>NC_140952.1:68475911-68953411 GCF_014529385.1 Adiantum capillus-veneris
ATTTTGGTAACTTGAGTCTAGTGGATATGTACACACATTGTAGGCAATTATATGAGCAAGCAAATACTGAAAAAATGCCATTTTATGGTTCACTCCCATGTATGCCGTCTTTTTTTACTATTGAGGATGTATGCGGTGGGCTTGAAAAGTTGGCCACTCGCAAAGCGAGAGATCTTCAAGGTATCAAGCCGGAGATGATCAAATGGACGGGAGATTTTACCCATGAGTGGATGTGTGATATGTTCAACCTTGCACTTCAACATGGTATGCCTTATGATTGGAGTACTAATTGGGTTAAGCCTTTGCATAAAGGAGGGGATGTAAAGAATGTAAGCAACTACCGGACTATAATGATTGGGTCTCTTATGGCAAAGTTGTTTGGGTGCATAATGGAGATGAAATTGAGTGATTGGGCTGAAGAGAATGACAAGCGTGCAAAGGGACAAGTGGGTTTTCGTCGATGCCATAGCACCATTGATCATCTTGTCACTCTTCGTGTTCTCATGGAGGAAAGTCGGTTGAAAGGTAAGCGATTGTATTGTTGTTTTGTGGACTTTAAGAAAGCCTTTGATATGATTCCACGTAACAATTTGTGGAGAAGGATGGAAGAACTCCAAGTGCCAAGTGAGTTTATGCTTGCGGTTTCTCGAATCTATGAGAAGTTGATTTGTCAATTGCGCATGGGAAGAGAAATTTCAGAAATTTTTGTAAGCACTATTGGGGTTAAACAAGGATGTCCATTGTCACCAACTCTCTTTGGTCTATGCATCGATCAATTGGAACAAATGGTACTTGACTTTATACAAGAAGAAGGCATTGAAGAGGTCACTATTTGCAATGCGGTAATCATGCTTTTGTTGTATGCGGATGATGTAGTGCTTCTAGCACACACTTTAGAAGATGCACAAAAGCTTATGGTTGTCCTTGAGAACTTTTGCTTGCATAGTGGGCTGATTGTAAATGAATCCAAAACAAAGGTTATGCTTGTGAAAACCAACCATAAGGAGAAGCCATGCATTGTGTACAACAACGAGACACTTGAAGTTGTTGAGAGCTTTAAGTACCTTGGCCTTGAGGTTCCATCCAATCACAAGTGGCATAAATGTGCTATGCGTCGTTTGGAAGCGGGAAAGAGAGCATATTATGCATTTGAGAACATGTGTAATGCGAGAAACATCAAGTGTTGGGTTCTCAAGAAGTATCTTTTTGATGCATTGGTGACACCGGTTCTTCTTTATGGAGTTGAAGTGTGGGGCGGGAGCATCTCAAAGTCTACTTGGAAAGAGTTTGAGAATGTCCAAAAGCGTTTTCTTACAAACTTTCTCCAAGTTAAGACACAAACACCATATATGCTCCTACTTCTTGAGTCGGGATCTCTTCCAATTGAGGTTATGGGCATGGAAAGGGTTGTGGATTACATGATAAAGATGCGTCAAAACCCCTCACATCGACTTCCTACAATTGCATGGGAAGCAAGCAAAAAAGTTCAAAAGACGCATAAAAGCAAGATCTTGAGCACGGGATGGATGCAAGACATAAAGAAGTGGTTTGGGAGATGGGATGCATTACACTTGCTACATGATGCTTCAATTGACTCTCAAGTGAATGAAGCTTTTCTACAACGCCAATGTATTACGGCTTGGGAGAAATCCGGTGGGTCACGCTTCATACATTACACCACCTATATTGCCCCCAACTACAAAACCATGTTCTTTGCTGAGAGAGGAAACCGTACTCACACTTACATGCTTGAGCCTATTCCCTTGTTCGCAATACGCACTATCGCAGCAATTCGGCTTAGCTCCCATTTCCTTCGATGCAAGATAGGGCGTTGGGGCAATGGAGAAGAGTCAAATCGATTGTGCACATTATGCTCACTGCAAGTTCGAGAGTGTGAGTACCACACACTACTAGAGTGCTCAGCTTTTGATCACATCCGAACTTGCTTCTCTCACATTTTCAGCCATAACTTAGACCTACACACTTTCCTCTCCCAGCCAAAGTGTGGGCTCTCCATTGCGACTCTCATCACTACAATTTTGGAGCATCGAGAGTCACTCATCAGCCATACACATACTACATCACATGTAACTTTGGTCCCATAGGTCATATTTGACCTCCCAGGACGATAAAAAAATCTATCTATCTATCTATCTATCTCTCTCTCTCTCTCTCTCTCTCTCTCTCTCTCTCTCTCTCTCTCTCTCTCTCTCTCTCTCTCTCTCTCTCTCTCTCTCTCTCTCTCTCTCTCTCTCTCTCTCTCTCTCTCTCTCTCTCTCTCTCTTCGCGCTCAGCCCGCCTTTGTGTCTGTCGGATGAACGTCGTGCTGCCATGTGTCGGGGGGGGGGGGATTCCCTCTGCCATGTGTCAGTGCAGATCTACATCTAAGAGCGGTGTGTGAGGACTTCGACTTCGTCATTGTCGTCCCCCTTTGATTCTGACTCCATGGAACCGTAACCATGGCGAGTGTTTGATTGGGTACCCATCATTCTGAGTCGATCCCTTGATCGCCTGTTGGCGATCCATTCTCTCTTGCGCAGGAGACTGCAGTCTATCTCTCCGTTCCTTGCCACAGGTATTACCTCTATGTGTGTGTTGTGTGTGTGTGTGTTAGAGACAGAGAGAGAGAGATGTCGGGACACACACACGTTGCCCCAAACTACAAATCTCTCTTCTTCTCCGAACGAGGTAACCGAACCCATCCCTACATCCTTGAGCCCATCCCGTTGAGTGCGATCCGCACCATTGCCTCCATTCGTCTTAGCTCCCATTCTCTACGCTGCGAGACAAGACGTTGGGGCACTGGCGAGGAGTGTCATCGACTTTGCACCTTATGCCCTCATCAAGTGCGAGAGAGTGAGTACCACACACTACTTGAGTGCTCAGCTTTTGACCACATTAGGTCCTCTTTTCCCCATATATTCAGCCATGAGCTCTCCCTACATACCTTCCTCTCCCAACCACGATGTGGACTCTCTATTGTGACGCTCATTTCAACCATTTTTGAGCATCGAGCATTAGGAAAAATATGAACCCTCTAGGGGCCCTTCGGGATTAAGGTTAATTAGAGGCCAGCCAATGAGAAGAGGGTGGTGGACACACTCTATGCCCTCAAAAATGTAGGGGGACAAAGTAGTCTTACACTTTTTAAATGGGCTCTTACGTAGTGAGCAGGTGGGGTGGGGTGGGGGGGGGGGGGGGGGGGGTGGGCCGTATGGAACCTCCAACTTCCCTCCTTTTTGATCCGGTTTTGAAAAAATTCCAAAAATTTGAAATTTTTCAAAAATTTCAAAACTCAAATTTCATCTTCTGAAAACCCCCTTAAAACTATTTTATGGTCAAAAAAGCATTTTTTGATCTCAAAAAGTCAAAACGTGCATCAAAAAACCCTAAAATTCAAAATTTTTAAAAAACTTTTAAAAAATCTTTTTTTGCTATCCAGAGCTCCCCCAAAATTAGTTATTAGGCAAAAAGGGATTTTCTCTCTCTAGAACCCCTTTTCCAACCCCTCCTTGGTTGCAACCATCACACTCATCCTCTACTCCAACACTCTCTCTCTTTACACCATCTCCATTGCTGCAGCAAGGAAGCTCCTCTCTTCTCCCCTACCACCTTCCATTGCCACACCAAGCAAGGCTTATCCACCTTCTCCTCCCAGTGCCACACCAAGCAAGGGTTGTCCACCTTCTCCTCCCATTGCCACAAGGGTTGACCATTTTCTCATATCACTTTATCACACCTACATTGTAGCAACAAGCAAGGTTCTTCTCCTCCTTCTAGTTTGCTTTGCTCAACCATGGCCAACTCTACTTCGCAAAGGCGACCAAAGGATGAGGTCATAACACTTGCATGCCACAACACTAGAGGTGTAGATGATGAGTGGGTGCCACAAGAGTTCACCAAAGGTGCTTGGGTATACATGCAACCATCTGCTGTTGGCCCTCATCGTGTGCGAAATCGTGCAAACTTGGATCTTCATTGGAAAGGAAAGCTCCTTGGCTTCAAGAACCGCAAAGACAAGGGGACCATAGCCATTGTGCAACATGTTTTCTCAATGTCAACCATGCACTTGCAACAACCACCTCGATTTCCAACACATTGTAAGTACATGTTTTGAGAATACAAAGCTAGGTGTGAAATCACAGTGTAATGTTATTATGGATTCATACTTAACATTTGTCATGCATTTATAGTCATATTTCCATCCACATTGGTGGAGGAGCAGCCACTACATAGTCTCTCCGGCACATTCAATGCTATACATGCGGATATTGGAGCAATAATGTTCCCGCATCTTTGCCCAACCAAACTGGTTCAAAGAAGGATTTTCTTCTATTCTCACTCCTATATTGTCCCTACTTCTACACAAGCATTTGGAACGCTTGAACCCATCAAAGTAACTTCCTTATTAAGTATGGAGTGGCCGGTCCCAGATTTGTGGTCGGTAGCATCTTTCAAGCAAAAGATGATAATGGATGTCCAAAACTCTTTGAAATACTCTAAAGCTTCTAGGTCTGTGGGATTGATCTGGTGTTTGCCTATTCATTGTTTTGTGCACATTTTTAAAGAGTTTGGATTTGTGGAGACTACCACAATGCTTGTATATAAAGATGCGCATTACGAGGAATTAGGAAGGCTTTTAGAAGAGGACTGGGATTTTGTGGAGGGCATGCACAACGGGGACCAGTACCGTTGTAAGGTTGGAGCTTCAAGTATTGGAATGCGCTATTTGAAATCTCGCACCTCCTTGTACATACGATTTCACTATGATCGTTGGATGTGCAAGCTTGGAGTTTGGACTCCCTTACAGAGTGTAGACGGCGCTATTGCAAGCTTTGACATTCCAGTGAAGATGCCCAACGATGCTTTGGAGGCAGTCCAAGTGAACAAGCATTGGACTCTCAGTAATGTTCGAGAACATTTGGTTATTATGGGTTTTGAGGCCCTTCAACAAGCACAATTTCGTTTACAAGGTCACAAGGTAAGAATCCTTCCACCACATTTTCAATACATCATGGTTTGTCGATCATTAGATGCTTATGGTAATGAATGTCCGCAGATTGGGAAGAGAATGGAAGACAAATTGAAGGTCGAGGAGGACTGGGGGATAGATGGAACTATGCTATCGATCTTATAACTTTGTAACTCTTGCAATTTTCATATTGATCCCCGCTGTAATCAACATGATTTGCTTCGGCAAATCATGCCTTTGAATATAATTTTTTGCATTGGGATGAGAAATCATTTTTTGGTGAAAGTGCCTTTTTTTTTAATGTCTTAAAAAAAGGGTACATTATAAAAGGGGGGCCACCTAACTCATTCACTATTTTCACTTTTGCAACTCCTGAGCTCCTCCACTCTCTATCCACAGCTCAGGCTAAACATGGATGCTGCCACAGCCTCTGCATCTGTACCCACATCCACCCCTTTGTCACGCTTCATCCTCTTCCTCGAGGACACCAAATACAAAGGGAAGTTGGACCTCCACACCTTTTTTACTCGTCTCCCTGACCTTGATGCCACAGTTGCCCTTCACATGGATGCATTTGAGGAGATTTCTGCGTTCATGGAGGAGCACATCATAAAATATTATGTATCTATCCCCCCACATGCAGGGATGTGGGTGCCTTGTGATCTTTTGCGCTATATACACAAAGGTGATCGCCCATTCGCCAAGCGGTTGCAACGATTCCAAGAAATTGCAACCAATGCAGGCCATTACTTAAACGAGCAAGCCCCTGGGGTGTCAGCGCTCAAGAAGCGCAAGTTGGGGGTGGAGTACCTTTCTCGGCTCGCAACATTTATCTTCTTGGTGAGCGAGGAACCTGATTTGGAGGAGCTCCGCTTACCACACCTTCAAGTTGGGTCCTTTATCAAGGACACCAAGGAGCAGCAGGTTATCCCCATGAACCCTGCAGCAGAAGGAAAAGCGCACCAGCTCGAGTACCCTAGGGGTCTTGAGGAAGTGGTTGAGAAATCCATAGTTGCGGCTGGCCCTAGTGACACTCCAGTGCCACTACCACTGACGGATGTGGCTATCCCAGAGGTAGAAATTAGCCGCTTCTCCTCAATGTTAGTGGATGGGGAGGAGTTTGTGTTCCTGCATGATTTGGAAAAAGCATTTGGCCTGCGCATGGATCAATGCTTGAGCGTGCTATGCAACAGCAGCAAATGTCCCTTAGACAATACGCCAGATGCCCTAGAAAGCAAGCTCTTGCCAGATGGGGACTCTGTTGCTGACACTATTGCAGTTGTATGTGCGGAGGTCCTGGCAGCAGAGCAGTTGCACGTGGTTGATGAAGATTTCCAAGCCACGCAAGCCAAGGTTGAGGCTGCTAGGATGCCTATGCCATTATGCAACCTCCCATTTGATGATCCAAAGCTTGTATCTGTGGTGCATGGGACCATTGACTTGGATGCAAAGGGCAATAGGGAGGAGGATGACAAGGAGTAGGAGGTAAATTGTATCCTAATTTTCATGTTACTATTTTATCCTTCGTTGTCTTTTTTCTCAACCTTCATCGGTTTATGACAGGATGTTGTGGAGGTTGATGATTTTGCTGCAAGGACGGGTGGCAAGCGGACGGGCTTTGGACCTCAAGCTTCCCTTGCGCATTACCTCGGACAACTCCCCCCTGGCGATGTGGCCATTATCCATAATGAATTTACTCCCCAAGCCCATTTTATGACTTGGTCGTTAAAAGCTTTGAGCAAGTTTTTGTGTTTGAGTACCATTGCTCAAACTGCGCATCAAGTGTTCCTAGTGCGTAGATCCCTTGTATGCACAGCATTTGGCACTGGCTTTCGTGGTAAAGTGCTTACCCAGATAGGGATACATGCTTCCATTGGCTCAACTGACCCAAATGCCATAGCGCAGTCCCTCTTGACTGGGGAGTTGCCTTACGCGCAAAATAGGCGCCAAGAAATGGTCAAAAAAATTCTGAACTCCTCAGATACATGATGTAAAATCACCGTGCTAGAAGGAATAAAAAATATTTGAAATTGTCTCTCTATATTGCAAATTCTTTTCAATCTGATTTGTCAATCTTGAAAATTGTTTCAATTGGTGATATGAATTGTTTTTTGACTTTGTTATTTCAAGGTATGTAATTGCAGTCAATTTGAGTATAATTGTGATTTTTAAGTACCCTAGGGGGTTAGATTAGCCTATAAGGGGAAAAAAATGCCTGGCCACAAGGACGCGCAAATGGCCCATCCATCAGTTTTGGATGGGCCATTTGCGCGCCCTTGTGGCCAGGCATTTTTTTGCCCCTTATAGGCCAATCTACCCCCTAGGGTACTTAAAAAGCACAAATTTATTGCAATGGATTGGTTTTGCATCATTCATTTAAATGCAACCTTTTTATGGCAATTCCAGTATATGTTCACACTCAAGGACACTAGAAAAGCTCAAATCAATTATGAAATGAAGTTTCCAGCAAACTATCACTTGCTTTAGTTCTACCTACTACACCCTTGCACCAAAAAGTCAAATTACATTGGACACTTGGTTTCACAATATGTTATTTGTTTTGATATCCTATAAGGAATTCAAAGCTTGAAATGACCAAAAAAAGGTGTCCATAAGGATCCATATAAAATATTGATGCAAAACCAATAGGTTTTAGTAAATTCGGTTATTTTAAGTACCCTTGGGGGTAGATAAGCCTACAAGGGGCAGAAAAAGGCCTGGCCACAAGGGCGCGCAAATGGCCCATCCATCAGTTTTGGATGGGCCATTTGCGCGCCCTTGTGGCCAGGCCTTTTTCTGCCCCTTGTAGGCTTATCTACCCCTAAGGTTACTTAAAATGCACAAATTTATTGAAATTGACTACAATTACATATAGAACTTGAAATTACAAAGATAATAGACAGAGTAGACACAACTGTTGATCATATTGTCATTGGAAAGTCAAATCATTACAAAGATAAGGGTGTGCAATACAAAAAGAGGGGTAACTTCGGCTAATGCTCGAAGTCTCATCGCAATCGTCGTGCAAGCTGCATATCTTTTGGCTGTATTGTCACTCGCTTTGCATGAATGGCACATAGGTTGGTATCTTCCAACACTGAAATGATGTGGGCCTCTGTAGCTTCTTGAATAGCCTCTAGCGCTATTGCTTGCATTCTATACTGATTTCCATAGCTTTGAAGCACTTCCTTCACAGTGCGAGCAAAGGGGGCGCGTCGAATCAAGAGCTCCATCGTCTTCTGGTAGTGGCAGATTTCTGCAAATGCCCTTGCTATTTTTCGGCGCCGCTGCGGTTGTCTTGGGGCACTTGCACATTTGCTGGCGGGCGGCGTGAAGGCTTCTTGAAAAACTTAGACTTGCGTCTGTTTACATGCTTAGGGGCTGGTTCTGCAGCCTGTTCTGATTCTTCCTCTTCCCTTGGTTGCCGATCTTGTCGTGTGGGGAGAGCTCCCTTGCCTTGAGGCAATGTCTTCCCCCCAACGGCCACCCGGTGTGTGCGCGGTATGTTTTCTCGCAGCCATGGTGGCTCACTCTCTGATTCGGTGTCTGTATTGACCACCCGAGTCCTGGATGGTCCTGCTTGTGATTGGGGGCGCGACGGCTACTCCCTATCGGACTCTGATGTTTGTTGGCCCTCTGCTTCTCTCCAACGCTGGGCACGTTGCTTCATTCTCTTTCTAGGTAAGGGTGTGAAATACAAAAAGAGAGGTAACTTCGGCTAATGCTCGAAGTCTTGTTGCAATCGACGTGCAAGCTGCATATCTTTTGGCTGTATTGTCACTCGCTTTGCATGAATGGCGCATAGGTTGGTATCTTCCAACACCGAAATGATGTGGGCCTCTGCAGCTTCTTGAATAGCCTCTAGCGCTGTTGCTTGCATTCTATACTGATTTCCATAGCTTTGAAGCACCTCCTTCACAGTGCGAGCAAAGGGGGCGTGTCGAATCAAGAGCTCCGTCGTCTTCTGGTAGTGGCGGATTTTTGCAAATGCCCTTGCTATTTTTCGGCGCCGCTGTGGTTGTCTTGGGGGCACTTGCACATTTGCTGGCGGGCGGCGTTTAGGCTTGTTGAAAAACTTAGACTTGCGCCTATTTACATGCTTAGGGGCTGATTCTGCAGCCTCTGATGATTCTTCTTCTTCCCTTGGTTGCCGATCTTGTCGTGTGGGGAGAGCTCCCTGCCCTTGAGGCAATGTCTTCCCCCCAACGGACACCTGGTGTGTGCACGGTATTTTCTCTCGCAGCCATGGTGGCTCACTCTCTGATTCGGTGTCTGTATGGACCACCCGAGTCCTGGATGGTCCGGCTTGTGATTGGGGACGCGACGACTGCTCCCTATCGGACTCTGATGTTTGCTGGCCCTCTGCTTCTCTCCAGCGTTGGGCACATTGCTTCATTCTCTTTCTAGGTGTTATATCTTGAGGAGGTGGAGATTCAACAGTCCTTGATGACTCTCGTGCCCTACCACCATGCCCACTACCAGAAGAGTTCCTGGAACGGCCAGGTGTTCGTGGCCGTTTTCTTGTGTCTTTAAGCCATGACGGCTTCTCACATCCTTGGAGGGTGTTCTTGTTGGCAGGCGGATGCTCTTTCGCGGTTTGTTTGGTGTGCGCCATTTCATTGGTAAGAGCTCACATGTTCTTAAGAAATGAGTGATTTATGAGAGCATGCAATATTTATAAGGGCCCTGTTCACACTAATTTTTTTAAAAGAAGTATTATTTTTTAAATAAACATGTCGCTAAGAGTTGGACCCTGCGTTCACGTTTAGTGACTCGCGCAGTATCCACTTTGATCCTTGTCGCACTCTGCATCGCCGCCATGCAGCATGCTTGGTGGGACCTTGCGACATTTGCCACTTGTTGCTATGCTCTTGACGACTCCATTTGCGCACTTCAATAGCAATCTTGGATTGTCGTGCACACTCCATTGTGAGCTTACGAGCAAATGTTGTGCGAAAAAACCAGTTGAACATCTCCTCCAAATAATTGGATTGCACCATTCCACCACCATGTCGAGTATTTTTGAAGTACACTCCCCTTGCTCGATAATGGGACTTCTCCATGCCTTGAGTGCTAAAAATTTCAAGCGATCCATACTTGTGCATAAAAAATGCACCATGCACAAACAAGATATGCTGTTCACATGAGCAAAAGATCCACATTAGTAAATAAAAACAATCCCTTGTAATGAATACACCATGAATGACTTACCATGTAATGTGTGATGTTATTTTCACCCCAAGAAAGGGTGAAGACCTTGGTAAAATCCGCCAAAGCTTCTTGAAATGATTGCCGTTGTTCTTCTGTTGTGCTGTTAAGGCTCATAAGCTTGACCATTTTATCAAAATGGGCCCAAACTTGCTTGCGCTTGTTTGCAAGCTCGCCATTTGAATCATTGTCAGTAGTAGCTTTGCATAACTCCTTCCAAAGCTCCCAAAGGTTACCTGCCTGCTGGTTGGAGCTGCTTTGAGCATCATATCGACTTGGATTTCCTTGGGAAACTTTCTTCAAAAAGTGTCTAGCTTTTTGTCCACTCATTGACACTTGTTGAGAAATTTCATGGGCCTCCCCTGTGTTCTTTGCAGCAACTATAGACACATTTCCACCATGACAGCCAATGGAATTCAAGAGTACCTCCACTCTTTCGATTGCTTCCTGGGACTTTTCCAACGGTTTCATTGTGAAAGCATAGTCAATGTGGAGCTTCAATAGCCTATCAAAAATACGCATGAATGCGTGTAATGTACAAAAATGTACATTCGATAGAGGAAATCGAAACATTGGATTCCAAGTGTGGTCCTTTTGATCACGGTCTGGGGCATTGAGCATGGGACATCTCAGAATAGACGCTTCCCATTCTCTACCTTCATCTCCGACATCATGACAATCTAACCCTTGTTCTCCATGCCCTTGCCATGGAAGCATGTAACTGGCCTTTGCAGTGCTCTTATGTGATTTTTGTCCATTAGGTTTGTACCCTCGAGTGAAAAATGGACAAGGCATGAGAGAAGAAGCCCCTTGTTTGCAGCCAAGCAAACACTTTATGGTCTTCAAATCCCCACCTAAGTGCCACTCCACATCATAACTACCAAAGCCCTCAATCTCCAACTTCTGACCTGCAATTTGGGAGTGTATTACTTCTATGATCCATGGAGTTCTCTCAAAAATCCACGAAAGTACTCCATTGGTCTCTTTGGGCACCTCAATAGCACCCAACCACCAAATGTCTTTCTCTGATTGCACGCTAAAAGATAGGGTGGGATATGGCTCGACTGAATCCCTTCGCTTGGTTTGCAGAAGGGCCTCGTTCATTAGAGTGACACTTAGCCTCTCTAACCTTCGGCCTTTCACTATTTGACACTCATCGAGTTTCAGCACAAAAGCGACTTTTGTGCCAAGCACTACAAAATAAATAGTGCTAAGACCTTAAACTTCAGCTTCTATGAAAAGAATAATACCAAAGAAAAAAGTAAAGTGTGTCACCTTCTTCAGGTAACTCGTAAAATCTAAGCATGGCTTCTTGAAGCCTTCTAAGATTCACGAAAATATTGTTCCACATTGTGTAAGGAAAGCCCTTATTCGAAGGTCTTATGGATTGTTTCTTACCTTTTCCCCTTGTCTTTGTTGCGCACGAAGCATAAAGGGAAGTTGGCATTGTGTCCTCAATGTGTAGGTATGTCCCAATGCGGGAGAACACATCTTCGTTTGTGGCCTTCTTTGCGAGCTTGACCTTGTGAGGAACGGGAAATAGGTTTTCCACAATGCCATGTTCTTTGAGGGCATCCTTTAGGAGTTGAAAAATAGCCTGATAGGCTTTGGTGCTGATTCTAGCCTCATCACAAGCTTGTTGAACGTCATCATCATTAACCACATTTCTTAATTTACGCATAAGGTCCTTGGTGATTGCATCCTTAATGTGCTTACCTCCAGGTGATTGTAAGATAGAAATAACGTCCTCGGTATTGAGACAACTAGTGAGAAGGTTGACTCGATTATCTTGGCTTGTTCCACCGCATGCCTCCTGGATGAAGTTTCTAGCAACAAATTTAAAACATAAATGTTAGAAAATAGTGTGAAGTAAGAATGCAGCATGCAAGTAAAGACCAAATCACCTTGTGGCTGTAACTCGTCGTTTGCGTGCTCCTCCGGAATGTGCAAGAGTTTCAATGGATGAATACGGGCGTTTGCGTTCCCTTGCACCAAGGGGTGTTTCTTTCAAGTATGTGATGGTGTTGGTAAGCTTTTGGATGTGGGACTCCTTTTCTTGCATTTGTTGTTCAAGACTTTTAACTACCCTCTCCGAAGAGGCAACACTCTCTTGTAATGCCGTTGTCTTGAGGTGAAGAGCTTGACATTCGTGCATCCACATATGCAAAGAAGCACCTGCACCCATACACAGGCGCTTGCAATAGCCTAACAAGCCTGCTTCTCCCCTCCCAAGAAATTGAAGAAATGTGGAAAGGCTATTAACTGGTGGATGGAAGCGGCTTATAGGATCGTAAGGGTACAAATGGCCATCCACCCAAATGTCAACATTGGTCTCACAAGCGGTGCGACGTTCCTGTGATGACCTTTGATCACCTTCACTAGTGGTCTTCGGTGCAAATGCGTGGGTAAGCGAATATGTATGCTTTTGGTGTGCGGAGTACGTGGTGGTGGAAGCAAACCATTTGTGATGTCCGTGAGCACCATGGAAGCTGTTGCGTGAGGAAGCAAATGATGAAAAGATAGAGGGGGAAGGGTAGAGAGGCCGAGCAGGATGGGAGGAGAGAAGGAGGGAGGGAGGGGAGGGAGAGATTGGGGAGGAGGAGGAAGGTAGGGGCAGAGAGGGAGAGGAGAGGGAGAGGGAGAGAGGAGGGAGGAGGGAGGAGGGAGGAGGATGAGAGAACAAAATGTTTATTACTTTTTGGGGGAAAAGATTTCTGAAAAAATAGACTTTCTAAGCTTGTGGATTAAAAAATGGGTCAAAAAATGATTTCTAGATATGTATATATGTTGGGAGGGAGTTTTAAGTAAAAAACAAATAAAAATGAAAATTTTTAAAAAAAGTCAAATTTTGACTCTTTTTGACCCACGGAATTGCTAAAGTGGACACACCCCTATGCTTCCTTCACTTTAAAAAAAGCTAGAGAGAGAAAGCAACCCTTTAGGTCCACATCCTACATTTGTCTAAAAAAAAGGCTAGAAAAGCCTACTCAAAACTACCTTCTTCAATGCCCTTGCCCCCTAAACCCCACACAACATTAGCCTTAATCCCTAAAAATTAGGATTCCTTACAAGGCCCATGCAAGGTTCATATTTCTCCTAATGATACACACTCAACCATAGTTGATTGTCCTGTACTCAGCCTCACAACTCAAAGTGGCCACAGTAGGTTGCTTCTTGCTCAACCGTGATATACATGAACTACCAAGCATGAAACAAAAACCACTTGTGGACACTCGCGTGTCAAAACAACCAGCTCAATCTGAGTCCAAAAAAGAATATATGTCTGGCGGCAATGATCCCCCCTTGGGATAAAACAAGCCAAGATGTAAAGTGCCACTAAGGTAGCGATGTTGGGGTTCAACAACACAAGAATCTCTCTCTCACACATGCTCTCAAACAAAGAATAGATACTCCCTCCATGATCAGACTCAACAAAAGATACAATCAGATAACTTCAGAGTCAACAAACAGAACATAGAGAAAAGATCAGACAGAGCAAAGAACACCATGACTAAAGCTTCTCTCACCTTCCCCTACTCAGAACTTGTCCAATACAAGTACCAGATGATGGTTATAACTATCCAACCCAAAAATGTTCTTGACATAAAATATCAGACTCAACAAAATCCGACCTAGCCAAAATTTGACTTGGCATAAATCCGACCTAGCAGAAATCCGACCCAGCAAATATTCAGACCCAACATTTGCTTCAGCAGTATTTGGATCAGCATAATCTGACTTCGAAGAAATCTGACTCAACAAAATTCAGACTCAACGGAAATCCGACTCAGCACTGACATCCGACTTCAAACAAATATCAGACTCAATAGCAGTAATCCAGAATCAAACTCAGCAAGATCTGATTGAGCAACATCTGACTCACCAATAATTTGACTGACCAAATATCACACTCACCAATATTCAGAGTTAACAACTAATCAGACTTAGTAATATCCCAGTCAACACATGGCACGTCCCGGTGGTGCATTCCGTAGAAATCCGACCCGGATCCACACATCCCTTGATCAAAGTCAAATGACTTATCCTATTTTACCAAAACTCCCTAGTTACTACATAGCATAAAGTATAGTGCTGGAACCCAATCCAAGATATACAAATACACCATATAGCACTATGACAAACTCAATGCTAGGATCTTCATGTGAAGCAAAGTGTAGTGCTTGGTACTTAAACCAAGGTACACAAAATACATCATAGATAGAAACTAAACACTCTCTATCATTTTTTGCCTTGCAATTGAAAGATCTTCCTCAAACATCAACACACCATTTACATCTGCATCTTCTTCATCTAATGCATGCTTCTTCAACTCCAACAAAGTTTGAAGCCATTGATTCAAAAAATTCATTTTGAACCTGCAAATCTGTATTCTTCTCTCCAATTGCTCTAGTTCAAGCTAAAAAAAATTGTGTCCACTCCTTAAACATGCCAAGTGACATTTTAACTTTTTTCACTTCACTCTGATGCTGTGTCAGAATTTCTTGCAGCTCCTGTTTATGCTTCTCTTCCATAGATTCCATCTTTGATTTCAAACTATCAATTAACTGATTTTGTTTTTGCAGCAAAACTTTAGATACACCAAAATTTGCTACCTGTTGCATCTGAGTCTAGTTGAATTTGTTGCATACTGATGTACTCATGCACATCTGCAAACATTTTGACAGCCATTCTATTGTCCTTTGCAACAACATGTCCTTCTTCTAATGTCGCTTCAAAATTTGAATGTTTTCCCACCTTACATGTGCAATCCCATATCACTGTAGTCCACTTTTTGACAACATGCCAAGGTACAGAATCTCTCAAATACAAATACATCCAAATCAAATCATACAAAGTAAACTTATGGAACCAAAATTCAATGAGAACTCCTCTACTCCAAAGATGAAGTGTAGGCAAAAATAATTCGGCTTTGATGGAAAAAGACCATATAATCTCCATCGGATCATCCTCCTTGTTGAAAAAACTCCTCATAAACTCCATCAGATCATCCTCCTTGCTGAAAACTTGCAAAGCCATCAGAATCAACATTAACATGGACACTTTAATTGTAAAAACCATTCCTCCAATATCATATCTGGAAAACAACTCCTGAAATTTCACATTTTGATTATCCACCATCAATTCTCCCATATCCGCAACCTGTTTTTTCACATCCACCACCTGTTTATGCACATCAATTGACATTCCCTCATGAAAATACTACTCTACAGATATTTGACAAATCCGTTGCACTGCAGATTATCCACACTTCCAATGAAATTTATCCAATCCTATATTTTCAAAATCTAATTATCCTCCTTAGTAAAGCACAGTCCCCTGAATCCATTTGTCAATTCCGCTTGCAATTTTTGAACATGCAAATTTGCCTAAAATTTTTGATTATCCATTAAAATCAGGTATATAAGCTTCTTATAATCCGCACAGATCCTTTGAACCTCTTGAGTTGAAATCGGATCCACAAACAATAAATTTTGATCATTATGCACCCTGTAGCACATTCCTCTTCCAAAAATTAGCAACTCCAAAATTTGGAACACATGAAAATCTGAATTCTGATATTTTAACATCCAAACCTGACGATCCACTTTGCAAGAATCCACTTCTACTACATCATCAGCTTTAAAACAAACATCCTCCAATAAAAGTATGTTTGGATTGAGAACAACTTGTCCCACATCAAGTTTAGAATGCACATCCATTGATATTTCATCATTCTGCATTTCAACCATCATTGCATGCTCCACAAAACCTGTTGAACCTGTTTTATACTCCTCAAAGACTTGATCTTGACATTCCTCATGCTCAATCTAATATGTGAGACCTTTTCCTTATTCATCCCTATTTAGATTGGAACAACAATCAATCCTATTCTTCCAATTCTTTGCAACTGAAACATATCCTTGCTTGACATCAACCTATGACATCAAAATATGTCCTTCAAAACATTCAAAACCAAAATCTTGATTCGCTTGATCATCCGCAACATCTGGCATAGTGGTCTGATTTTTTGTCTGAATTGCCGATCAACAGAATCAGCATCTGTAGATTCCTTCAATGTTCCTTCAACACCTTTTTGTAGCATTTTCACCTGTAGGGATTTTTTGGTGGAGACTCCTCTTGAATTGATATGTTTTCCAAAAATTCATCCTCTGCAAAGCTGATTTCAGGAAATCTGATTTTAGAAAATCTGATTTCCAGCAATTCCTCCTCTGCATTCATCTCACTATCCACCTCTTCAAGTGGGCTTTGAATAACATGAACAACATCATGGTTACGTATGACATGCATCTCCCCACAAATAGGGTAACAACATTTTACATATGCAAACAACATAATTTTAAGCAATGGATCTTCCTCTTCCACTCCATGGGTATACTCTAGTAGTAGGTTAGGGGTATCTAGGGGCTCTTCTAGGCTCTTTTGGCCAACCTCCTTTTGCACCTCCTCCTCCATCTTTGGTATCCCTACGTGGTGGATTACAGGCTCCATGCTCCATCCATCATCATCATCATCATCACTCAAGTCCCCTTCAAATTCATTCTCATATGCATCCCTCAGCTTCTCACATGCTTTTTGCAACTTGAAAACCTTCTTTCTAATAGAACATGATTTTTGCCTATCCCCTTTATGACCATCTAGCCATTCATATGCATTCTCCAAGTCATCTTAAAAATCATCTAACTTCTCTAAGGCTCTTTCCATTTTGTTATAGGAAGTTGCCTTTTGCAATTTGCGGCTAAAGTTATGAAGTTCTATGCACAAATTCACCATGTACCA
Source organism: Adiantum capillus-veneris (assembly GCF_014529385.1). Classification (NCBI taxonomy): domain Eukaryota; kingdom Viridiplantae; phylum Streptophyta; class Polypodiopsida; order Polypodiales; family Pteridaceae; genus Adiantum; species Adiantum capillus-veneris. The sequence goes on from NC_140952.1 coordinate 68,492,890, forward strand.
CTTCCTACAAGCATCTCTCTTTGAGCACTCATGAACTACACATGGACAATCATCCATGGACCTCATGCTTCTTACTCATGAAAACCTCACATTTCTCTTTCTTCCTTTTACCCCCCATAACATTCACTTCGTTAAAATACAACAATCATGTTTAGCCCTCAAGATCGGTGCACCACACTAATCTGAGACCCATTAAATTCGCTATACGAAGAGCCACGGATGATGTACCGGGATCCGCATAGTCCATTTAATCGATTGCTTAAATTGATTGGGATATTCTAGTTTAGTGATGTATTTATATGTTTGAAAAGATTCAATAAAAGATACCATTCTTGAATTTATTTGCTTTGACATATCTGATTATCAACATCAGATTCAACATCAAATTTCTCTGTCTGATTTCAAGAAATTGTTCTTTTGTCTCTGCAAAATCATCCAAATTTTTGCCATTTTGCACAATCTGATTTGTGCAGCCTAAATCTATAGCACCTTGTTGAATGTGTGCAACCTGAATCTGCAACACCTTGATGGATATATGCAACTTGAATCTGCAGCACTTAAAGCAACAAAATCTGAATTCCAAATCTGCAGCAATGCTTCTAATCAAATATTATCTGCTACTCCTGAATTTTCGCTCCTCAGTCTAACAATTTCTCCTTCGGGATAGTTTCTTTCATAGCATCATTACTCTCGTGGAACACAAACACCAACCTCGAATGCTAACACAGAAGGTAATCAGACCCAACAAACATACCATTATAGTAGGTAATCAACAAGATGAGAATGTCAGACATAACACACAAACAATTGCAATAGGGTCACCAAACGTGTTGGTGAAACCTTCAATGGCCCAGCGGGAACAATGAAAAAATCAGAGTTGGTCGCTCTGACATACCTCATCAATTAACGAAACAGAGATACCCGCAGCAATGGTGACACTGAGAGAATTTCGACCAAACCCCAACAAAGATGTAAACACAGCAAGATCGCCAAATGTGTTGGGGTTCAACAACACAAGAATATCTCTCACACACATGCTCTCAAGTAGAGAATTGTCAAGCAAAGAATAGATACTCACTCCATGATCAGACTCAACCTTAGACACAATCAGATAACTTCAGAGTCAACAAACAAAACATAGAGAAAAGATCGGATAGAGCAAAGAACACCATGGCTAAATCTTCTCTTGCCTTCCCCTACTCAGAACTCATCCCAATACAAGTACCAAATGATGGTTATAACTGTCCAACCCAAAAATGTTCTTGACATAAAATATCAGACTCAACAAAATCCGACCTAACCAAAATCCGACTTGGCATAAATCCGACCCAGCAAATATTCAGACCCAACATCTGCTTCAGCAGTATTTGGATCAGCATAATCTAACTTGGCAGAAATTCTGACTCAACAGAATTCAGACTCAACAGAAATCCGACTCAGCACTGAAATCCGACCAAACAAATATCAGCCTCAACAGCAATAATCCAGAATCCGACTCAGCAAGATCTGATTGAGCAACATCTAACTCACCAATAATCTGACTGACCAAATATCAGACTCACCAATATTCAGAGTCAACAACTAATCAGACTCAGCAATATCCCAGTCAACAAGCGAAAAATCCTCTTGACAGCCTGCCAATGCTTAGACCCTGGGCTATGCATAAATCTACTAACGTGTGAGACTGCAAACTGAATATCCGGCCTTGTGTTGCAAACATAAATGAGGCAACCAACAATAGTTTGATAAAGAGTGACATCAGTAGGATCACCAGCATCATGAAGACTCAATTTCAAACCTGTTTCCATGGGAGTGGCAATAGGTTTGCAATCCTCGAGTCTAAAATTACATGGCAATGTCTCTATGTAACGTTTTTGACACAAGGCAATACCATCATCACACTGCTTAAACTGTATACCCAAGTAATGATGCAATAGTCCCAAATCTTTCATCTTGAAAGTAGCATTCAAATTAGCCTTAAATTCAGTAATATGTCTCTCATTTGTTCCAGTGATCAACAAATCATCTACATAAAGAACCACAATGAGCAGTACATCACCCTCAAGCTTTACATACAATGTGCTTTCTATTGGACTGTTACTAAAGCCTTGTTTGACCAAATGAGTGTCAGATTTCTCATACCAAGCACAAAGAGATTTCTTCAACCCATACAAAGCCTTCTTACATCTGCACACTTTGTTCTCTTGTCCTTTCTTGACAAAACCATGAGGTTGTGTTACATAAACTTTCTCCAATATGTCACCATTCAAGAAAGTAGTAACAATGTTTGATTGATGTACATCCCAACCAAAATGAGCTGCCAATACACATAGAAAACGCACAGTAGTCATAGACAAGTGGGAGCAAAAGTTTCTTCATAATCTATGCCTTTTTGATGTGCATAACCCTTTGCAACAAGTCGAGCTTTATGGCAATCGATCTCACCATTCGGCTTGCATTTCAACTTGTAAACCCACTTTGTACCAATGTCCTTTTTTCCAGGAGGCAAATCACATAAATTCCATGCGTCATTTTCTATAAGTGCATCATATTTTGATTGCATGGCAGCCATCCAAATTTTGTGCTTCATCAAAAGACAGACGTTCCTCAACATCATGTAAGCTACACACAGCCAAAGCATAACAATCTGATGCATAAGATGCATGGCGATAGCGTGAACGAGTATGACTAGATAAAGGTGCATCCAATTTACCGTCATGCAAAGTTTGCACCAGCCATTTTGGCATACCTCTAGCCTACTCATTTTCAGCCCTTTCCTCATCAAGTACATCATACATCTGCATCAGTAATAGGCTAATCTGTAACATTTTTGGAAACCCCCATAGGCTATACATATGCCTTACTAGAATTTACATTCGTATTTCCACCACTGAAAAGAGGCAACAAAGTGTCATAAATGTCTTGTGAGCTCACACTACTATCTCTAGTACATGACAGCAAGGGCTGAACAGAATCTTCCACAAACAATACATCCCGTGAAACCAGAATACACCTTGTTTGTGGATGATACAACCTGTAACCTTTTCTTTTAGCACTATAACCAACAAAAATACATTTGACAGTCTTATCATCCAATTTTCTGTGTGCTGTGTTTGTGGCACCAAAGCATATGCCAAACAGCCAAAAACATGCATTTGCTCAATAGAAGGCTTTCTATCATGCAATGCATCATATAGAGTAATAGACTGCAAAGCTTTTGTAGGACACCTATTTAGTACATAAGTGGCACAGATGATGGCCTCAAGCCAAAAAGAATGCGGCAAGGCTTGACTTTTGACCATACATCGTGCCATTTTCATAAGTGATGTTTTTCCTCTCAGCAACACCATTTTGTTGAGGTGTATAAGGTACTGTACATTGGTATTTTATCCCACAACTAGCCAGAAATGCATTAAATTCATGAGACATATACTCCCCCCCTCGATCGGAACGGAGGGTGCCCATAGTACATTTCGATACATTTTCAGTCATAGCCAGAAATTGTTTGAAGCACATAAAAACTTCGGACTTCGCTTTAAGTGGAAATACCCATGCATGCCTGGAGTAATCATCAATGAAAGTCACGCAATATAGTTAATTGCCCAAGGATGGAGTTTGCATGGGCCTACAAACATTACTATGCACAAGCTGCAACCTACATGTGGCCCTAACTGAACCATCCTTTGGAAACTTAGAATGTTGCATTTTACCCAAAATACAACCTTCACAAACATGTTTGACAGGTGCTTCAAGAGGCGACAAGAAGCAACAAATATCAGATTTTTGCAAACGCAGCAAACTGGTAAAATTTAGATGACCAAAACGTGCATGCCAAAGTTTTGCATCTGAACATTAAGAAAAATATGAACCCTCTAGGGGCCCTTTGGGATTAAGGTTAATTAGAGGTCAGCCAATAGGAAGAGGGTGGTGGACACACTCTATACCCTCAAAAAAGTAGGGGGAGGGGGGACCACTTTGACCTCTTTTCCCCCACTTTTTGGTCCGGATTTAAAAATACACTAAAAATTTCAAATTTTCAAAAAAAATCAAATTTCAAGTTTTCCCTCCTTAAAAGGTCCCCAAACCTATTTCATGGTCAAAAAAGTATTTTTGACCTTCAAAAGTTAAAAACGTACACTAAAAAATCCAAAAAATTGATTTTAAAAAAAAACAAATCAAAACATCATTTTCACCCTCCAAAGTCTTTCCAAACCTATTCTATAGCTAAAAAGTGTTTTTCTCTCTCTACAAACCCTTTTCCAAGCTCTCCATTGCTACAACAACCACATGCACCCCCTATAGTCCATCATTATCTCTCTGCTAGCTTTCTCCCACCTCCATTGTAGCACCAAGCAAGCTCCTCCTCCATCTCTTCCCCTTGCCCACCACATAGTTTCACACCAAGCTAGCTCCTCTCCCTTCTCTCACCTCCATTACAACATGAAACAAGATTCTACTCCTTCTACTTTCATTCACTCACACTGCATGGAAACCTCTACTCCCGAAGGTGGCAAAAGTATGAGCTCACATGAGTTGCATACCACAACAATAGGAGGTGTGAATATCGCGTGGACATTGCAAGGGTTCATCTCCAACATAAAGATAGAATGGTAAGAAAACTACCCTTGTAGCTTACATTCAGAGCTTAACATCATCTCCATCTTTAAGTTTATCGTGCTGGAGAGAATTAACCTCTTTATGGCTTTCAGTGTTTAGGCTTCACACCTCATAACACTGGGTGGTGCTATTTTGTTGATGGCTTTGGTGCGCCATCTATAGTTGTGTAGCATGTGATTTGAGTCTCACAATGTAAGTAAGTTGTGTTATCTATGGAGAGTCGTCAAAGATTTTTCTTGTAATTTATTCTTCGTATAATTATCATTAGATAATTGGAATGATATCATTTTGTACTTTATAACTTTGTGCTCACATAATATTTTGTTTACTTAGAGATTCAACTTGTTTTAAGAGGACATGAGCAAGCAACCATGTGCAGAGATGGAAATCACTCTATTTTTGTTCCTTGAGGAACCTTTCACTACCATGTTAAAAGATTTTGATAAGAATAGTAGGTGTTTTTTAAATCTTGAACCAATAGGGACTCTCTAGAAGCCATCCATATAGTACTACTATCTTCCCTAGTGTCATAGACACACAAATACTCAAGTGTATATGAATCTCTAGATGAGGAAGACAACTACTTGTAAGAGAAGACTAATAGCAACAACATTGTCTCCATTTGTAATTATTTTTCATGAGGCTGGATTCCTCTATAAATGCAATATAAATATGTTTTTTTGTTAAATGGTGTCGCATTGAGTGAGAGTATTTAATTTAGATTACTGAAGTTTCATACAGATCTGAGAAATATTGTTTACTTTTATGGATATTTTGATTTGCCTGTACGATGATTCAAGTCGCAAGTCTTAATCACTCCACCTTGCAGAAATTCAAGCAGTATTTTGATTTCAGTTTAATCATTAATGGTTATTCTTATTAAAGTGGATCATAAACTTTGTCAAGATGTCCTCATTTGGGGATGTTGAATATATATCATTAGCAATGTTTCACAAGTTAAGAAAGCTAAACTCTTGCTTTCCAACATGTTATTGCTTCCATACTATGCATATGCCAAGCTTTATTAGAGAAATGATCACTTGAGATGGAGGTGTCTATGTATAGGGGTGACTTATTATTGATTCTTGTTTCATCATACATATATTGTAAAGCCTTTGAGTTTCCAACTTTTTGAGTAGTGTTGACAAGTTTTTGGTATGAAATCTTCTTAAATATCCCTATTCATTAGCTATTGGTATCTATTTCTTTGGTATTGCTAAAGATGATACCAATAACTATCACCTTGTGAACTTAACTGATAAATTCTGGATTTTATTTTTACCATGTAGCTCATTTGGATAGAGAAAGTCTAAACATAAATTATAGATACATGCATTGTTAACATAGAAGATATGTACCACTCGAGCCTATGTAAACTTCCAATCAAGAAACATTTGGTTGGATACTATAACAATAGGGGTCACATGTGGTTTCAAATACCAAAGAAATGGCTTAACCAAAACATTCCCAAGAACACTAGGTGGACACAAGGAAGTAAAAATTGGCTCCTTGTTTGGTCGATTTCTAGTGTTTAATGTTTAGTGCACAGGATTTGTGAGGACGTTGACATGGGGAGTTCACTAAAGTATATGTAACATAGCACATGTGTTCAACAGAAGGGATTTTATATTCTTGTAAAGTTGTAGAAACATGTGTAGATAAGGCCTATAAAGGGGTACTTTTAATCCATTCTAGTGAACACACGTGATATAGGAAAATTTCACATAGTGAATGCTCCGGACCTTTGAACACAAAGAAAGGGGGGGAGGGGGGGAGCTCTAATTACATCTGAGTGAAAAGAAGTGGTGGCCATATAATGCAAAAAAAGGGGTGGCCACAAGGGCGCGTAGTGAGCCATCCAAAACTGCTGGATGGGCCATACGTGGGGCCTTGTGGCCACCCTTTTTTGCATAATTAGGCTATTGCTGCACTCCAGGACCCTGGAAAAGATGAGATGAACCTAAAATTGAACTTTTCAAGCACATTATGCCTTCCTTCAACTCAACTTACTAGTTCCCTGCACCAAAAGGGCAAATCACATTGGACAGTATAAAAATCTAGTCTCATGCTGCATAAACATCTGGTTTCATCAAATATTAACATTCTTGCTATTATAAGGGGCAGACAAGGCCATATAATGCAAAAAAAAGGGTGGCCACAAGGGCACGCAGGTGAGCCATCCAAAACTGTTGGATGGGCCATCTGCGCGCCCTTGTGGCCACCCTTTTTTTTGCATAATTAGGCTATTGTTGCACTCCAGGACCTTGGAAAAGGTGAGATGAATGTAAAATTTAACTTTTCAAGCACATTATGCCTTCCTTCAACTCAACTTACTAGTTCCCTGCACCAAAAGGCCAAATCACACTGGACAATATAAAAATCTAGTCTCATGCTACATAAACATCTGGTTTCATCAGCTATTAACATTTTTGCTATCCTAAGGGGCAAACAAAGCTAGAAAATGCAAAAAAAAGGGTGGCCACAAGGGCGCGCAGATGCGCCATCCAAAACTGCTGGATGGGCCATCTGCGCGCCCTTGTGGCCACTCTTTTTTTTTGCATTTTCTAGCTTTGTTTGCCCCTTAGGATGGCAAAAATGTTAATATTTGATTTAAATTTAACTCTTCATGGCCAGAACCACTTAACTTAAAACACATGGATAAACCGAAAATCCAAATCACTATGGAGACAATAGACACAACTCTTAATCATTTTGTCATTGCAAAGTCATCTGAAATGATGTGAGCCTCTACAACTTCTTGAATAGCCTCCAACGCTATTGCTTGCATTTTATACTGATTTCCATGGCTTTGAAGCACCTCCTTCACCGTGTGAGCATATTTTTGATGCATGGCCATGATTCAAGTGTTGAACTTTTCGGTTGTTTTCAACAGCTTCTAGATTTCAATCGGCTCCGAATCTGTCTGGGCTTGTCTCACATGAATTTGTTCATCTCATCGCATTCTTCGACCATCATGTGATGAGAAAAAATCATATCTTGCTCGCATTCTCCAAAAATCAACGTGCAAGTTGACAATTTATTTAAAAATGATGTAAAACATACATTTTTTACTTTTTTCTTAATCTACGGGATCCAACGAGCATTAAAACCATGGAATCTGAAAATACTCAAAGAACCATTTTTTTTTAATTGTGTTAAGGACTGTATTTCCTACATACAAAACTTTCCCAAAATCTCACCCTAACACCTTCAAAAGTGGCTTCCAAGGAGTGCACTCGATCAAAATTTGAAACTGAAGAAAAACAATCAGAATGAACTCCTAGACTGTGTATAAACTTTAGAATAACCAAAATTTTCTTCAAAAAACAGTTATGCTAAAAATTTGAAAATAGCCCCCCATTGGACTCTCCACAACGATAGAAGTCAAAGGGTTCAAGGAGAGGTATGGTGTCACAAGTGCATGGTGGGAATCTCATCGAGGTTTATTCCGTCAAGATCTCTTGTACTTAATCATGTCTTCTCATGTACAATCTTACCAAAAAAAAAATGACACTTTAAATGACTACAAATCTTATTTAACTTATCAAACAATCTAAAATATGGTAGACCAAGAGTGCTCTTACACATCAACAAACAAAAAAGTCCAAACTTCTTCTCATTAACTTTGATAAACATACATTCGGGAACAACTTCCAAGGGGTAGTGTAGTCATAGTTCTTACATCCATTCCATGACATGGTATGCTCATGGGGTGACCTATCATATAAAAATATATATGGTGGGGGTGCCCTCATGTTAGGAAAGGGTGTGCTGCTGATGAAAAGTTGTTGTAATGTCCTACTAGGGATCTCTCCATGTTAGCATAGTGATTTTTGGTGTAGTGGGAGCCACATTGCTTGAGGAGAGCTTTGTGCCACCGTAAAAGCTTCATGTTATGCCAGTTCCTTGAGCCATTCTTGTATTAGGATGAGATTACCCACCTCTAATAAGGATGGATTTGAAGCACCTACCTGCAAGATGTAACAAAGAAGGTTGTTTTAGAGGAAAAGTGGTGACACTTGACCTCTCTAACCTGCACCCACAGTCTCTTGTAATGCCACTGTTTTGAGCTGAAGAGCTTGACATTCGTGCATCCACAAATGCAAAGAAGCAACTGCACCCATACACAACCAATTGCAATAGCCTAACAAGCCTACTTCTCCCCTCCTAAGATATTGAAGAACCATACACATTCGTCTCACCGACAGTATGATGATCTTGGAATGACCTCTGCTCACCCTCACGAGCGGCCTTCGGTGCAAACACCGCGGACAAGCAATATGTACACTTTTGTTGAGCGGAGTACATGGTGGTGGAGGCATACGATTTGTGATGTCCGTGAGCACCATGGCAGCTGTTGCGTGAGGAAGCAAAGAATGAAAAGAAAGAGGGGGGAGGGAGAGGGAGGAACATGGGAGGAGAGAAGGGGGCACGGGGGGAGAGGGAGAGAGAGGGGAGGAGGAGGAGAGAAGGGGGTAGGGAGGGAGAGGAGAGGGAGAGAGGAGGAAGGAGGAGGAGAGAACAAAGGTTTTTTTTTTGGGGGGGATTTGTTTTTTTAAAAAGTGGACTTTTAGTGTTTGTAGGTTTAAAAAAATGTCAAAAAATGATTTTTTGATGTGTATATATGTTGGGAGGGAGTTTTAAGTCAAAAATAAGTAAAAATAACTTTTTTGAAAAAAAATCAAATTTTGGCTCTTAGTGACCCACATTTTTGCTGATGTGACCACACCCCTTTACTCCCTTCACTTTCCAAAAGCTAGAGAGAGCAAGTGACCTCTTAGGTCCACATCCTACATGTGTCTTAAAAAAAGGCTAGAAAAGTCTACTCAAAACTAGCTTCTTGAATGCCCTTGTCCCCTTAACTCTACACAACATTAGCCTTAATCCCTAAAAATTAGGATTCCTTACAAGGCCCATGCAAAGTCCATATTTCTCCTAATGAATAGCCCTTGAATCTCCAACTGCATTTGTAAAATTTTATCCACACTTGTCATACAAAGTGAGCTTATACAGCCCATGACACAAAATCCCAGATGCAACAATTTCATCACCAAAACTGAGATCATGAACTGTACATCTATCATCCACAAATTTCACAACAAGTCCAAGTCTATCAAGTGCCGATACAGACAAAAGATTCTTCTTGATCCCAGGTACATAAAGTGCATCGACAAGTGTGAATGAACTACCATTTGTAGCACTAAGCACAATCTTTCCAACTCTCTGAACCGGATAAGAGGCATTGTTGGCACAAGTGACTGAATTCCCATGAGGGACAGACTCGAGAGATGTGAACAATTCACGATGTGAGGTAATGTTCTTTGTAGCACCACTATCGAAATACCACATACGTGAATCTACAGTAATTGACATGGATGTATCATGAACAGCAAGATTGTAAGTACACTTTGCACTAAAAGCCCATTCTGCATCAACATCAGCATCACAGTCTCCTTTGATAGAAGACTCAACAACAGCTGCATTTGTAGTGGAACCAACATTTTGCAGTGGAACCACGCTCTTTCTTCTTAGCCTCTTTTGCCTTCAACTTAGGATACTCCTTGATCAAGTGATCATTAGCCTTACAATAATGGCAACGCATCTTCTTTTTGCCTTTATCACCAGAATTTCCAGATGAATTGCTGCCAGCAGAAGCATTAGAAACAGTAGTTTTGCCACTCACAGCAGAACCATAAGAAGTGGATGCATTGCTATTACCACCCTTTCTTTGAGAAGCAATGAAAGCCTGTTCAACTGCACGCTGTCTAGTCCTGTTCTTTCTTGAAAGTGACTCTTGCAATAGCAATGTGCATAATGCATCAAACTTGACAACTTCAGGATTTTCTTGGGTCATAAGTCTCCAAGTGCTAGCAAAAGTCTGGTAAGAATCTGGTAAGGCATCAAGAACAGTCTGCATAAGGGAACTGTCTGAAATGACTTCACCTGCAAAAATAAGTTGCTCATTGATATCCTTGATACCAGCAAGGAAAGTGTCCATATCATCTTCCTCATGCATAATCTTCAACTCCATCTCTTTACGCAACAAAGAAATTTTAGCCTCATTGCGGCTTGCATAAAGACCTGCTAGAATATCCCAAGCCTGTTTTGCAAATTTTATTGAACGAATGTGAGGAACAATGGTGCGCTTCACAGACAACACAATCAATGCATGAGCTTGCGCATCCTTTACATCCCAACAAGATTATTCTACCATAGGCAAAACAACTCTAATAGCAGTAATCTTTGTAGCAAGACCTGCAACATCCTCAACTTCGCCTACATCCTCAGAACCAGGATGTACATCAATGCCCTGCATAATATTCTAGACGCCTTTTGACACAAGAACATGTTGCATCATGTAAGCCCACATAGGGTAATTGTCCCCATCCAATCTGTCCTCAGCAGCAAACATCTTGAACACATCTGTGTTGTTGTCGGTCATGGTAAATGCTGCACCTGAAGTGAAAACTGCCCGAAAAGAGGAGAAACGAAGCGGGAACAACACGTGCTATATAGCACAAACCATAGAATACTGTAAGGCACATGTTATGCAAAAAATTGCACTGACAAAAATTTTGCACAAAATGACAAAATTGCATGTGCAGACCTGCTTGTAGTGGAAAAGGAGGCGGAAATGACTCCGAATCAGAAATCTGAGCAGACTAAGCTCATTGAGCTATCCTGAAATATTTGTCGACCTGCAAATGCTCGCCAAACCTCATTGAAATCGGAGAAAGTGAGCAGGCGTGTGCTGGAGCAGCTGGCGACTGAGCCTGGGAGGATGCAACCTGCTTTGATACCAATTTTTGGAATTAGGATTGCAGAGAAACACACACAGCTTGGAGAAGATGAAGGAAGCTCAAGGCACACAACAGAGAGTGTATTACTTAGTGTGCAATGGAAAGATAGATAGCCCTAGAGTGATGGGCGTATATACAATGCATGGGGAAAAAAACCTCCTAAAGTGGAAAAAAATGCCCCTGCGGTCCTAGTGTGTTCACACATATCACTACCACATGTATATGGTAACATGGAAATACCCATGCATGCCTGGAGTAATCATCAATGAAAGTCACAAAGTAAAGGTAATTGCCCAAGGACGGCGTTTGCATGGGCCCACAAACATCATTATGCACAAGCTGCATCCTACATGTGGCCCTAATGGAACCATCCTTTGGAAACTTTTAACATTGCATCTTACCAAAATACAACCTTGACAAACATTTTTGACATGTGCTTCAAGAGGTGGTAAATAAGCAACCATATCATATTTTTGCAAACACACCAAACTGGAAAAATTCAGATGTCCAAAACGTGCCTTTGAGTCCACTACTGTAGTTGCAAAATTCTGCCCACACTTGTCATACAAAGTGAGCTTATACAACCCACAATATAAAATTCCGGTGGTTGCATTGTTGTTACACCCTGTCATGTTCAGCTGCACGATGTCTGGTCTTTCTTTTTTTGGAAAGTGAATCTTGCAATAGCAATGTGCATAATGCATCAAACTTGACAACTTCAGGATTTCCTTGGGTAATAAGTCTCCAAGTGCTAGCAAAAGTCTGGTAAGAATCTGGCAAGGCATCAAGAACAATCTGCACAAGGGAACTGTCTGAAATGACTTCACCTGCAGAAATAAGTTTCTCATTGATATCCTTAACACCAGCAAGGAAAGTGTCCATGTCATCTTCCTCATGTAAAATCTCCAATTCCATCTCTTTATGTAGCAATGAAATTTTAGCCTCATTGTGACTTGGATAAAGACCAGCAAGAATATCCCAAGCTTGTTTTGCAAATTTTGATGAACAAATGTGGGGAGTAATAGTGTGCTTCACAGACAACACAATCAATGCATGAGCATGTGCATCTTTTACATCCCAACGAGCTTGTTCTACCATAGGTAAAACAACTCTAACAACAACAATGCTTGCAACAAGACCTGAAACATCTTCAACATCGCCTACATCTTTAGAACCAGGACATACATCAATGCCCTACACTATATTCTAGATGCCCTTTGACACAAGAACATGTTGCATTATGAAAGCTCACATATGGTAATTGTCCCCATCCAATATGTTCTCACCAGCAAACAACTTGAACACGTTGATGGTACAGCCAAAGTGTGTCGACCATAGAAGATGGCATGGATAGATATGTGCAAGCTAGCAGAAGCATGGCAAAAGGCTGGAGCGGCTAGGAACATCATGGGCTGACAAGCAGCAACAGCAGGGGTGTATGATTGATGCGATTTATAGGCCACGGAAGGCTCCATAATGAGGGGCTAATTGGAGAATCAACTGAAGGAGGTGCAAAGTGCAGATTTTGGGTCCAGGAACGAAGAGCTTGAAGTGATGAAGGAACATGTCCAAACGGCTCATCAAACCGAGCTACGGAGCTCAAGTTATGGAAGTTTGAAGGTTTAGTGTGTTGCAGATTCTTGCCGGACAGGGCAACTGGGGACAGGTGGTCCAAGTGGATGGCGGGTTATAGGTGTGTAGTGCTCCAATTATGGGGCCGACCTGTCTTTTCAGATTACAGATCAGACCCACGGTTTGCATTTTATGGCCAATTGAAGTTTTACATGGGGCTAGGTTGGTGCCCACCTGACTACATGGGGAATTGTGCCATCTGGCCTCTTTTGAGCCCCAACGAGGTTCTATAGCAGGATATGCATCATACGGGGTTAGCAGGAATCAACTGCACGTCAAACGGAGTCCGAAACGGAGAGATACTGAAGTCGGAAGATGGGGTGCACTTATCCGGATTTGATTGCAGATGATTTGATCAATTTTTGTGGCCTCGATTCGAGGGCTTGGAGAACTGCAAAAAGCGATGAGGTTGGATGGGTTTGAAGTCAACAACATGGAGTTATGCCCGAGCTTTGCGGTCTGGCAACCGACACTGAAGCAATAAATGGCCAAGCTTTGGAGTTGGAGGACATAATTTTTTTCCCTCATCAAAGGAGTTTTTTTTTTTGGTAGGCCTTGGGAGGCTTGAACCAAGAGACTGCCACATGGCACCGGGGGTCGTCCCACATGCACAGCTAGTAGCAGTTGGTGTGGGGTATATGGGCTGGGCGGTGTAGCCCCTTTGGAGTATGAAGTGGGGAATGGGGAGCTTGGAGCTGCGAGCCTATGGCGGGACCCCGAGGGGGTGCTGCTCTAGTGGGTTCGCGGCGGCGCGGGGTGGCTCATGGGCGCGCCCATGGAGGTTTTGGGCAGTGAGACAGTCGAAAATGGTGGCACCGGTGGTGCGCGCTATCGTGTAGGTAGATGATGGTGTTTGGGCTAGGTGATGATGTGGCGGACCGTCTAATAAGGGGCCCGTGCTCACAGCCTTCCAAAGCCCCAACTTTTAGAGTTAAAGGGAGAGGGCAATAGCGACCTCGCTATTGCCCTCCTCCCCGGTGCATAGTAAGGAGCATGTCTCACGCTGGGATAAAGAAGCCCGAAGCAGTCAAAGGCAAGGAGGGGTGTCCCACCAACAATAGAGAGAGAGAGATAGCAGGAGCCCGGGACCATTTCAAGAGGGGAGTCACACAGCCCTTGGACAACCAGAAGGAGAGGAGAAATTTGAGAAATTTAAGGGGCTTAGCCCGCCACAATGAGTAGTGAAAAGAAGAAAGAGAGAGAGAGAGAGAGAGAGAGCATATCCAAGGGGTAACCAAGTGCAAGGTTGGCAAATTGAGCGGACAAAGCAAAGGTACACCATGCAGATACAAAACACCAAGAAAGTGCCAAGTGGTAGCCATGCAATGGAAATTTCTAAAGGAAGCTCCAATTAGTTGTACGAGCTAGATAGCTCTTGTTTTTTTCATTTTTAGCCTTAGCCAAGCCTTATAAAAGGACACAGGAGTGATTTTTCAAGGGCTTTTTTGCCCAGAGGGAGTGATTGGAGGTTTTCAAGCTTGTGTATTGCAAGCTTGCCATTGGAGCTGCATACTTGACTATACTACTCCCCTATCCAATAATACCAAATATTTGCCCCTACTTCTTGTGTTGCTTCTCCCCACCCCCTCCTTTTCTCTTGCTCTTTGTGTACTTGCCGGTGTTTGCAGATGGTTTGCCTGTAGCTTGAAGGGTGTCACTAAGAGGGCAGAATTCGGGTGTCTTGTGAGCCGGAAAGGTTGAGTTGAGCAGTGTGGGTGTGTTTGTGCTGAAGGGTGGTTCTTGCAAGGTGCGAGGCGGTTGTTCGGTATGCTAAAGTGGAATTATTAGTGCAAATTAGCCAATTTGAAAGTGTTATTAGAGAGGTTAGTGGTGTTGTGTAATCCTTGGGCTATAGAGAGGCAAACATTTTGTGTGTTGGGTGTGTTCCCTATCCTCCCTCTTCATCTTTTGGTGCCCCCACTGAGGAGCAGTTGATTGCTCGTCGGTGTTGATCAAAGACGGTTGTTTCCATCAAGAAGAGATGGCAGCGCATAGTTATGGACCAATTTTTACCGGAGAAGAAGATCCGGAAGAGTGGATGGCCGATTTCAAGTTGTATATGCTATCACTGCATATGCCAAACGAGGATAGCAAAATGCAAAGAATTCCGCTATTGATGCGGGGAAGAGCAAAGACATGGTTCTATGATTTGGAAGGAGAGCCAAGACTTATGTGGCCGACGTTGCGGGCCTGTTTTCTACATGATTTTTGAAAAGAGGTATCTCCTGTTGATTTGGATGCAAGGTTGAAAAAATTTGAAGCAGGAAGTGAACAAGGAATTTGGTGTCTTCCTCGCCCGCTTCGAAGAGTGCTGGAGGGACTTTGCAGTGGCCATGCAGCTGGTCAATGGTGGTGAGTACTTTAAATTGGAAAAGTTTATGGCTTGTTTGCATCCCAAAGTTCGTGAAAAGGTGGATTTTGAGGGCCCGGAGAATTACAACAGGGTTATTGCTATTGCACGGTCTAAGAGCCGAAAAATTAAAAAGAAGATTGAACAAGGTGCGCTGGGGTACGAAGTGATGGTTCCCAATCCGACCTCAAATCCGAGAGAAGAAATTCAAATGGAGAATCAACCCAATCGAGGGGTAGCAACTGTTCCTCAATAATGGGTACGTACAGTTCAAGATTTGTCTGAGCAAATGCAAGAGTTGCGTTTAAGTGTTGTGGACAGAGAGTCAAGCAAGGACAAGAAGAGGCAGGGCTAGGCAATTTCCTGGCAGATGTTACAATTGCGGAGAGGAGGGCCACTATGCTCCAGATTACCCTCACCCACTAAGGGAAAGGGGCGGCATGTAGCCTCTGTTTGGTCGAGGTAGGGGTCAAGCGCAGTTTAATGGCCAAAGGGAGCAGCAAGCAGTTGAAAACCAAGCACATGTGGCTCCATCAGGTAATGATGAAGTACAAAGGGTTAATATTATTGGTGTTGACAGGTAGGAAGTTGATATTACGGCCAACAAAAGAGCACGAGGTGAAAGAGAGACCGAGACGGACCGTGAACTAGACCAAAGAAGGGGAAAGAAAAGGTGAACAAAAGTAGAGAGCAACTAGAGCCAAGCAGAAGAAGAGGAAGAGGAAGAATTACTCAAAAGGATTTTCAGCTGGGACGCGGTAATCCGGAGTATGATCTGGTAAGAGATGTTCAAAATCAAAGGGCTAACATCACTTTTGGGCAGCTGCTTGCATTAAACCCTAAATTAAAAAGGTAGTGGTCAACCAGTGTCAGTACGAGGCTTCCTCGAGCAGGAGGAGATGTGCATGCGGTACAGAATCTAGCCTTAAGGGTGGGGAGTCCGATCGATGTGCTTCTAGTGGTGGACGTTTTGCTTGAGAAGAAGAAGCATGTTCAAGCCTACATTGATGGTGGTGCCCAAGTCTATGTGATCACCGAATTTGTTGTGAGGGATATTGGCGTTAAAGATGTTGTCAGATCTAATGTGCAAATGAGGATGGCCAACCATGCCAAAGCTCGGTGTTTAGGAGTGGCACAAGATGTGAAGGTAAAGGTTATGGGAGTTGAATGCTTAATTGATTTTTTTGTCATGAAAGTAGGAGAAAATGCTTATCCAATTATATTAGGAAGGACATGGTTGTTGGCAATTGGGGCCAAGCAAGATTGGGAGACAGGGTGTTTACTTTGCCGGATCGAGAAAAGGGAGGACAGATTGTGTTGGATCTCAAGACCAAGGAGAGCCGTTTTCATCCATCAGCCGGAGGTAATCGAGATTTTAGCACTAGTTACGAGTATGAAACTGAGTCTACTTATGATGAAGGGTTAATCAGTGTCAAAGAGGAGGAGAGCAATGAAGATTTATTGAAGCTGGATACAGATTTATTCGGAGTCATCGTAGACTCTACCATTGCAAGGAAAGGTATGCAAGCTCCTCTTTGTAGTCTGAAGACTAAAGAGGTGGAAGATATGCTAGGTACAAATTTAACCAAGCAGGAGAAGGAAGGATATATGGACCAATGTGCATCCTATCCTGAACTATTTGTGACAGAGTATAAAGATCAGAGAGGAGCTAAAGGAGTGGAGCACCAGATCCTACTTAAAGAAGGATACAGGCCAAAAGCATAGAAGCTCATAGGTTGGGAGATATTTAGAAGGAGTCTCTATGGCAAGAGATCAACAAGTTGCTCGAGGCAGGTATTATATATCCAGTGAAAGAGTCTAAGTGGGTTTCTCCTATTGTTATTACCCCAAAGAACAATGGAAAATGGCGAGTATGTGTAGACTATAAGCCTTTGAATGCTGCGACCAAGCGGAATTATTACCCTCTGCCACTTTAGGATGAGATTTTAAACCAGGTCTCCGGACACGAACGCTATTCTATTATGGATGGTTTTTTCATAATATTTTCAGATTGGTATTGCTCTGGAGGACCAGCTAAAGACTACCTTCATTTCTCCATGGGGTTGCTTTGCCTATCGCAGGATGCCTTTTGGACTGGTGAATGCGTATGCTACATTTCAAGATTGAATGAACAAGGTGTTTGGGCCATACTTGGGTAAGTTCATCATAGTTTTTATGGATGATATTGGTTGCTATATTTCCAGGACAGAACATTTGTCCAAGTTGAGGCTATGTTTTCAAAGACTAGATGAAGAAGGAGGTCAATTGAATCCAAAGAAGTGCAAGTTGGCACAACCAAGGGCTCCAGAGAAGGTGAAGGCATTGGTTCTTATGGAGCCTCCAACTAGTGCAATGGGGTTGGCATCGTTCGTGCATAAGTTAAGTATTTATCCCACTTCTTTTGGATGTTGTCTCAATATGTGTACCCTCTTCAGAAAAGGGTTCAACAGGTGCATGGATTTCAATGGGATGAGGAAGCTCAAGAGGCATTTGACAAAGTGCAGGGTATTCTATGTCATCTACCTACAGTGTGCCCTCCTAACCATGAGGATGATTTATATATTGCTATGATGGTGGGTACGGTGGCTATTGGGCTATTGGAGCAGTATTGCTACAAAAAGTGGGGAGACGTTATAAGCCTATTTACTTCAAAATTAGGGTCATTAGTCCAAGGGAAGCTACTTATACGGAGGCGGAACAGTGGGTGATGGATTTGGTCTTTGCCTGTAGAAAGTTCAAAGTGTTTTTGATTGTTCGAAAGTTATATGTGTTGACTGCTAACAATCTTTTACCTGAAGTGGTGCTACACTTGAAGCCAGGGAAGTGAAGCATGAAGTGGGTGATAGAGCTTCAAGAGTTTGAGTTTTTCAAAGTGGATCACATGAGTCGGTCTCATTTGGCGGATATCCTAGTCAACAAGGAGGTTGAATTACCAATTTATCCAAGAGTAGTGCAAGAGGAGGATAAGAAGGAATCTGACTTGGAAGGGGCCTTCACTATGTGGTTTGATGGCCCTTACAGACGAGTAACACAAAAAGCAAGTGGAGGTGTAGTCATTCAAGATCCACACGGCACCGTCATTTTTTCCAAAGCTTACGACTTGGAAGCGGTGCATACCAACAATGAGGCGGAGTATCTTACTCTACATCTGGGACTCAAGCAGTGTATTGAGTTTGGCATATCAAGGTTAATAGTAAAAGGTGATGCTCTACTGGTTATCAAACAACTTTTGGGCCAATCGCAGGTAAAGAGGGATTCTCTCAAGAATTGGTTTTTCTCTAAAAAGAAGCTGTTGAAGTTTTTTGAAGTGGTGCAGTTCAAACATGTAAGAAGGGAACAAAACCAGGAAGCAGATCGGTTGGCTAGCAGTAGTGTTCAAACTCATGTGTCGAGTTTGTATGTGGCACCGGCTACTTATGCACGTAGAGAGACTCTGAAAGATGTTGATGATTTCTTGAGTACAGGTCAATGTTTTGAAGGGCTTTCCAAGCTACAAAAGAGGAGAGTTGTTCAAAGAGCTCAAAAATTCACTCTCATAGGAGAGGATCTTATGATGCACAGTAGAGATGGGATGTTACGTCAAGTCCTTCACAAGGAGGAGATCGGTATGGTATTGGAGCAGTGCCACGAAGAAAGCGGTCATCAGGGTAAGGATCAAGTCTTGTTTTGTATTTTAAGAAGTGGGTTTTGGTGGCCTTCTGTTGTGCGAGATGTGCATTATTGGTGCAAGACATGTCATCAATGCCAAGTGATAGGTGAAAGACGACTACTAGCCGAGAAACAAGGGGCTATCATAGCACATGATGCTTTTGAAAAGTGGGGTTTGGATGCAATTGGTCCATTGCCCAAGTCAGCATGCGGTAAGAAATATGTGGTAGTGGCCATAGACTACCTTACCAGGTGGGTCGAGGCTAAAGTGGTCAAAGAGGTAAATGCACATACTATTGCTCAGTTTGTTTTTGATTGCATATGTTGTCATTTTGGAGTGCCTTGGGTGCTTATATTGGATCGAGGACAAGGGTTCAGAAGTAAGTTGGTGCGTGTTCTAGTGGAAAAGTTGGGGATTCAACACCAATTTTCATCTCCATACCATCCACAGTGCAATGGTTTGGTGGAGAGTGCCAATGGGCAGATAGTCAAGATGCTTACTAAATACATCTACCAATAGGTTGAAGGGTGGGAATCTAACCTTGACAAATGTTTGTGGGCTTTGAGGACTTTATATAAGGTGGCTACCAACTTTACTCCTTATGAGTTGGTATATGGCAAGGAAGCAGTATTACCTATGCATGTGCAGTTAGCGGCCCTCAAAGGTTTGTGGCGAATCTATAAGACTCATCAAGATGTTTTGCAGGATAGGATTACAAGTCTTGAAACTTTGAGGATGGATCATGAGGTAGCGGCAGATTTTTATGTGAAGCAACGAGAGAAAAGAGTAGCAAAGTTTAACCAACATTTGCCAGAAAAACTGATTGAGAAGGGTGATCTAGTGATGAAGTATGAGAGCTATCTTGACTTCACCTTTCAAAAGAAGTTCAAAAAGAAGTGGATAGGACCTTACAAGGTCCATCAAGCTTTTCCCAATGGTACTTATGCTTTAATGCGGATGGATGGTCGTTTTCTCAAGAACAGGTTAATGGTTTACGTCTCAAGCTCTATATTTGAAAGAGAGTTGAAGCCAACAGTGCATCACGTTCTAATGGAGGGGGTTGAGTAGCCAACCTAAGCAGTGTTCTCATATGCCAGGAATAAAACTATGTACATATGGTCGAGTTTTTTTTAGTTTTCTCATAGTGTGCTCAGTGTTTGTAGTTTGTAGGTTCTTAAAGCTCTTATGTGGTTGAGCATAAATGCTCAACTAGGGGGTGGGCAATGATGGTACATCCAAAAGTGTGTCGACCATAGAAGAGGGCATGGACAGATATGTGCAAGCTAGCAAAATCATGGCAAAAGGCTGGAGCAGCTAGGAAGATCATGAGTTGATAAGAAGCAGCGGGGGTGTATGACTCATGCGGTTTATAGGCCAAGGAAGGCTCCATGAGGGGCTAATTGGGGAAGCAATTGAAGGAGGTGCAAAGTGCATCTTTTGGGTCCAGGAACGAAGAGCTTGAAGTGCTGAAGGATCAGGTCCAAACGGCTCATCAAACCGAGCTACGGAGCTCAAGTTATGGAAGTTTGAAGGTTTAGTGTGTTGGAGATTCTTGCCGGACAGGGCAGCTGGGGACAGGTGGTCCAAGTGGATGTCGGGGTATAGGTGTGTAGTGCTCCAACTATGGATCCGATCTGTCTTTTCAAATTACAGATCAGACCCACGGTTTGCATTTTATTGCCAGTTGAAGTTTTGTCGAGGGCTAGCTGTCCATGCCATCTTATCTTCTATGGTCGACACACTTTGGCTGTACCAACGTTTGTGTTGTTGTCATCCATGACGAATGTCTACACCTGATGTGAAAATTGCCCAAAAAGAGGAGAAATGAAGTGGGAACAACACATGCTATATAGCACAAACCGTAGAAGACTGTAAGGGACCTGTTATGTAGAAAATGGCACTGATAAAGATTTTGCACAAAATGACAAAATAGCATGTGTAGTGCCTGTAGTAGAAATGGAGGCCAAAATGAGCCCGAATCAGAGCTCACCAAAATTGAAGAAAGTGAGCATGTGTGTGTTGGAGTTGCTAGCGACTAAGCCCCGGAGGATGCAACCTGCTATGATACCAATTGTTGCGTTGCAAGAAAACACACACAGCTTGGAGAAGATGAAGGAAGCTCAAGGCACACAACAGAGATTGTATTACTGAGTGTGCAATGGAAAGATCGATAGCCCTAGAATGATGGGCGTATATACAATGCACGGGGGGAAAAATCTCCTAGTGAGGAAAAAAGGCCCCGACATTCCTAAGTGTGTTCACACACATCATCACCACATGTATATGGTAACAAGCACTAAATTACAATTTCAACGAGTAATTCGTAGAATTTTGAGCGCTCTTAGGTTGTTTGAAATAAACGCTTCAGTAAATCGTTTTATTTTGCCTCTCATTAGGTACGACCTCAGTTTGGACGTTGACAAGGAGGGCTGAAAGCACTTCATCTCTATAGCACAGCGTGCTTGCATCTTGGAATGGATACTCACACACCCAAATGGTAGAGGAAACTCACCCAAATAGGTCCTTCTTCACTCGAATCAAGAGGCAACTCGTGGGGATTACAAGCTCCTGCCAACCCAAGAAGATGAGTGTAGAGAGTCGGTGATGATGAGGCTTGGGATCATAGTAGACACCAACCAAGCTGATGTGAAGGTCCTCCCAAGGTGATCAAAATTTCAACCAACAAAGACACATACTCATATCCTTGCCATTCAACTGAATTCCCAAATCTCTCCCACTCTTCCTTGCACACTCACTGGCGCACACACACACACCCATAGACTATGCAGAAAATGCCTCCATCTTATTCCCCAAAATACCATGACCATGGAAAAAATCTCAATCACAGAGCACCCAAGATGATCCCTAAAAATCAAATTGATAAGAGAAAGGTGTAATTTACTCTTCAAAGGTGGGGAATAAGAGAAACAACATGACAACGGGTGCGGAACTTCACACACACACCACCATGAATCCTCTTGGCTCCCTCTCTTAGAGTAATGAATTCTCTGTTTTGTCACTTCAATAAGCAGCCCCCCCTTTTGTTTTCCATGACATGTGCACTGATGTGTCAAAAATTGGCTAAGAAAGAAATTCGTTCATCTTAGTAGTCTCATAATTCAAGGGGAAGTAGTGTGATTCGTGGAGATCCTTAGGGATATTAGTGCCTTCTCCTATGAAGGCCTTGGGTTGTAAAGACCATAATAGGATCTTGATATTTTCATCTTGTCCGGAAGTCTTCCACTACTTGGGTTGTAAGAAGGCTATGTGAGGAGTAACAGAAGACTTTTGGGCGAGATGAAAATCTTCAAAGATACTAAGACAATGTGAGGAGGAGCGTTGGCAGTAGGGGTTGTGCTATAGGAGTTTCTTATGATGCTAATACTATGTGAGGAGTAGCGTTCGCAATAAGGGTTGTGCTATAGGAGTTATTGAATCTGCAAGTGGCACTTGCTTTAAAGGGGTTATAGGCCTTTCAATTGTAATCATCGGCACAACACGTACAACTCATCTGGATTTTCCTTCCAACTCGATACGTAGACTCTCCCACTCAAAATATTAGAGTTTCAAAAAATGAGGAGTAAATACAACGTCATAGACGTGTTTGGGGAGAGAAGGTTGAGCACAACTAGCCAATCTATCTCCAAGGAGAATGCAAAAAAGGTCCACCTAAGGCTTTTTGTTTCAAATAGAAAAACATTTCCTCGTGAGGTAGATTCAATATTACAAGCATAAGTTTTCTCTCAAAATCCGGAGTAGTTGTCCTGATGATAGACTCTGTGTATGACTTGATAGCCAATCACATGTGCTTATTGTTGCAACATGATCCTTGCCTTCAAGCACGTGTAGAATATCATAAGCATCAATACCAAGCACAAAAGATGATTAACTTGAAAGAGAAGAGAGTAGGACACCATAGAGGGCAATGTAGCTCAACTCTCTAGCATAAGGAGCTAGGAGGAACATTCCATTCATAGAGAGAGAGGAGAAGATTACAAAAAGCATACAAATCTTCCTTCAAGGCTCCTTGATCCAAGCTTCCATGAGAGCTCTCCGAGAGTTCAAGGTCCAAGTTTCAAGAATGACAAGAAGTGTCGAAAACCTAGGTTAATTGGCTTTTATACCTCACCCACATTGGGTGGACAAAAAAGGTGACCAAAATTTACTAAAATGGGATAGTTGGGAGATCTTGAGTTAGTAACATTAAAAGGTGGAATCCCAATGGACCTAGGGCTAAGAGATAATTATAAAAGAGGTTACATCAATGTGTATATCCGATTACAAACGCTTCTATATAAAAAGGGCGTCCAATTTGGGTCAAAAAAGGAGTCTGAAAAAGGGTGGTGCCCTCTTTAGGCCTCTTACCTTTATTGACCATGTTGTCCTATCCTTATTTCTCTTTCTTTGCCACTATAGTCCCGTGTAGTTCTTTATTTCACTCTACCATGAGCTGCTGCTAATGTTGGCCATGCAAGATCGTGAGCTATTGTTGGTGTTGGCCCTATGCAAGCCCATTACACAGTCACTTGGGTTACCCACCACTGCGTGGGCTACCACATGGGCTATCCCATGGCCACAAGGGCTTGCGTCCCCTTTCCCCACCATTAATGGAGCCACACAAAAAGGCATTAGGGTTGACCTCCCCCTCATGCGCAATTACTTATCCTAATAATTGCCAATATACAAGCGATTAATTCCACTTAAGCTAGCAAGCTCTCATCAATCCACTACAATTGTGGTTGTTAAGTCACACAAGTGCTTCCCCCCCCCCCCCCCCCCCCCGGCCCAAAAAAAAAAACCCTGCCCCTCAAGGCATGTTGCCTAACACCCACAAAGGAGGGCCAGCGAGATACGAACCTAAATCCCCCAAGACCACACAACCCAAACTAATCAAGACCCCCAAGCGTCCATCCAGAGAATTGAGATGGCCTTGGACCCCGACCAACCAAGATGTCCATAGCTTGGAATTGAACTAGGTGCTACAATATTAGCAAGGCGAAACAATCCCCAAGACCACGGACCACCACAATGGACACCATGCTCATGCCCTACATGACCACACTGCAAGCAAAAATTGACAAACAAGGGGAGGAGATGGCCATGCTCTAGGCATGGATAAAGGAGACTGAAGAGTGGTAGAGGGAGAAGATGGCCCTCCTGCAAGGATAAGTGGAGAAACAAATACAATGGCAAGAGGAGAAGGAAACCCTCTCGGAAAGGATTAGACTCCTTGAGAGGCAACCGTCACTTCCTACAGGAGGCAAGAGAAGAAGGGGAGATAATAGAAGCCAACAAGGAGGCAATTAAGGAATAAATCCTCAAAGCACTCACAAAAAGCATTAAGGAGAAATTAGATACCAAGAAAGACGAATGGGTAGAGGTTGTGAAGAAAAACCTATGCAAGGAGGTGAAGGAGGAGGCCCAAAAAGAAGAACACCACATTGTACACACCACTCTAAAGGAAGACAATATGCGACAATCCCACTACCTCAACACTTGAGTCTTAGATATCCCAAAGGAAGGGACTCCACCCCCAAACAAGATGGTAGAACATTATGCACCAAGATCGGATACAAATAGGATGACCCCCCTGAAGTGCGCGAGCGGGAGCGTGTGTGAGTGTACACATCCTGTAGGTTTCTCATCATACGCTGCAAAGTGCCCCTATGCTCAAGGCCAATGTCAGTCACTGCATGACTAACTACTCCCACTGCAAATGCACCTATCGCAAATGAAATCTCGGTTCTTGAGATGAGTATCTTGTACATGAGACTCCTGAATGCTGATGCAATCCTAACAATATCTGCCAATTTGACCATCTCAGTCAAATCTGGCTTAGAACTCCACTTATGGAAATCACCCTGACACCCGAACTCCAATCCGTGGAATCCATCCTCGTGTCCATCGCATGTCACATGTGCACCAAGAGCATTTGTCTGTCCTGAACCCTGTGTGGTAAGAGAAATTCCTAGCTCTAACTCACACACATCAGCCTCTGGCCGAAGAATATCCATGAATGACTAAATCACGGCTAGATCCCCAGCACTCAAGCTATCCATATTCATCATCATATCCACGAATGACATGCCGTGTTGCACAACTGTCTGCACAACTGGCTCAACATGCTCACAAACTGTAGCATCATGCAACCTATTCGCAAAGGAGACATGCCTCATCTCTCTGCATGGCTACGTACTCATGAGCGAAGACTATCCCATCTCATATGTGACATACTTGCATCGCATGAATCGTGCCAACACTAGCACCATTCGCTATGACTAGCTGTCTACGATGCAATCTGAAACTATGTTTGTCCAGCACTACCTGGCATCCGCTATCTCCTAACTGAGTCACAGAGATCAAGCTCTGCATCAAACCTGGCACATGGCATACATCTCGCAACACGTATGATGCACCACTCGGCAACAAGAGTCTGACATCTCCTACACAAACTATGTCATGTATTGAACCATCAGCTAGACACACATGTCCAAGCATACCACTAGCATATGTGCTAAACCACTCACGACTCGGTGTGACGTGAAACTTAGCACTCACATCTAGTATCCAATGTGAAGGTAAGGTGTCGTCAAAAACCATCAGCTAGACACACATGTCCAAGCATACCACTAGCATATGTGCTAAACCACTCACGACTCGGTGTGACGTGAAACCTAGCACTCACATCTAGTATCCAATGTGAAGGTAATGCGTTGTCAAAAAACGACATACGAAAGTCAAGAGTAAACATGGAAGCAAAGGAGACATCTCCGTCATGTGTAGCCACATATTGTGATAGCATCCCTCTTGTGTTGTCTCCTGCGCTGTCATATTCGCCAAAACAACACCTACGTACATGCCCTGTATGACCACAATGTCAACACACAACATCTCTATGTCTGCAAGATCATCCTTTGACTATAGGCGTCTCTCTAAACTCATTTGTGCCAAAACCATTGCACAATCTTTTCCATAAATCTCTAGTTGTACACGCATTTAAACCAATGCAATAGACAAACCCACCAAGGTGTAACATGATCGTCGAACGTGCAAGCTCATCCAAGTCCTCCCACTCATCGTCAGTCATAGACTCTGGTCTAGTATCCATGCCCTATAGTGGCAACACTTGGCCCAACTAAGTTAATGCATCATGCATACCTTCTTTCCAATGCTCAAAGTTTGAACGATCAAACTTTGTA
Source organism: Adiantum capillus-veneris (assembly GCF_014529385.1). Lineage (NCBI taxonomy): Eukaryota > Viridiplantae > Streptophyta > Polypodiopsida > Polypodiales > Pteridaceae > Adiantum > Adiantum capillus-veneris. The sequence continues at coordinate 68,519,137 of NC_140952.1, forward strand.
TGGAAAAGCACAAACCCTGACAATGATGTACATGCCAAATCCATGGCGATAATCTGTGACAAGACCGAGCACAAATCAATCAACTGACAATAGCCAAAGCCTCGCTAACTCATACACCAAGTACTATCAAAATACAACATAAGCTGGCATAAGCTGTCTAAGAGAAGTATCAGCTTGATCAATGTAATGAAACAAAATGAGCAAAACCCCTCAAATGATGCCAAAAACCCCACTCTAATCCAAGAGCACTATGTAGTAATCGATGAAATTATTATCAACAATCTTCCTCCTAAAGAGATTACCATATATATGTCAAATGAAGTAATCGGGTGAGCAAACACTCTCACAATGCGATGCCAAAACACTATGACAAAGCAACCACTGAGTGCCACATGCAATCAAAACACAATTGCAAACCATGCGCATAAACTAATAAACTCGCAAGAAAAATCCAGCAGAGTTTTGATAGTATTTGGCTATCTAACCATAATAACCATACATGCCATAAACATGCTCAAAACCATGATCAAATCATGGGGAAAATCCGCATGCAAGTATACATGAGCTGCCCCAAAGTCTCAACTCCCTAAACTTGAAAAAACATCCTGTAATCCGAAACACAAAGTGCATCAACCACACTCTACAAGTGAGGCATATACTAGCATAAACTTGGATGTAAACCAACCAAAATATGACACAAATTGATGCTCAAAACAACTAAAATCAGCCCACATATGCCATTGCAAGGTGAAGAATATCATCCGCAGAAAAGCGCACATCATGTGCATCCACATGGCAATGTAAATGAGCATCAAGCATGTACCAAATGTGTAGCAAATGAGCATCCGAATCAAATGCCCCTAGTTCTAGTAGATGATCTCCATAGTGCCCTCTATCTAGTCCTTCATCCTCAGTTGTCCATGCCTCCTCTTCATCTACTATATGTAGTAACACACATGGTGAAGTGTTACTCTCATTCACATCCCTATTACTCTCCTCTAGGATGGCATATGATGATCCAAATGGTGGGAAGTAGAATAATTCAATGTATATCACTCTAATCTCAGTGAGTTGTAAACCGATCCAGACATGACGAGCCTCATTATCTTGTGCCACAACTCAAAGACGACCTTAAATCTCTCTTCTGAAAAGTATTGCTACTCCTCTAGAACCTCTAGAGGTCCCTTTTTGTGTGGTCCTTCTAAAAGCAAACTCCCACTGATATCCCTCTAGTCGTGGTAGACCTCTTTCAGGGCTTTGGTGTGTCTCTATCAATGGAAATGCCTGTATCCTCCATCACATTGTCTAATCTCCGTGGGTATGTCCATAGTGAGCCATTGTAGCTCCATACCTCAATGCATGTCTCTCATTTACTAGGTTTTTGTTGCATAGGTCATGATTCCCTATTCGATGGTCCTACCATCAATGATGACCCAACCATCAAGACATGTGGCCTTTTTCCCCTCCTTGCGTGCTGGTCAGACTTGTAACATGATGCTCTCTTGTGTTCCTATTGCGTCCGAGTAAGATCGTTGTCAAGGTAGATTATGCTATCCTCTTTTAGGCTCCACAAGATCACCTTTTTTCTCATAAAGGTGGTTTTCTTTGTCTCTGTGTGGGGAATTGTAGGATGAGCACTCTTGCCTTTGTGAGATCTTTGCCAGCTCGCCATGCTTTGATAAAGGGAGGGGGTGTTGGGGTAAAGGTTTATGTGGCCGGTTAGGCCAGGTGCCCGCCCACTATGCTCATTCATTATGTACAAAATAGAATAAGGGGGCTCACATGTAGAGAGTGAGTTTTAGCCCCTACAAACACAAGGTCTCCTCTTCTGCTCTCTTCTCCATTGTTTCACACACTCACACACGCTCCCGCTCGTGCACTTCAATTGGTATAAAAGCTTAGGGATTGGGAAGCACCATTGGAGCTCAGCGGGGAAGCAAGCAGAGAAGCAGCAAAAACTGCACCACATTTTTGCAGTTCTGTTTTGACCTATCAAAATGTCTTCATTGAAGCCGATCCCACGCTATCTTGACCAATTTTTTGTCCTCTTCCACTTTAGAAAAGAAAGTTTTCTTAAAATCTTCATCAATTTTGAGATATGTCACTCAGATTGCCTGTAGGTCGTGAAGTACAAGCTGCAAATTTTTACAGATCTATTTTGACCTGTAAAAAGAGCTTAATTCATGTCCATTCTCTCTTTTTCCAACCGTTTTTGTGTGGTCTACAACTTTGCAGAAGGAAGTTTCTGCAAATTCTGAACGGTTTGGAAGATATGGGCTGATCGGCTGCAAGGTATTTAGAAAGTTGAAGATTATGTATGCCTATTGTGGTGATTTGCTACATACAGAGAGCTTGGATTGAGCTTTGTCATTCTCTTGTTTTGAGCGTTGATGTTTTTCTCTTAGTGAAGAAAGTATGGGTTGAGATTTTAAACAAATTTATGCGCATACGTTGAGAACATTTTGTGGATGTATGCATTTTTGTGGACTCTCAAGATTTGAGAGTCGGATTCATCACAAGTTATGTGCATTGACTTGTGCGATTAAGCAGATTTCAAGAGTGTGGTGCAAAGAGTTTTGCAAGAATTTTTAGCATGATTGAGAGCTGAATTTCCATCATCTCATTATTTATAATGGGATGGCTCAATAGCCAGGATTTGGAGGACTAACTTCTTTTAACATGGGTGTCATACCAGATTAGGAGGTACAATGATAGATTATGACATGGAAGCTCTAGAGGCAACAACACTAGTCACATCCCTAACAGTTTCTCCACAATTTATTGGTGCAAAACACACATACTTAGCCCTCTCTCTAGCCAACACACTTGTGATGCCAACCCCAACATCAAAGACACCATCACCACCATATACTTTGCACACAATTCAGCTGACATCTATTCAGAAAGAGTAAAGCGGGGTATGTTAGAGACAATGGATCCTATAACAACACCTGATGACATCACTACATAGTTAGTTTCCATATTGGACAAAGCTACTTGTCAAAGCTTCCCTCACCAGACACACTTTGGAGAGCATGTTAGACCTGGAACTATGCCCTAGAACAGATCGTATGATGATGAGTACTGAGAGCTACAAACACATGTCTACATGCAATGAGCCCTAGGTAATATTACAGAAAGGATAGCATAGAGAGAGATGGGGAGACTCATCCGTCATAAAAAACAAACATTTGAATAAGCACACGAACTACAACTTTATCATTGCTTCGTGAGTAAGGATTGCATCTTGATCCACAATAACTACCTTCTTCATTGAGGGGATGGTACAACTATAAACCGCCTATAGCACGAGCGAGCCTCAGACCGCACCGAATTACATGGTGAGCACATCATCTATGGAGCTAGGACACTAGCTCTCTTTATAGAACTTTTCTTCAATAGAGCACTAGCAAAGGGCCTCCCAACCAAGTGGACTATGCACACCATTGTGCCTATCCATAAAGCAGAAGACATGCTCAACCGGGCAACTACATGACTATTATGATTGGTCACACGTTAGCCAAATTGTATGGAGCAGTACTACAGGTAGAGATGAGCATCCATGCAAAGTGAGAGGGACTCCAAGATCTAGGGCAGGCAAGATTTAGAAGAGCCTTCTTTACCAAAGACCACATCCTCACTTTGAGGTGCTTGATTGGCTAGACCAAATTACGGAGGAGGAAGCTATATTGTTGCTTTATGGGATTTTGCAAAGCATTTGGCACGGTGCCATGACAGAGACTCTTCCAGCATCTAAAGTTACTTGGCATCCCCCCAAGAGAGATGATATGGGGCATATATGTCTTGTATGAGTAGTTCTTTCGATGAATTCATTGCCCAATCGGGATGTCAGATATTATTGCTAGCACCAATGGTGTGAAGCAAGGATCCACTATCTCCCACACTCTTTGAACTCTACATCGATGAGGTAGCTCTTTATAATATAAGGCAATAGTAATTTAATCATGTGAGTACACCACCTAATTCAAAGCATCCTTTACGGATCGATTTCCATGATTACAATGGTTCTAAGACTTTTACGTAATGGTATGCACATGTAGAGAGAGAAAAATGATTGGTGTGGTGCACGTTTATATGATGATATCTAAGCCGTTGTATGCATGTTTGTATGATGATATCTAAACCATATGCACATGTAGAGAAAGAATTGGGATTGGGGTGGTGCCTCCTGCTTACCATAGGCAATCTCTATGCCCATTGCAAGCCTTATGATTTTACTGGAGTATGTAGATCTGTGTCTCCATGATGATAAAGGTATTTGTGGACAGAATGTGTGTGTTTTTCAAACATATGGAATAGTGAGATAGTCCAGTGATCCCCAAAATTTGTATTTGACCAGGAAGTATACCATAACCTTCTAGAAAAGAATTGTCTAATGTAACATTGGTGACATTTGTGTTGTTATCTACAGTCAACATTGGTTCTCCTCATTGGCTTCAAGATATGATGATGTGCGTGAACTGATGGGGTGTGTGAGTATGTTGTGCTTGTTGCCAAGTGAAGAGAGCTCGTGGTTTATGTAGTGTAGCCAAGGGATTTTCCCAGGTGATTGCTTTCAAACTCGAGCCTCATGCGTAGCCTTCAAAGAGGCACATGTATATGTTTAAGTTAGAATTGATCTATTTTTATATATTTTCTATGAGCCAGTGTGCCCTTAAAGGAAGTATTTGAAGTATTACAGATTACAAAATCTTCTATTGATTGAATGTGGTCCTACAGCTATTAGGTGGATAGAAAAAATGTAGCCGAGTACGAAATGGGACATATAGTGATGTATAACAATCATGTTATAGCGTTTCTAGTTCTACTCACATTTTGTCAAGATGAGTTAGATTTAGGTTTGTTGACGTTAGAGTTAGTGAAGTATCTACATAGTGCATAGGAAAAATGGTTAGATTATTTGGGCTAGAGGCACATTCAAACTATCTGGACATTAATTGTGGGATGCATGTATCCCTCACCAACACACAAGCATTCACAAATATAAATTTTCTTGGCATCCACGTTGATCGTAATGCACAACCATTTTACAAGTTCATGGGATGTTTTTATACCAATAAAGGGACATTTTTTATTTGCATAGAACTTGTACAAAAAAAGAAGAAAAAATGGGTTTGGCAATTCACGTCTATATTGAATCTCCCCATGTCTTGGGAGGTGTAGACAGGAGCTATATAAAAAATAATGGCAGATGGGAATCAATGCTCCGCAATCGAGAGCATGGTATGTAGTTAAGTACATAGCTCAAGTCACTACTCCTGTAGTTTTAGTTACTCTTCTTATTAGAACTTGGCATGGTACATACGGATTTGTTGGAGGATGCTGACTTGGTTTGAAAAACAAAGCTTTAGTCAAAATCATCGAGAGAGACACAAGGAAAATCACCATGGATGAGGTAGATGTGTGTATTGCTAGTGAATTTGCTAGACCTCAAGGTGGTGTGTGTGTGTGTGTGTGTGTGTGTGTGTGTGTGTGTGTGTGTGTGTGTGTGTGTGTGTGTGTGTGTGTGTGTGTGTGTGTGTGTGTGTGTGTGTGTGTAGATGTTCTATTATAGATAATAAGACATAATTGAACTTATCAAAAGACAGTTGGCTTTGAAACAAAGGAGATGATAAGGACAAAACAATTCAGTCTTAGAATCAATTTTATACAATGATTGTAGGAATGAAGCATCATTCCAATATATAGTTTAATAAAAGAACTTCCCAAGCAGTAGGTATGTGTAATCCAGTGTTGGACAGCTTGCTAGCCAAAAAAAAACCTTCCAAGATAAGAAAGAGTCCTTACCTGCATCCATCCAAACAAGACAATAGATATGTAAGCCTTGGATGTGTTTTACAGGTATCAATGAACTATACCAGTTGTTATCCATGTCCATCTTACAAACTATTTTTTAAAACTTACAAGCTAAGTCCATATTTATGAAAAATGTTCTCTCTTTTTTTTACTAAAATCCCAAAGTTTTCAGTAAAGTAGTGTCATTTTGATTAGAAGGCCATCACCCCTTCTAATCCAAGTGTTTGAATCACCCCCTTTTTTTATTATTATTTTTATTAGTTATGTCAGTTCCATCAAAAGAAGTTTTTCTTTAAAAAGTTCCATTTTAGAGTTCTTATCTAGTATCAAGCATGTTTAAGTTTGTTTTTAGGTCAAATACCCATCTTGGTAAATGGACTCCAAATTATCCAAAAATCTGTATTCACTTTTCTTAAGCACTCCAAGTAGAACGGAGCCTTGATATAAGCCAAGCCTTGAGCCGAATCCAAAAAATATACCATGCTTAACATCAGTATCCAAAGCTACAAAAAGGAGTAACATCCGCCCAAGAGAATGCAGAAACTGTAATGTTAATCCAAAGTAAAGACCAAGTACTACAATATTGTGCAATCGGGCCCAACAAGCCCAAGAACCCATAACAGTGCACAGTAAGACAACAATGCACCATTACCTATGTATTTATCACAACCAACCTAAAACAGTGCGCAGTAGGATAGAAACACACCATCACCCATGTATGTACCCATAGCCAATCAATATGCGAGGCCTATCAAGGCTTCTCTATGATATTGCTAAAAAACCTATGCAATGTTGGGATTAAAGCCCAAGTGGCCTCTTATACGGATATGGTCGGCCGCCTGCCTAACTCACTTATCACTAACTCTTTGTATATACTCACTTATACTTTTGTGGATAATAAGGTTTTGAGAGATACCCTTCAAACGAATTCTATATGTACTGTGTAAGCTCTCTGTGTATCTGTGTGTGTGTGTGTGTGTGTGTGTGTGTGTGTGTGTGTGTGTGTGTGTGTGTGTGTGTGTGTGTGTGTGTGTGTGTGTGTGAGTCGATCTACCCTCCGCTCCGCAACTTTAACTGGTATCAGAGCGAGGTGCAGTGCGATTTTGCGTAGTCAAGCGCGCGCACTTTCCAGGTAGATTCTAGATCCGGAGCTTGGAAATTCACACTCGGCGTTCCGGGAGTATTTCATGTAGTTGACCTGTAGTTTTACCCCCCTTTCGAATCTGTTTATGCCCTCAAAATTTCGTTATGAGCACTACATCAGAAGATAGGTTTCAGTCGCAAAGAAACCCGTCTTGTGTAGATTGGCAAGCAGGAGGTGGTCGACATCAATATCGGCATCAACATACATCACCATTAGTCTTCAAAGCATCATCTATAGACTAGGTACACATATATATCATCAGATATATACATTGCAGTCTGCATTTCTACTTCTTGTGCTTGTCAGGTTCCAGGGGAGGTGTGGCCATACGACGGCTTGACATCACTGGCATGTATTGCAGATTGATGTACTGTGATTGCGGGTCTGCTAGTTGTGAGTCACGCTAGCAGACAGACCGCCGCAGCGGTCATAGGACAGTGATTGGTCTATTGTAGGATGTATGATAGTTCTGGGCAGTTTGTTGAGCCATCTGAGAGGGTCGTCTGTGAGGTTTTTTGAAGCCAAGTAGTGGGGGTTGGGTTACCCAGTGTAAGGTGGATTAGGTTGCTAGAGTTCCCCTCTACACGCATCCTCTTCGGCGACTTTTATCCCATAGGATGTATGACTTTGTGTAGACACTAGATTGCATCTTATGCGTCAGGCCGTTGAGGCATTGTTTAGGGTTCAGTCTTGAGACAGATACAAGTTCTGTCATCGCCTAGACGGGAGACAGTATATGCTTACAAGATAGCATATTATAGAGATTTTTAGATTTGTCTCACTGGTCAGCTATTTACGGGTTTTTTTTAGCTATCTTTTGGTTTCCAGAGCTCAGTTTACAAGGGAGACTCTGTCAAAAAATTTCAAAATACTGACAGTTCTTGAGGAGAGGTGTTCAGCTTGTTGTTTACAGCTTGTTTATTGTGTACAGAGTCCAGTTTACAGGGGAAACTCTGCCAGATTTTTCCCAGAAGTAAACAGTTTGGCAGATATGGAATCTTCTCAAAGTGAGACTCTTTACAACATAAAGAAGCTGGATGGCACAAACTTTCCATTCTGGAAGAAGCAGATTTGGCAGGTTTTGGTGCAGAAAAAACAAGTGAAGCCATTGAAGCTCAAAGGGGAGGGACCAGAAGGTATGGCTGAAGATGAGTGGGAAGAGCTTGACGAGTTAGCTTGTTCCACAATCATGCTGACACTGGCAAAAAATGTTTACTTCAACGTAGCATAACAGACTATAGCGTATGGCGTATGGCAAAAGCTATGTGGTATGTACGAAAAACAAAGTGCTGCTTCTCAGATTTACTGGCTCAAGAAATTGGTGGATTTGAAGATGAAGGAAGGGACAGCCATGTCAAATTATCGCAATGAATTTCACACAATTTTTAGCCAGTTAACAGCATAGGAGATAGTCTTTCCAGATTTAGTGAAGGCTATGTTTCTCTTAATCACTTTGCCAGACAGTTGGGATACTTTTCGTACAGCGTTAAGTAATTCTGTCATGCCAGAAGGTCTTACAAGTGCCAATGTAGAAGGCAGCTTGCTCACAGAGGAAGTGAACAGGAAGAACATTGACAAAGGCAAAAGCAACAGTGCTTTGGTCGTTCGAGGGAGACAACGGTCTAAAGAGAATAAGGGTAAGAAGGCACAAAACCGAAGTAAGTCTCGTGACTCGAAGTCAAAGGATGACATAGAATGCTACCATTGTGGCAAGAAGGGTCACATGAAGAAAGACTGTACGAAGTGGAAACAAGAAAACAGCAAAACAAAGAGTTCTGAGCAAGATGAAAAGAAGAGTTCAGTGAAGATTGAAGAGGTGAATGTCACAGGATTTGGTTCAGACAGTGATTCTGGTATAGCAGCTAGTGACATCTTCCTCACAAGCAATCTTGATTCTGTTTTCTTGACTGCAGAGGATGGACATGCTATGAGTGATTGGATTATCGACTCAGGGGCATCTTTACATGTTTCTTCGCACAAAGAGTGGTTTACATCATACATGGCTACTAAAGATTATGTCAGACTTGGCAATGAGCAGGTTTGTGACATACTTGGAGTGGGAGATGTGCAGTTGAAGTTTCAAAATGGCTCTTCTTTATGGCTCAAGAATTTCAGACATGTTCCAGAAATCCGAAAGAGCTTGATCAGTACAGGGAAGTTGGATGATGCGAGTTATGTGACAGTTTTTGGGAACATCGCTTGGAAGATCTCCAAAGGTTCGATGACTGTAGCACATGGCAGCAAGTCAGGAACTCTGTACACTTTACATGTTTCAGAGGTTAAAAACCATGTAATTAATGTGATTGAGCAGCCAAGTTGGCATCGTAGGCTGGGACATATATCAAAAAGAGGAATGGAAATACTTTCTCATTATGGTTATTTGCCTGGATTTTCATTTCAAGATTTTGAGTTTTGTGAGCATTGTGTTTATGGTAAGCAAACACAGGAACCGCACAGATCAAAGAGGAATCGTAGGGACAAACGGTTAGCTCTTGTGCACAATGATCTATGCGAACCAATGCCTAGTTTGTCACTAGGGGGAGCAGCATACTTTTGTACATTCATAGATAACTATTCTCGCAAAGTATGGGTTTACCTCTTGAAGCACAAGGATGAGGTGCTCAAGGCCTTTAAGACATTCTTGCAGCTTGTGGAGAATCAGAGTGGTCAGAAATTGAAGTGCTTAAGGACAGACAATGGTGGAGAGTATGTTTCCAAGGCTTTCCAAGACTTTTGTGAAGCAAAAGGAATAAAGCGAGAACTTACTGCACCATACAATCCTTCACAAAATGGAGTTGCAGAACGTATGAATAGGACCATACAAGACAAGATCAGAAGCATGTTGTCAAATGTTGAATTGCCTGATGGATTTTGGGCGGAAGCAGTGGCTACAGCAATCCATTTGATCAACAGGTCTCCTAGTAGGGTTCTGGATAAGAGTGAAGTGGCTGAGATGCTATGGACAGGCAAGGCACCTTCGTATAAGCATCTTAGAGTCTTTGGTTGTGAAGCTTATAGCCATATTCCTGAGGAGTTCAGGAATAAGCTAGAACCAAAGAGCAAGAAGTGTATTATTCTTGGCTACGGAGAATTGGGCGAGATGGGTTACCGGCTTTGGGATCCTGAGTCCAAAAAAGTTATTCGTAGCAATGATGTGCATTTCAATGAATCCAAGTTTCACGCTAAGCCAGAGAAGATAGAGGAGATCAGAAGAGTTGTCTTCTGGGAAGATGGACCTAGTGCTAACACATTAAGACAACATGGTCAGGCTCAGGAACAACCTATAGAGGCTAGAGGGGCAGAATCAGTTGTTGTGAGAAGTTTTGAGCGTGTCACCAAACCACTTGATCGTTATGTTCCATCTCTAAATTATGTCATGCTCACGGATTGCGGAGAACCATATTGTTACGAGGCATTACAAGTGGTTGACTCGAAAAAATGGCAGTTGGCCATGCAATCAGAGATGACGTCTCTGCATAAGAATCAAACGTGGGATTTGGTTCAATTGCCAAAGGGCAAGAAAGCTCTACCTTGTAAGTGGCTTTACAGGTATAAGCTTACTCCTCATGATGGACAGCCAAAATACAAAGCACGGTTGGTTGCTAAGGGTTTTAAGCAAGAACACAGAATAGATTTTGATGAAGTCTTTTCACCAGTTGTCAAGATGACAACATTGAGAAGTGTACTTGGTTTGGTTGCCAAACATGATCTGCACTTACATCAGATGGATGTGAAAACGGCATTTCTTCATGGAGATTTGCATGAGGAGGTTTATATGCAGCAGCCAGAAGGGTATGTTGAGAAAGGCAAAGAGAAATTGGTATGTCGTTTGAGAAAGAGTCTCTATGGCTTGAAACAGGCACCAAGAGAATGGTACAGGAAGTTTCACCAATTTATGCTTTCTCAAGGATACAAGAGAGGTGAGACAGATCATTGCCGGTATACTTGACAAGCTAAGGATGGTAGCTTGATAATCCTCATTTTGTATGTGGATGACATGTTACTTGCTGGTAGACAAATGGCAGAAATTTCAGCTCTTAAGTCAAAAATGGCAAAGTTTTTTGACATGAAAGACATGGGTGAGGCAAGTCATATACTGGGTATGCGTGTCCAGCGAGATAGGTCAAAGAAGATGCTTTACTTATCTCAGGAAGAGTATATTGACAAGGTGTTGCAACGTTTCCATATGGACATGGGAAAGGCATTGATGACACCATTGCCGTCATATGTGAAACTAAGCAACCAAGATTGCCCACAGTCTGAGGTGGAAAGAGTTGAAATGGATAAGGTGCTGTATGCGTCTGCATGGGGGAGTTTGATGTATGCAATGATTGCTACACGTCCGGATATTGCATTTGCAGTGGGAGTGGTTAGCAACTATATGTCAAATCCCGGCAAGAAACATTGGGAGGCAGTGAAAGGTATCATGAGATACTTAAAACATACAAAGAGTATGTGCATATGCTATGGTAGTCAGGATTTGAGTGTCAGAGGATACACTATCTCAGATTATGCAGGAGACTTGGATAAGAGGAGACCTACATCAGGCTATGTCTTTACATTGGCTGGAGGTCCCATATCATGGCGATCTCGATTACAAGATTGTATTACGCAATCTACTACAGACGCTGAGTATGTTGCAGCAAATGAGGCATGCAAAGAAGGTATTTGGCTTGGTAGATTGGTAGCAGACTTCGAAATCAAAGTAGATATGCCAGAGTTATATTGGGATAGTCAAATTGCTATACAATTGGCAAAGAATCCAGTGTTCCATTCGAAGACTAAGCATATTGATGTGAAATATCACTTCATTAGGGAAGTACTTGAAGACAAGCAGATACAACTGCTGAAGATCCACACCAAGACAATCCTGCTGATCTACTCACAAAGGGACTTCTAGGAGAGGGCTTTCTGCATTGTCATGAGTTATTGGGCATTGGATAGATGGCAGCCATGTAAATCTTTGTACATTTATGTTCATAGATTTATAGTTACTTAAAGTGCCACATTGGACTTTAAGTGGGAGGTTGTTGGGATTAAAGCCCAAGTGGCCTCTTATACGGATATGGCCGGCCGGCCGCCTAACTCACTTATCACTATATCTTTGTATATACTCACTTATACTTTTGTGGATAATAAGGTTTTGAGAGATAACCCTTCAAACGAATTCTCTGCGTACTGTGTAAGCTCTCTGTGTATCTGTGTGTGTGTGTGTGTGTGTGTGTGTGTGTATGTGTGTGTGTGTGTGTGTGTGTGTGTGTGTGTGTGTGTGTGTGTGTGTGTGTGTGTGTGTGTGTGTGTGTCGATCTACGCTCCACTCCGCAACTTCATGTAAAAGCGACAGTAGCAAGTAAATCACAAGGTTTCTTGATGCTCATTAAGCTCCCCAAAGCATGTCGAGTAACTTCCAACAGAGTACTTGCCATGCTACGTAAAGTAGCAACACAATCCCCTTAAAAAATCCAATATTTGACATAGAGAAGTCCTCCAAAATAAAAACCAGTTAAAAGATTTTCAACGGCGACAGCCGGTACCTCATACCCCCCAAAAAAATCAACAGTAATCATGACCTTTAACAGCAACCCTACCAGTGGAAGGGAACACAGCATGCTAAAATACCATTACAATATGTGTTTTTTCCATCCAACCAAGGACCTTAACCATGTTATGTTTATACAGAGTTGCAACCTCATAAAGCACCACATTAGCTACAGCACCACTATCATAATGAAATTTCCCTTTAAACCAGTAGATATCGCAGGAAAAACTAGTACGTGCCATAAACTACAACAGCATGTTGTTGTTTAATCATGGCCCTATTTGCCACACCATCTGGTAACACCATAACGACTATGGTCAGATTAGTTCAACGTAGAAATGTACATCATTCATGCCATTAAAAAAAATCATCTCATACACTCCTAGACTAACCAGGTTCCCAACCAGGAGTCGTTTATGTAGAGAGAAAAACCATATTACGAACTACCATACCAAAACAGGCTGCAGCGTAAAGAAACACAATGCATTAGCACCCCCCCTGTTTTTAAATAATCACCAGTCTGTAAAATATGTATGCAAGGGCAAAGAAGCAAACTTGAGTCACCTGCGTTGCAAGCTCCATTCTTCACAGTATCACAGCAACTTAATGTAAACAGAATAATCATGCCAAAAGCTAAGTGAGGGGTAGAGATGCACCCTCACCTCTTTAAATAGAGGAAGGAGGATGGTCGTCCGGTCAGTGTGATGAGCAGAGTGCCATGAATGTAGAGATCCCCACAGCTACAGCGAGCCCGCCAATAGGTAGAATGCAAGAACTATTCCTGGCGCCTTCACGGCAAGTATCGGCAGTAAAACTGCCTTGCTTTGTAAAACCCCTTTTCCTAGAAGGGTTAATATGTAGGTGGCCACCAAATGTGGTGAAGCTTAGGCTAATGCTCTTTAGGTATTAAAATGTGTGTGTGTGTGTGTGTGTGTGTGTGTGTGTGTGTGTGTGTGTGTGTGTGTGTGTGTGTACCTGCCCTGTCCTAGGCACCAAACACAATGGGTATATAGTAGGCCCATTGTGAATTGGCCTATTACCTAATTAAAGAAATGAGATTTTCATGTTTAAAATGTAACCCAGGCCAGTTATGTTGAGTTAGAGATTGTATAATTTTATGGACAATTTGGTTTCTACTGAACCCGTTACTGCAATACTTATTTATAAGTAGTTTAATGTCCTCCCAGGCAAGGAGATAGTTGGAGGAAGAGTAAATGATTAGATATAGTAGGCTGATACAGGTGCTAAGTGCTGCTTTGTGTGGTCTATTACTATTTCTCTTAATGAATTTCATCGGAGGCAGTTTAAGTAGATCCCTTTTCCACGCAAACCTTAGGTCGTATCCACCAACATAGGGAGTGTGAAGGGAGATTAAGGAACTGAACCGAGGTGAAAAAAGCTCCATCAGGATTTAAGAACTCGTGTAAGGATGTAGGTTCAATTTTTAAGCAGTGAGGGGATATAAGGAAAATTTCCTCAAGGAAAGCTTTATTGTTGATGCTAAGTATGTCATCCATGTACCTGTAAGTATGTCTGAAAAGTGACAAGTTATTATCTCGACATTCCATGGTTTTAAGAAACCACTTGTATTTGAAGAAGGCTAGGTAGGTATTACACATAAGTGGAGAACGGGAGAACCCCATGTGGATACCTAGGCATTATTTAAAACAATGACCTCCAAAAATTATAGTACACTTATCAAGCAGCCATGAAATGTACCGACAAAGTTTCTCTTCATTGAAGTGTAGGGGGTGTAAAGAGTGTGTTTTCTTTATCCACTTTGGTTTGCTGGAAAGTGATATATAAACAAGATTTTTCCTTCTTGCATTGGAGAAAGCCATTTTAATTACCTTGGAGAGAACAATTTTAAGGCCAAGTTCCCCATCTAGGGGAATATTTTCATAACATTGTGTGATATCAGCAAAAAAAATATGAAAGATTTTTTCAGGGACGTTAATAGAGACTTCAGTGGAGTTTTTTGTAATCCAGAAGGGGGTGTACTATATTTGAAGGAAGTCATGACAAATTTTCTGTTTAGAGGCACAAATAAGTTCACACTCAGCTAGTATTAGCTCAAGGCATAGCGTGATATCCTTAGTGATATTAGTAAAAATACAATTAAAAGTGTCAGATATCCATCTGAATTTGTGTTTATGTATTTTATATGTGGGAAAAAGTATTGGCAACTTTTTGTCTTGTATAGTATAGCCTAAATCCTCCAAGTTTTTTGAGATATTATTGGTGGCAGTCTGAATGGAAGAGTTAATTCTCACGAATTCATGCCCAGAAACCCGATCTTGGGCAGCAATCCAAGCAAGTTTTTTACAGGTGAGAGTGGGGCAATTAGGGTTTTTGTCTAGCCCGACTATGAACCAATTATTAGATATCTTTTCAAAATCAAGAGCAAGTTCCGGTGTTAACCAAGAATTATAAGTAGATAACCATTTTCTAGGGATTTGTGATATTTTTTCGAAGGAAGCATTCCTCCATAACTTTAGCTAAGTCCAGTAGGACTGTCTTCTTCAGTTGGAGAGAACTGACAAGGTCAGTTAGATAGCTAAGTAAAGTTGATAGAGCCAAGTAAGGGTTTTTAGGAAAGTTAGGTATGTGATTGAGCCCATTGGCCAAGATTTTCCTAATCTTTATATTGTCAATGATTCTAAGATCACAAGTAGAAACATGAAGACCGTATGTATCAAAGTCTTTGCAATATGTGGTATATAGACTGCAAGTACATTCTGGAACAGATTCAAGCCGAAGAAAATCATTACTATAAACTAAGTTTTTTACAGTTTGTTGATATGACCAGCCAATGAGAACATTATCTAGCAGTTTATGATTGCCAGAAAGATGGTCAAAGCACTCACAAAAAATTGCTTTACGTTGTATCCAATCGAGAAGTACATTATGGAAGAGACAGTGTATGTAGATAAAGCTTTGGTTTGGAGCAACTTTGTTGAGAATCCTTCGTCCACAAGGCCTCATGGTAACCTACAATTCAAGGGTTACATTTCAAGAAAATTCCTAATGGGAGAATTTATGCCTCTTCCCCTAGTAAAGCTAGGAGATTTTCGTCGGTTGAAGAAAGAGCTAGGTGTTCAAAAAGAAGTAAAAGAGTTAGGGGTAGTGAGAGAATTAGGTCTTGTCAGAGCAGGAGAGTCATCTTCCTCAATATAGGGTTTGAGTAAGCTAGTGATAATTTTTACACCTTTGTAGTTAGCATAAGTGGTAAGGTATATTCCAGGTTCATCAAATTTCAGTTCCTTTAAGATGTCTAGCATTAATCCACGAAAAATGTTAAAGGCAATATGAGAAATTACAATCTGTTTAGCTTGGCTGCCCAACCAGAAGCAAATAAGGGAGAGGTAAAAATCAACTTGGTTTTCTGGGAAGAGTAGGTCCAAATGGTTGAGAATAAACCAGATGGCATGATCAAACCACATGATGCTAGATTCGCAAGAGGCCTTAGGGTCAAGAAATCTGCAAGCACATGTAACATAGGGTCGAAAGACGTTCCAAATGGATTCTGTATAGAAGTCCGGGTTACTTTTAGAAAACTCCATGTTCCCTTTCGTATGGATATAGAAGCCACTATTAGAAGGGCACTTAGAATGGTCAATGATATTGAGGTTGAAGGGTGCTTTAATAAGTTCTCCTTTGTCAAGAAGCTGCCCACCTTTTAAGATCCTGAGTCTGCAGACCTCGGCTGTAGATGCAGGGAGGTTGGCAAGGTAAACCCAAGTTTCACTCAAAATAGGTGCTTTGTTGGGCAGGACCCAAAGCTGATGGTCCACTCCAAAAGACTCGATCTCAATCTGTCTAACAGGTAAGAAGGAAAAAACTTTTGAGATTTTTGGCACCATTTCTAAAAGGTTTGAATCATTGGGGAACAAAGAGTATTCTGAAATTCTTTGACTGCTTCAAGAGTTGCACTATCCCTACAAAAGATACCACCAGTTTGAGGGATCGTAGGGGTAGCTAGGGTACTAACAAAAGATGGATTGAGGCCGCATAGCTTCCTCAAAAAGTTAGACAAATCAGTCCTAGAGGAAGAGAATAGTGCAAGCTCCTGTTGGTATTGTAGAGAGAGAATAGGAAGTTGGGCAATGTACTAAAAGATCAAATTCACACCTTCCTTGGAGTCCTTATCTAATGTAGCCAAAACTTTAACCCAATCATAAAAAGATAATATGTGTAAGATAGACATTTTCTTGTCTAAGGTAAGAGCCAAGTCCCATATTAATTGAGATGAATCCAAACTGTTAATACATTTGAGGACAAGAGACGTGGCCACAGAGAGAGGTTCAAAAGTCAATTTCAATCCTTGTGAGAGAGCAAGGGATTGCAATACATCAAAAAGGTTAAGTGAGGTTACAGTTACTTACAAAAGTAAGTAATATAATCCTTGGCCTTTCTAGCAAGGAAGGGTCTGGTTCTAATTGCCAGAGCTTTTTTTGTTTTATGGCCTTTTAGGTACAACTTATCTGCTCGAGAATCTTTGTGTGATTCTCATGGCTATGTTTTATACTCATGTGGGCTGTCATTCTAAAAGGTTTGTGGTCCTGAAAGGCAATAAATATGATTAGTAACTGTAGATTGGGCTTGCAAACCTTAAACCGGTAAGTCAAAGACTATAGTAGCCGTGAGCACGGGACCAAAAACATAGTCTAAGAAGGACCACCTAACACCAATCAACCAAAAATTTACAGACTGTGGGTTCAACTTAGAGCTAAGTTTTTGCATTTTTTTCCACAGCCAGCATCCCGGTTTTTTTTCCAAAAAACCTTATGTATAGGATGTGTGTAGTTGTTCTGTTATAGATAATAAGACATAATTAAACTTATCAAAAGACAGTTGGCTTTTAAACAAAGGACATGATAAGTACAAAACAATTCAGTTTAGAATCAATTTTGTACAATGATTGTAGGAATGAAGCATCATTCCAATATATAGTTTAATAAAAGAACTTCCCAAGCAATAAGTATGTGTAATCGAGTGTTAGACGGCTTGCTAGCCAAAAAAAACCTTCCAAGATAAGATAGAGTCCTTACCTGCATCCATCCAAACAAAACAACAAATATGTTAGCCTTGGATGTGTTTTACAAGTATCAATGGACTATACCAATTGTATCCATGTCCATCTTACAAACTTTTTAAAAAAACTTACAAGCTAAGTCCATATTTATGAAAAATGTTTTCTCTTTTTTTTTTACAAAAATCCCAAAGTTTTCAGTAAAGTAGTATCATTTTGATTAGAAGGCCATTACCCCTTCTAATCCAACTATCTGAATCCCCCCCCCTTTTTTTTTTTTATCAGTTATGTCAGTTCCATCAAAAGAAGTTTTTCTTACAAAAGTTCCATTTTAGAGTTCTTGTATAGTATCAAGCCTCTTTAAGTTTGTTTTTAGGTCAAATACCCATCTTGGTAAATGGACTCCAAATTATCCAACAATCTGTACTCACTTTTCTTAAGCACTCCAAGTAGCACGGAGCCTTGATAAAAGCCAAGCCTTGAGCCGAATCCAAAAAATACACCATGCTTAACATCAATATCCAAAGCTGCAAAAAGGAGTAACATCCGCCCAAGAGAATGCAGAAACTATAATGTTAACCCGAAGTAAATACCAAGTATTGCAATATTGTGCAATCGGGCCCAACAAGCCTAAGAACCCATAATAGTGCGCAGTAAGACAACAAGGCACCATTACCTATGTATGTACCACAACTAACCTAAAACAGTGCACATTAGGATAGAAACACACCATCACCCATGTATGTACCCATAGCCAATCAATATGCGAGGCCTATCAAGGCTTCTCTATGATAGTGCTAAAAAACCTATGTAAAAGCGACAGTAGCAAGTAAATCACAAGGTTTTTTTATGCTCATTAAGCTCCCCGAAGCATGTCTAGTAACTGCCGACAGAGTACTCGGCATGCTACGTAAAGTGACAACACAATCCCCTTAAAAAATCCAATGTTTGACATAGAGCAGTCCTCCAAAATAAAAACCAGTTTTCAAAGATTTTCAACGGCAACAGCCGGTACCTCATGCCCCCAAAAAAAATCTACAGTAATCACGACGTTTAACAGCGATCCTACCAGTGGAAGGGAACACAGCACGTTAAAATACCATTACAATATATGTTTTTTCCATCCAAACAAGGACCTTAACCATGTTATGTTTATACAGAGCTGCAACCTCATAAAGCACCACATTAGCTACAGCGCCACTATCATAATGAAATTGCCCTTTAAACCAGTAGATATCGCAAGAAAAACCAGTACGTGCCATAACTACAACAGCATGTTGTTGTTTAATCACGGCCCTATTTGCTACACCATGTAGTAACACCATAATGAGTATGGTCAGATTAGTTCAACGTAGAAATGTACATCATTCATGCCATCAAAAAACATCATCTCATACACTCCTAGACTAACCAGGTTCCCAACCAGGAGTGGTTTATGTAGAGAAGAAAACAATATTACGAACTACCATACCAAAACAGGCTGCACCGTAAAGAAACACAGTGCATTAGCACCCCCCCCCCCTTTTTTTTAAATAATCACCAGTCTGTAAAATATATATGCAAGGGAGGAGAAGCCAACCTCAGTCACCTGAGTTGCAAGCTCCATTCTTCACAGTATCACAGCAACTTAATGTCAACAGAATAATCAACCAAAAGCTAAGTGAGGGGCAAAGATCCGCCCTCACCTCTTTAAATAGAGGAAGGAGCATGGTCTTCCGGTCAATGTGATGAACAAATCGCCAGAATGTAGAGATCCCCACAACTACAGCGAGGCCGCCAATAGGTAGAATGCAAGAGCTATTCATGGCGCCTTCACGGCAAGTATCGGCAGTAAAACCGCCTTGCTTTGTAAAAAGCCCTTTTCCCAGAAGGGGTAATATCCACGGTGGCCACCAAATGTGGTGAAGCTTAGGCTAATGCTCTTTAGGTATTAAAATGTGTGTGTGTGTGTTTGTGTGTGTCTTTAGGCAAAATCATCGAGAGAGACATGAGGAAAATCACCAATGATGAGGTGGTTTGTGTGTGTGTATATGTGTGTGTGTGTGTGTGTGTGTGTGTGTGTGTGTGTGTGTGTGTGTGTGTGTGTGTGTGTTGCTAGTGAATTTGATAGACTTCAAAGTGATGTGCGTGTGTGTCTTTTGTAACTGTAGAGCTCTTTCTTAAGGAAGCTCCCTCCATGGTCGATTCGTGGCTGTGTTGTAAATAAAGGAGGGTAAGTTTGTGAGAGAAGGAAGACTTGCATGATGATCTAGTTTGGGGGGGGAGAGAGAGAGAGAGAGAGAGAGAGAGAGAGAGAGAGAGATTAAATACTTGGAAAACTATGATTTAATAGAGGTTTTTATTAAGATAAAAAGGTATTTGCATAAAATAACACCGAAAATGCTCTATGATGTATAGGTTCTTCTAGCTTCATAATTTATTATTAAAGATAAATTCCAAAATTTGAAGATAAGATTACATCAAACCTAGGTTTTTTTGTGCACTACAAGTCACGATACTCCCAACTAGAAAGATTTGATGCATGCCCTCAGAAGACCGGGTTGGTTGAAGATAATAGTGATGCCAAAAAAATTGTTGACATGAGGAGAGTTAATTGAAGCTAGGAAATTTAGTAGATAAGATTAATTGGCACATACAAGTAATTGCATCAAGACTCTGGATGACTCCCAATTTACCAAACGTTTGGAAGTCAGTAACTCAACAAACTTTTGAGATAAGTACAACCACTAAAACCAATATTAAATAAGAGTTTAAAAAGATATATAGCACGATAGAGTCTAGGATAAATTTGTCTGGTAAGCTTGCAGACAATCAATGGTTATCAGGAGGCGAGACATCTGGAGAAATCTCTAGGTTCAAACAAGAAGAGTCCTATGAAAGAGACAATTGGTTTTACTGTGACTAGCCAACAAGCTACCGTACTACTACGTTGAGCAATCTTGAAAGGAGAACATAAGAACCACAGAGAGTACAATGAGTACTAACATAAAGAATGTTAGCAATCAATGGAGCGACCGGTTTTATGATTTATTACACTTCATGATGGGACTTTCGGTACTGGTGGTTGAAAATCAACAAAGAAGGGGCGATATGTGAAACATGGGATTAGTCCCCCCTTTCCACTAGCTAGCAAACCCATGTCTCCAAGTGCACCTAACTACTTATGTCATCTCTTTCCAAAGGACCTGAAATAGACATTCTTTCAACATTTTCGAGATAGTTCTTAAGATCATGAGCTTCCTTCCGCTCCAAAGGCACCATACACGTAACTAGGTGTGGGGGAGGGGGGCACAAACAGACTATCAACTATGACCCTACCCTTCCACTTGTTGGCAATTCCCTAAGGCCAAACCACACCTAACTATGTGTGTATTGCCTTCCTCATAGAATCTCAATTTGTTATGGTAAGTCACATCGTGGGTCTAAGGGGAATTTGTTTACAATCTGTTATGCTTAATAAAAAGATGTGTGTGTGTGAGAGAGAGAGAGAACCCCGCCACCGACGGGAAGTGCTACTAGTGTATGTATATTCATGTGTGTATGTAATCCATGTGTATTAATGTAATGACCTTTTGTTTGAAAGATTTTGCATGCAGATAGTTGTGCAATATAGACATGTAGGAGAGAAATTTGGGAGAAGGTGTTTACTTCAATTTTAGGCAATGTCGAGGGTTTGTAGGAATGGCAAGGGAGTAGAAACTTCACTCTAACTTTAGATGTCATTGAAGATAAATAAACAGAGATCATACAATTTTTATATTGGGACTAATCAACCATTTCATCAATCAACATATAATAATGTCAAGTTCATGTTAGAAAAGGAAGTAGAGAGATTAACATTAGACCAAAGTTATGCTCAAAGTAGTTTGTAATAGGGAGATGAATAAAAGGGTCTGCATATAGTAGGAAAGAAAGAGAGGTTAGTTAACCTTCCAAGCAAAAAAACAACGATGGCATAAAAAACTACATAGTTATGGATGCATGTGTGTGTGTGTGTGTGTGTGTGGAGAGAGAGTGCTATCATCAAATAAGGATAGTGAATGAAGATATGAGGGCCGAAGGCTCAATACGGAAGAATAGGTCTTGGCTGCAGAGGCAGGACTAGAGAAAGTAAAAGGGGGGGGAGGAGGGCACTGGTGTAGCCCACTCTTTGTGAGCAGCAGTCGGAGGCAAAGGAACAGACGGACTAGCACGCAAGTCGCACTATCACATTGGAGCATTGTTGGAACTTGGAAGCAGGCCAGGCGGCTGGCCCTCCGCTATAGGCATAATATATTTGAGGGACGCAAGACCAGGAGGTCTTTTATGGTTGCTGCTGGGTGTAAAAATCATAGTTACCTAGAATGGGAAATCGGAACGGGGAACGGGAACGGCAACATGCATGAAATGCCATTCCTTGTTACAGATACTCATGTCCAAAACACGGAACGGGGATTCGGAATGGGAACGGGGAACGGAGAACATGAGGTCAAGATGGCTGAGCAGTTAGGGGCAATGAAAACACTGACTATGGCCTTAATGGCGTGTAAACCACTGTGTAGTACTCATGGCTATACAGGCCACAGCAGGGGCCATGTGAGCAGATTGTCATGGGGACTCCCGAGAAGACGCAAGGATGTGAATGGGTTTGTGTTCTCAAGGTAGTCATTGGGAGATGAAGGCAAAAAGGCGTTGCTGTAGTTTGTCCTACAATTTTCCTTTTTCCTTAGAGAGCAACATTAAGAAGGTGCACTAACGACAATACCTAGCTTTAATGCAAATGGGTAGACACCATGGAGCTGCGTGAGAGGGGTTAACGACACAAGCTGCAGCTCTTGCAGAAGGCATTGACGGTAACCTAGGGCAAAGGATCTCCGTGCTTCTATTGACCCCTTTGCTCTACACAGGTGGAAGTGGACAGAATTTAAAGAGGGTGGACAATCAGTGAACTTTGAATCCTTTTTCAGATTCCGAGATGCTCCGAAGGCTTTGGCTTTCATTCAGCAGTTTGATATAGCCTTCTCTGGAGGACATTACTTAAAGCACTCCAAGATTAGGAGGGCAGCATCGGTTTTAAAGGGAAATGCACGAACTTGGTGGTCCACTCTTCTTTTGAGGAAAGAAGCTCCGACCAAGTGGTTGAAGTTCAAACGGCTCTTTATTTCTTCTTGGTTGACCCAAGAATACGAACGAGATGTGAGAACCGCTTGGAACTATCTTCGGATGACCAAGGGTGACACTTTGGACGCATATTCTGAGAGGTTTTGGGATTCTTTTCTACCGACTCTTCGTTTAAGGTGGTCACTTTTAAAGAATAGATTGAGCGGTTTTCCTGCGAACTCCCTACATAGATTTGAGATTTCTACCTTGAACAAAAGTCTGAGTCTATACAACAACTAATGGAACATGCTAAGTGGGGATTCTCGATACATTCGGGTAATTTGACCTACCCCACTGATGAAGTTTTGACTCAGAAGACCAGATAGACCTCGACCAACGGTAATAGAAAGAAGAACTACTGTCACAAACTGGTGACGTGGCAACCCTTTAAGTTGTCAAGTGACGAGGGGACCCCGGGGGGACAAGACAATTAAAGCAAGCGGCTACTGCCGTGGCTGGCGTACGGAATTCCGTAAATAACACTGACTGTATAAACCTCTGCAATTCGCGCTGACAGCCGTATGACCTGCCGGAAATTACGCTGGATGAAAGATTTTTAAGGAATTGCTTTTGGGACATAAAGATTTTGAGTTAAAAGATTTTGGGGCTATGCTTTTGGGCATCCCTTGTACCAATAAATAAGTGGGCTAGGCCTCATTACTAAGAGCATCTGGACACAGAGTCTGAGAGTGAGCGTCTGCCTACTCTCTTGTACTTTGAACACAGATCAATATAAAAAGAAATACCGAAAGGGGCGCTAGTCTTTGGGCCCAATACCTCTGGGCACGGAACTACGCCGGGCCGTGTTCTCTTTGTGAACTGTTTTGGAAGTGAATCTTTGTTGTGTCATGGTAGAATCTTGACTTGGGGTGTCCAAGTTTGTTATAGTGGTATCAAAGCGCGGTCGATTTCTCATCACCTGGGAAATCCGATCCTTTTCTCGCGACAGTTATGGATTCCAACAAGAGTCAGTCGACTTCTTCTGCATCTGCTAATGCGGGAGGAGATCACGAAGAAGATTTACATAATCAAACAGAGGAAGAGTACGGGCCTCCTCGACCTACTTAGTTCGAACTTGAAGAGATGGAACGTCGACAGCAGGTTGACGAGGCAACAAAGCAGATGATTAAAATGCGAAGGATCCGAAATTTGCAAAATTTTTGTCTCGGCAATCCATCGCAGAAGTGCACACCTAGTGGTAGAAAGCAACAGAACCACCCAGGATGTTTACAGAGCAAGAATTACAAGAGGTGGTTCAGACACAGATAAGTCAGCTTTTGGACGCAGACAACAAATCCGAAAAGCAAGAGAAAAGGCACAAGAAAGGGACCGACTCCCCGAGTTATTTGGGTCGTCAATCTTCTTTTGCATCGGCAAGAAAGTAAAAGAAGCGTGTACGATTTGAAGGACTACCCAATTCTTCTTCTTCTTCTTCTTCTTCTGACAGTTCTTCTAGCTCTTCTAACTCGAGTGACGAAGACAGAGAAGGCAAAAAGCGAAGCAAAAAGAAAAGCTTTGGAAAGGGAAAGAAAAAGGAAAAGAAGTCCAGATTCTGCCCAGTTTCTGACAGTTCTACAGAGGAGTCATCCTCAGACAGGTTGGACTCCGACGATCACATGTTTTATGCAAAGAAGAAGCATTTTTATAGAGCCAACCAATATGAATTTCTCGAAGATAAAAGCAAGAAAGTAAAAGAATTCAAAGAAGGTTGACAGTCGATTAAGTTCGAATCCTTTTCTGGGTTTCGAGATGCTCCGAGGGCTTTGGCCTTCTTTCAACAGTTTGACATAGCTTTCTCTGGAGGGCATTACTTAGAGCACTCCAAGATTAGGAGAGCTACATCTTTCAAGGGAAATGCTCGAACATGGTGATCCACTCTTCTTTTGAGGAAGGAAGCTCCAGTTAAATGGTTGAAGTTCAAAAGACTCTTTATTTCTTCTTGGCTGACTCGGGAGTACAAACGAGATATACGAACTGCTTGAAATCATTTTCAGATGACCAAGGGAGATTCTTTGGATGCTTATTGCGAGAAATTTTGGAACTCTTTTCTACCGATTTAAGGAACAGATTGAGCAGTTTTTCTGCGGACTCCCTACAAACATTCGAGACTACTGCCTAGAACAAAAGTCTAATTCTATTCAAGAATTGATGGATCATGTGAAACGGGGTTTTGCGATACATTCGGGAAATTTGACCTACCCCACTGATGAGATCTTGACTTAGAGAACCCAATAGACCTCTCACAATGAAAGTAGAAAGAAAAAGAGTTTCCAAGAAAAGAAAGACAAGGATACATGACCCCGACTTACTCTTCTGGAGACGGCCAATTATATCAGAGAAGGGAAGTGTTTTGGATACGGGGAACATGGGCACATCTCTGCGAAGTGCCCCAAAAAGGCACAACAAGAACAACATGAAGACAAGCCAGAGAGTTCGAGAGCAGCAGAGGAACGTGGCAGAAAAGGCAAGATGAAAGCAGGACTGGTTCCAGATTGCATGGGTACTGATCCAAGCACGATTGATGAAACTACAGAACTTTGCCGAGCTTGGGGCAAAGTGAAATATTAAGAAGCCCTCACTTTCTTTGATGGAGGAGCCAAGGCCAACTTCATTTCACCTGAATTGGCACCGCGGCTTGAGATTACACCCGATCAGATGGGACCACCAGCATCGGCAGTTCTAGCGGCACCCGGACGGGACATAGCCATTACACCTGTCATTGGCAAACTTCGGTTGCACTGTTAGGGGTATTTGGGGCATGAGGACTTTTACATAATGCCCTTAGAAGGTTGTGACGTCCTCCTTGGAGTCCCTTGGTACCATAAGAATAACGCCGTGGTCGATTATCGGACAAAGAAAGCGACTTTGATAAATGAAAAGGGCCGAAAAATTGTACTTGATGTGAAACTAAAGGGCGAGTCTGTTCCTATTGTATCGGCTTCGGCCGTTTTCAAACTAATGAAATTCAGTCTGTATGTTTATTCGATCTATTTGAAAGAGTTAAATGATGAACACATAACGAACATGTCTGAACTTGATAAAGAACGCCAAGATTTTCTCCACACTCATGCCGATTACTTTTCTGAGGGCCTGCCAGGCGAGTTGCCACCATCTCGTCCTGAGGATCACGTTATTGATCAGATACCTGGAAGCACACCACCGAACCGGCCACCTTACCGTGTTAGCCAAGCCCAAAATGAAGAGATTATGAACCAAGTGAAAGACCTTCTGGAAAAGGGTCTTATCTAGCCGAGTACTTCACCCTACTGCTCTCCGGTGTTGTTGGTTTTAAAGAAAGACGGATCTTGGAGAATGTGCATTGATTACAGAGCTCTCAATAAAATCACCATCACGAACAGATTTCCGATTTCAAGGATCGATGATATTCTTGACCGACTACTACAGGGATCCCGTGTTTCAGTAGGATTGATTTGAAAAGCGGATATCATCATATCAGAATCGCGCCGGGAGATGTCTACAATATAGCCTTTCAGACGAACTTCGGTTTATATGAATTTCTGGTGATGCCTTTTAGCCTTACCAATGCTGCAACGACTTTCAACCGAATGATGGATAGGATTTTTAGAGAGTACAGATCTTTTGTTGGCACTTTCTTTGATGACATTATAGTCTTCTCCAAGGATGAGGCGGAACATAGACACCATTTGCTACAGGTCTTTCAGGCATTGCGAGATCACAAGTTAGTTATCAATGCCAAAAAGAGTGAATTTCTCTTGCCGGAGATACACTTTTTTGGACAAATCGTCTCAGCAGCAAGAGTATAGATGGACTCTACCAAGATTGACACCATACGTGATTGGCCCGATTTGAAGAATGTTCATGAAGTTAGAAGCCTCTTGGGCTTAGGTTCTTACTACTGGCGGTTCATTTGAAAGTTTGCAAAGGTCACTTCCCCTTTGCACGTTCTGACACAGAAAGAAGTCCCTTTCTCGTGGGGACCCACAGAGGTGACTGCCTTTCAGACTTTGAAAGAGAAATTGACTACGGACCAATATTAACTATATATTGTGATGCTTGCGGTCGTAGTCTGGGTGCGGTGTTAATGCAAGAAGGCCATGTCATTGCCTATGAGAGCCGATTGTTTTCAAGGCCGGAATTGACAGCACAAATTTATGAGAGTGCTTTTGACGGTTATCCATGCTCTTACTCAGTGGCGACATTACCTACCCAGAGCCGATTTTACGGTCTTCACTGATCATCAAAGTTAACGCTACTTCTTGTCACAGAAGCAGCGTTCAGAAAAGCAAATGCGGTGGGCTAACATCTTGTCACAGTTTCACTTCTAGATTGTCCATACATAGGGACAAAAGAACTTAGTGGCAGATGCTTTGTCCCGGAAGCCGTTAGTCTTAGCTATCTCCGCGATTCACCATAGAAGCTTCGAGGACATGATCGCGGGATGGCTACTTGATGAAGAAAACGATGTTCTGCGTTACACAGCATTGAGGGAAAAGGTTCCGAGTGAATGCCATTGTCCACCTTTTACGTGTTACCGCGGCATTGACACCACTTTGAAAGGTGTGTAGCGTTACTTCTTTTGGCCGAGACTCAAGAAGGATGTGGACAGCTTTGTACACAGTTGCTTTGTATGCCAGAAGGTCAACTTTGACAGGCATAAAGCACAGGGATTGTTACAGCCTTTACCCATTCCCACCCGCCCCTAGGAAAGTATTGCTATGGATTTCATTTTTTATCTCGCGAAGACACAGAGTGGGCATGATGGCATTTGGACTGTCATCGATAGATTTAGCAAGCAAGCTCACTTCGTTCCAGTGAAGAAAACAGTCAAGCCGGATCATTTAGGGGGACTGTTCATTTCATACATTTTCAGATTACATGGCATGCCTGAGACAATAGTCTCTAACAAAGATCCCCGATTCACGAGTTTGTTTTGGAAGGCTATTTGGGAGAACATTGGCACACGGTTGCAATTCTCGTCATCTTTCCACCCGCAGACAAGAAGACTCAATGGAAAAAAAATTTGCCCTTGGTGGAATTTGCCTACAATAACATGATCCACTCTTTGACAGGGAAGGCACCATTTGAGATTATTGAAGGTGCTACGAAGGTTCCACCCTTCCTTAGCACAAAAGATAAGATTTTCGAAGCCGACCAGTACACAAGGGACTTGGACACTGCTTTTGCCAAAGTTCGGGAGGCTTTAGAAAAATCTCAGGAAAGACACAAGAAGGCAGCAGATCGACACCGTCACGATTTGAAATCAAAGGAAGGCGATTGGGTGCTCTTACGTTTTGAGAAGGCACTGGCTTTTTCCAAAGCTTAGCATGAGATACTATGGACCTTTCCAGATAAAAGAAAAGATAAATCATGTCTTTTTTAGATGGAAGATTCACAATGCTTTTTATGAAAGTGTCTCAAGGTAGGACCAATACATACGTACGGTACTGATCCATACGGACGTTCCGTACACAATGTATTGTGTACGTACGGATCGTACCGTACGTGCATCATTTTACTTTTTAAAAAATTTGGGGATTTTTCCACCCGTTTGTATTCGCTTGAGGCCCATATGTTCATGCGTGACCAAAATTTGCCTACCTTAGGCCCGAATCCCAAAACGCTTAAATTTTAAGAAACCAGAGACTTACTGTACGAACCAGAGAACAGAGAAACTCTTACAGAGAGTGAGAAAAAGCTCTGCACAGGCTTACACAGGGAAGGTAAGTGCCTCTTTCCCTCTCTGGTGTGTGTTGCTCTCTACCCCACGCTCGTCTGAGCTTCCCTCTCGCGTTTCCCTCCGTCTCTCTCTCTCTCACACACACTTTTTGTTCCCGTGATTCTTGCTCAATGCTCTTGAATCTTGCAACAGGAGCAAGAATGCCGAAGCCGACCAATCCCTGTTGGAAGGAACACACAACTGTCATCCGTATTGTCAACACTCCAACTCAAAAGGGTTCCGGTTGTCGCGAATGGTCATGCAGGTATTGTGGTTTCTCGCTCACAAGTACAATCACACGTGTTGTGAGGCATTTGATAGGGATTAAGTGCACAAACAACTGTAGTGCGTGCAAGAAAGTGCCCAAAGCTGTGAACGATAAGCTAATTGCTGATAACTTTCCAGAAGAGTTGGCAACAGACTCTTTTAAAGGGACTCAGCAGACATAGGATGCGCTGCAAGATGCTCTTCTTGGAGAGTTTGGTGTACAGGGAGATGACATTCTTGAGTCTCAGTCCACACCTATGGGACAGCCATCTGGTAGTAGAAAGAGAGCACGGATCATCGGAGTAGACGAGGATGAAGAGGACAGTGATGTGCATGCGTCGAGGCAGACTACTTTGCCTTCACGGGTGAATTCCCAATCTTGGGTAAAAGGAGCGGCAGAGAGTGGCTGAGATGGAGATTGCTCGCACTCTAATCAAGTGCAACATTAGCTTCAATGTCTTGAGAACTGATCAGTGGAAGAGGATGGTTAGAGCCATTGCACAGGTTGTTGCGACAGATTCTTGGTCAGGACTTGAGTACAAGAAGATGCGCACCACTATGCTTGACGAGCAGAAAGCCTTGATAGACAAGGCATTGGTCCCAGTAAAGGCAAGTTGGCAGCAGTTTGGTTGCACTATTATTTCCGATGGCTGGAGTGATATACGCAGGCACCATATCATCAACATTCTTGTCTCCTCTTGCCTTGGTACCTATTTCTTACGCGCTGTGATGCCGGGAAAGCAGGAGAGAAGATTACAGCAGAGTTCATTTACAAGCATATCAAGAAAGCCATTGAGGATGTGGGTAAAGATAATGTGGTACAGGTGGTTACAAACAATGCATCCAACTGTGTAGCAATGGGGAAAATGGTGTCGGTTGAGTTTCCAGGTATTGTTTGGACTCCTTGTGCAGCCCATTGTCTAGATTTGCTCATGGAGGATATAGGGAAACTACCTTGGGTGCAGCCCACAGTGACTGATGCTACTCGGATTACTACATTTTTCCGAAAGAAGCATCAAGCTTTAGCCATATTTTGCAGCCACAGTGCTCTTGACATGGTGAGGCCATCCAAGACCAGATTTGCATATATGTACATAGTTTTGCAGAGACTCTTGAAGTTGAGGGATCCACTTCTCCAAACTGTTGTGGACCCAAAGTGGAGAGAGATGCATGATTCACAAAATGAGAAATGCAAAGCCATTCAGAGACGGGTGCTAGATGATGCATTGTGGACTGAAGTGCAGAGTTTGACAGTGGCGTTGCAGCCCATTTACATGTTGCTGCGGGTCACCGACATGGAGGGATCCACATTGGGTTTGGTTTATCACCTCTTCATGCAAATGAAGGTGCATAAAATGGCTTGCCAATCCTTGTCACAAGATCGGTAAGCTGAGCTTAATACTTAAATACATTATACTATTAATCTCTACTTGTAATTTCCTGAGTCCTGACCATGTTTGCTTGGGTTTTATGCAGTCGAGCTGATGTCCTAGCTCGATGGGAGTTTATGAGTCGTCCCATTCATGGGATGGCTGCAATACTCTATCCTTTCGACCCCAGAGTTGTTTCATGAGAGTAGTATCTTGGCCCTGAAGGACAAGTACATCAACCGCATGTTTAGCATTGAGGAGCAGTTGCAGATACATGCGGAGATGAGTAGTTTCATGAATAACTTGGGGCCGTCATTCACACGAGCAATGGTGCTACGTCCAGAGGCCACCAAGCTTCCTCTCACATGGTGGCAAAACTATGGTAGACAGGGCCTTTCACATCTCACTACTATTGCTCTACGCTTGCTCTCACAGGTATGATTTTGACACACAGAGGTCACTGTTGGCTGACTTCAAGTTTGATGGTATTGATGCTACCATTGCACTTGCCATTGTAGGATTGCTCAGCAGGCGCTTGTGAGCGCAATTGGAGTGCCTACTCCTTGATTCATACGAAAATCCGCAATCGGCTGAGCACTTCACAGCTAGAGAAGCTAGTATATTGTAGGGCCAACATGAGGCTTGTACATTCCTACCATGCTTTGGGGACACTCAAGCAGGTTTGTTAAGCTTTGTTCTCATTGCTCAATGTAGTATTAGTATGTATAATGTTGTATACAAGTCAGTGGTCACAGTTGTTTATACTTTGAAGTTTGAATGTTGAATAGGCTGACCCTACAAAAGTGAAGTTGATGGATGATCCGACTACAGAGACGTTGGATCAGCAGATTCAGAACGAGCAGGAGGATATTCTTCGCATGCTCCATAGGGAGTTGGAGAGTGTGGATAGGTGTGCGACTAGATCACGCGCACGTGCTTACAGTATTCCACTCCGTGAGAGAGCTGCAGATCCAGGGATTGCAAGGCGGTAGATGATTCGCAAGGGGAAATTGCCTATTCGTACACCTCGGCGACGTGCGAATGAGGCAGTTCCTCTCATTCACACTCAGGAGGAAAAGGAGGATTTTGATCCAGACTTGCAGGCACCTTGCCCAGCAATGGTAGAGCCAGAGTATGATGAGGGCAATGTCTTGACTGATGGAGACATGTCTTCTTCAGTTTCCTCATCCTCTGCCTCTGATGATGAGTTTTGAGGTCACCATTTGCTAGACATTTTAGTTGGCAGCAGCCAACTAGTTATTTTCATTTGATGTATGCTTTTTTAGGAGCTATCTTGACTATTGACTCCACATTTGTGATTTGTGACCTGTAGCTGAGTCCTGACAGCTGTTGTCAGTTGTGACATTCACATTAGTATGGACTCTGTTTGTTAAATGTTCATTGTCTTGTGACTGTCCAGTTGTCTTAACTCATAATTGTCTTGCTCTTTTGATGTCATGACTCATGATAGCAGTCTATAAGTGACGAGTCTAATAGGTAAACATGTACACCGTACAAGTTCAAACTTCAGTGCCCGCAGGCGCATATCGCACGTCAGGTATGCGATTCTTGAGTCTCTAGCTGTTGTATATAGAATTTAGACATAATCAAAGTTGTAAAACATCAAATTGACAAATTCTATAGCTTTGTCTCTGAAACTGACAGTTATTTTTGTGGTTTCTACTCTTTTTTACCAATGCCACGTATTTTCCGTACATAAAAAATTTACCCATACGGGACTATGTACAGTACGTACTTCCACGTACCGTACAACACGTATGGTTCCACCTTGAAGTCTCTTGAAGCCTTTTAAAGGCGATGTGCCCGATGATGGGGAGCTAGATGAGCAACCCGAGGTGGAGAAAAGCGAGGAGATACTCGTTTTAGAACAGATATTGGCACACAAAGTTAGAAAGATTAAAGGTAAAGTGATTAGGCGATTCTTGGTTAAATTCAAGAACTATCCTGCATTGGATGCGAAGTGGATGGAGGAGGAGGACCTAGCAGATACTCCTCAGATTTTGGAACTTTACCTTGAAGCATTCAGTTTAGCATAGTCTACTCCGATAGAACCCCGATTTCAACATGGGTGAATCTAGTGTAGCGGGCTTGTACAAGAGGGGAGTCACTCTGCTCCTATGTCAACAGATTACCCCGATTTCGATATAGAGTCACTGATGTCCCTTTGGGTTTCAAGGATACTGTTGGGCTGACAATATTCTGTTGTATGACTTTATGAACTGGAATTCCCAAAAATGAAACTGATTGATTTGTACTTGACTTGTTTGAGTGCAGGAACAGAAAGGTGAAATGACTGCAGCATTTCGGTCTCATAAATCTCTATAGACATGATTGCAATAAGGATTAGTTAATCGGGCATCTGTGATGTCCCAACTAAATCTAGATGAGATTACTAAATATGTTGCTGATTAATCACGGTCTGAGATTTGAAATGAATTTGAATGTGATTTGTCATGTGATGTCCTGTGATGTGACTGTCGATTTGTACAAGTGCTAGATGTGTTGTGTCTAGTGCGTCGGTACTAACAGTCAGAGTCTGCTAAGACAGTTTATGGCCTCTGTCTGTTTTGCAGGCATAATCGAGGGCGATTACAATTCTTTCAAGAGGGGGATTGTAACAGACTTGGACACTCCAAGTCAAGAATCAACCCAGCAGCACCAAATAACCACTTCAAAACAATTCACAGATCACAATAGATTTGCACTGGCTCGGCGGAGTTCCGTGCCTAGAGATATTGGCCCCAAAGATTGGCGCCCCTTTCGGTATTTCCTTTTATATTAATCAATCATCAAAGTACAAGAGAGCGGTTAGGGTTTCACTCTCAGACTCTGCGTCCAAATGCTCTGAGAAGTGAGGCCCTCACCACTAATTTAAAGGTTACAAGGGATGCCCAAAAGCAAAGCCCCAAAAGCTTCAAAGCAAAAGCAAATTCTCTCTCTCTCTCAATGAGAGTCAGTAAAAAGCAAGTTCTCTTTTTCTCTTTCTTTCTCCCAAATCAAAGCGAAAAACTGAGATTTGCGTCGCTCAAAATTTCCCAAAAAAAAATTTAAAAAAAAATAATTCCGCCTCCACGATTTTTGGAAATTAGGGTTTTTGGCAGAAATTAGGGTTTGCAGGAATTTTAGGGTTTCTAGCAGAAATTAGGGTTTCTGCTATCCGCCACACTTTGTGACATACCCCCTCTTGAAAGCATTGTAACGACCGCGATTACGCCGACAAAAGCCATAAACCGTCTTAGCAGACACTGACTGTTAGTACCTACGTACTAGGAAAAAGCCTCTCCTTTCCCTTTTTCTTTCGCAGGCGTGCCTTCTCAAAAGTAAGAGCACCCAATCATCCTTCTTCAATTTCAAGTCGTGACGATGGCGATCCGCTACCTTTTTCTGTCATTCTTGAGACTCCTGTAAAGTCTCGCGAACCTTGGCAAAAGCCGTATCCAAATCTCGCGAATATTCATCCACTTCCAATATCTAATCTTTCGTGCTCAGGAAGGATGGAACCTTCGCAGCACTTTCAACAATCTCACATGGCGTCTTCCCCGTCGAAGAGTGTATCGTGTTATTGTAGGCAAATTCCACCAAAGGTAAGTTCTTTTCCCATTGAGTCTTCTGATAAAATCACTGAATTGGCAATCTCAAATTGCCCGTCAATCTCCAAGTGGAACGATGACGAGAACTGCAACCGCGTGCCAATGTTCTCCCAAATTGCCTTCCTAAACCAACTCATAAATCTGGGGTCTCTGTCGGAGACAATCGTCTCAGACGTGCCATGTAATCGGAAAATCATCGTGATCATTCTGTATTCTCGCGAGATCAAAAAAAAATGAAATCCATTTCAATATTTTCCCAGGGGCGGGTGAGTATGGGTAAAGGCTGTAACAATCCCTGTGCTTTATGCCTGTCAAACTTGACCTTCTGGCATACCAAGCAACTGCGCACAAACTCTTCCACATCCTTCTTGAGTCATGGCCAAAAGAAGTATCTCTCTACTCCTTTCATGGTGGTAGCAATGCCGCGGTGACCCGTAAAAGGTGGACAGTGGCAATCAGTCATAACCTTTTCCCTCAACGGCTGTGTAACGCACAACATAGTCTTTTTCATCCAGTAGGCTTCCCGAAGGGAGTATCCAGCTACTATCTCCCCATCCCGTATCCGTGTGAAAATATCTGCAAAATTTGTATCTGTGGCACACTGATCGACCATATCCTCGAAGCTCCTAAATATGATGTATCGCGGAAATAGCCAGAACCAAAGGTTTCCGAGACAAAGCATCTGCCACCACATTCTTTTGTCCCTGCACATGGACAATCTCGAAGTGGAACTATGACAAGATGTTCACCCACCGCATCTACTTTTCCGAAAGCTGCTTCTGTGACAAGAAGTAGCGCAAACTCTGATGGTCTGTAAAGACAGTAAAATCCGCTCCGAGTAGGTAATGCCGCCACTGAGTAAGAGCATGGATAACCGCCAAAAGCTCTTTCTCATAGATCTGTGTTGTCATCTCCGGCCTAGAGAACAAATGGCTCTCGTAAGCTATGACATGGCCTTCTTGCATTAAGACCGCACCCAGACTACGACCACAAGCATCACAATATACTTCAAATGACTTCTGCAAGTCCGGCAAAGTCAAAATAAGTCCCGTAGTCAATTTCTCTTTCAATGTCCGAAAGGCAGTCACCTCTGTGGGTCCCCACGAGAAAGGTACTCCTTTCTGTGTCAAGGTATGCAAAGGGGAAGCAACCTCTGCAAACTTTCATATGAACCGCCTATAGTACGAACACAGTCCCAAGAAGCTTCTAGCTTCATGGACATTCCGGCCAATCACGGATAGTCTCTATCTTGGCCGGGTCCATTTGCATTCCTGTTGCTGACACAATGTGTCCCAAAAAGTGTATCTCTGGTAGGAAAAAATTCACTTTTCTTTGCATTAATCACTAACGTGTGATCTCGTAATGCCTGAAAGACTTGAAGCAGATGATCTCTATGTTCTGCCTCATTCTTGGAGAAAACAATGATGTCGTCAAAGAAAGTGCCAACAAATAGCCTGTACTCTCGAAAAATCCTATCCATCATCCGGTTAAATGTCGCAGGAGCATTGGTTAAGCCAAAAGGCATCACCAAAAACTCAAATAACCCAAAAGTCGTCCGAAAAGCTGTCTTGTAGACGTCTCCCGGTGCTATTCCGATCTGATGATATCCACTCTTCAAGTCAATCCTGCTAAAGCACGAGGATCCCTGTAACCTGTCGAGTATATCATCGATCCTAGGAATCGGAAATCTGTTCTTGATGGTGATTTTGTTGAGAGCTCTATAATCGATGCACATTCTCCAAGATCCGTCTTTCTTCAAAACCAACAACACTTGAGAGCAATACGGTGAAGTACTAGGCTGGACAAGACCCTTTTCCAAGAGGTCTTACACTTGGTTCATAATCTCTTCGTTCTGTGCTCGGCTCACACGGTAGGGTGGCCGGTTCGGTGGCGTGCTTCCAGGTATCAGATCAATGGTTTGATCTTCAGGCCCTCTGAAAAGCAATCGGCATGAGTGTGGAGAAAAATCTTGGCGTTCTTTTGATCAGGTCAAAACATATTCAACCTTTATCCAGTGTTCAGTTCTCTTCCAAAAGAATGAGTAAGAAACTGAAGTTCATCAAGTACAATCTCTAAGCCCTTCATTTATCAAAGTCGCTTTCTCGGCCCGGTAGTCAACCACGGCGTAGTTCTTGTGGTACCAAGGGATCCTGAGTAGAACGTCACTCACGTGCCCTGAACACCCCTGTCATTGCAAACAAAGTTTGCCAATGCTAGTTGTAATGGCAACATCCCATCCGGGTGCCAGTCGAACTACCTCCGCCTGTGGCGTCAGTCTATCGGACGTAGTTCCAAATCGAGCCGCCAATTCCAAGTGAAAAGAAGTTGGCCTTGGCTCCTTCAAAAGAGCTTCCTGATCCTTCACTTTGCCCCAAAAAAAAGCGGCAAAGTTTATACTTTCATTCATTTGATTCGGTGCAAGTCCCACGCCATGTGGTACCAGTTCTGCTTTTCTATCTGCCTTTTCTGCCACATTCCTCAGCTGCTCTCAAACTCTTAGGCCTGTCGTCGTCTTTATCATTCTATTCTTTCTGTGCCTTTTTTAGGGCCACTTCGCGGAGATATGTCCATGTTCCCCGCATCCAAAGCACTTCCCCTCTCTGATGAAGCGAGCTCTCTCCTCAGGAGTAAGCTTGGGTCGTGCATCCTTTTTTTTCTCTGGGTTGCTCTTTTTCATTCTACTTTCATTCCCAAAAGTCTGTTCGGCTCGTTGTGTCATGGCCTCATATGTGGGGTAGGTCAGACTGCCAGAGTGAATGGCAAAGCCCCGCTTCGCATGACTCATCAACTCCTGAATAGAAGCTGACTTTTGTTCCAAGCAGTGATCTCGGATCTCTGTAGGTAGACTCAAGGTAAACCGCTCAATCTGTTCTCTGAACGAGATCTTCTTGAATGAAGAGGCGGGTAGAAAAGAGTTCCAGAATCTTTCACAATAAGCATTGATTGTATCTTTCTTGGTCATCCGAAGATGGTTCCAAGCAGCTCGTACATCTCGTTCATATTCTTGCGTCAACCAAGAAGAAATAAAAAGCTTCTTAAATTTCAACCATTTAACTGGCGCACTCTTGTTAAAAGAAGCGTGGACCACCAAGTACAAGCATTCCCCTTAAGGTAAGAGGTAGCTCTCTGAATCTTGGAGTGCTCTGAATAGCGTCCTTCCGCGAAAGCGATGTCAAACTGCTGAATAAAAGACAAAGCCTTCGAAGCATTTGAGTATCCTAAAAAGTATCAAACTTGATCGAGTGGCCACCTTTAACTCTCGGACTTTCTTGCTTTTTTCTTCGAGAAAGTCATACTGGTTGGCTTTGTAAAAATTCTTCTTGTTCGCATAAAACTTTCCGTCATCGGAATCTGAGCTGTCTGTAGACGAGTCCTCAAAAGAACTATCAGTCTCTGGGCAAGATGTAGCCTTCTTCTTGCCCTTTCCGAAGCTTTGTTTCTTGCTTCGCTTTTTACCTTTTCTGTCTTCTTCGCTCGAATCTGAAGAGCTAGAAGAACTGTCAGAAGAAGAAGAAGAAGAAGAAGAATTGGGTACTCCTTCAAATCGAACACGCTTCTTTTGTTTCTTTGCCTTGTCAAATGTCGACCGACGACCCAAATATCCCGGGAAGTCAGTACCTTTCTTCTGCTTTTTGCCGTGCTTTTTGTCTTTCTTTTGCACGTCGAAAAGCTGAGCAATCCGTGCATCAACCACGTTCTCCAGTTCCTTCTCCGTATATTTCTTGAAGGCAAAAGGTTTCTTGAGAGCGGGTTTCGGGAGTGGTGTTGTGGTTCTCTGCCACTCCATCTGTACCTCTTCCAAAGAGGTCTGGTTCATATATTTTGCCATCTTCGGGTCCTTGGAAAAATTGAGCATCATCTTTGTTGCATCGCCGATCAACTGGCGACACTCCATCTCTCGCCGCTCTGCCTAAGTAGGCCAAGGCGGGCCGTACTCTCTGCCGGAATCTTCCTTGTGATCCTTGCCCGCATCTCCAAATGCAGAGGGAGTCGACTGATCATTGCCTGAAGCCATAGGTGCCGCGGAAAAAAAAATTCGGGGATCGGATTTCACGTAGAAGAGAAATCGGCCGTGCTCTGATACCACTGTAACAGACTTGGACACTCCAAGTCAAGAATCAACCGCAACAGCACCAAATAACCACTTCAAAACAATTCACAGATCACAATAGATTTGCACTGGCCCGGCGAAGTTCCGTGCCTAGAGATATTGGCCCCAAAGACTGGCACCCCTTTCGGTATTTCTTTTTATATTAATCAATCATCAAAGTACAAGAAAGCGGTTAGGGTTTCACTCTCACACTCTGCGTCCAGATGCTCTGAGAAGTGAGGCCCTCACCACTAATTTAAAGGTTACAAGGGATGCCCAAAAGCAGAGCCCCAAAAGCTTCAAAGCAAAAGCAGATTCTCTCTCTCTCTCAATGAGAGTCGGTAAAAAGCAAGTTCTCTTTTTCTCTTTCTTTCTCCCAAATCAAAGCGAAAAGCTGAGATTTGCGTCGCTCAAAATTTCCCAAAAAAATAATAATAATAATAAATAAATAAATATTCCGCCTCCGTGATTTCCGGAAATTAGGGTTTTTGGTAGAGATTAGGGTTTGCAGGAATTTTAGGGTTTCTGGCAAAAATTAGGGTTTCTGCTATCCGCCACGTCATCACTTTGTGACAGGGGTATGTCACAAATGGTGACGTGGCAACCCTATAAGTTGTCCCAACTTATGGCCAAAAGTGACGAGGGGACCCTGGGGACACGAGAATTGAAGCAACCGACTGTTGACGTGGCTGGCGTATGGAATTCCACAAATAACGCCGACTGTACGGACCTCTGCAATTTGCGTACAACCTGCCGAAAATTACACTCGCTGTTTTTAGCAGCTTTTGGATGAAAGATTTTTAAGGAATTGCTTTTGGGTTTTGAGTTAAAAGATTTTGGGGCTATGCTTTTGGGCATCCCTTGTACTAATAAGTAAGTGGGCTAGGCGTCATTACTAGAGCATCTGGACGTAGAGTCTGAGAGTGAGCAACTGCCTACTCTCTTGTACTTTGCACACAGATTAATATAAAAAGAAATACCAAAAGGGACGTCAGTCTTTGGGGCCACTACCTTTGGGCACGGAACTACGCCGGGCCGTGCTGTCTTTGTGAACTGTTTTGGAAGTGAATCTCTGTTGTGTCGCGGTAGAATCTTGACTTGGGGTGTCCAAGTTTGTTACAACTCCAAAAAAACAAAGATGCACGACCCCGATTGACTGCGGAATAACAAGTCGATTATCTCAAAGAGGGGAAGTGTTTTGGTTGCGGGGAACAAGGGCACATCTCCGCAAAGTGCCCTAAAAAGGCACGACGAGGAGAAACTGAAGAAAGGCCTGAGAGTTCAAGAGCAGTGGAGAAGCGTGGCAGCAAAGGCAAGATGAGAGCAGGACTGGTACCGGATTGCATGGGAATCGACCCAAGCCAGATGAATGAAAGTACCGAACTTTGCCGTGCATGGGGCAAAGTAAAAGATCAGGAAGCCCTCATTTTCTTTGATGGAGGAGCCAAGGCCAACTTCATTTCACCTGAATTGGCGGCTCGACTCCAGATTACGCCCGACAGGATGGGGCCACCGGCGGAGGCACTTCTAGCGGCGCTCATACGGGACGTAGCCATTACACCTGTCACTGACAAACTTCGTTTGCATTGTCAAGGGTATTTAGGGCACGAGGAGAAGGGTGTGACGTCCTCCTAGGAATCCCTTGGTATCACAAAAAAAACGCCGTGGTCGACTATCACGCCAAGAAAGCAACTTTGATAAATGAAAAGGGCAAGAAAATTGTTCTCGATGTAAATTGAAGGGAGAGTTTGTCCCTATTATATCGACTTCGGCCATTTCAAAATTAATGAAGTCCATTCTTTTTGTTCACTCGATTTATTTTAAAGGATTGAATGATGAACATCGAACGAACATGTTTGAATTGGACAAAGAACAACAAGTATTTATGCACACACATGCTGACTGCTTCTCAGAAGACCTACCAAGCAAGTTATCTCCATCTCGTCCTGAGGACCACATTATTGATCTGATCACTAGAACCACACCACCGAACCGGCCACCCTACCGTGTTAGCCGAGCCCAGAATGAAGAAATTATGAACCAAGTGAAAGACCTTGAAAAAGGTCTCGTTCAGCCTAGTACTTCACCTATTGTTCTCCGGTTCTCCCAGTACTAAAGAAAGACGGATCTTGGAGAATGTGCATTGACTATAGAGCTCTCAATAAAATCACCATCAAGAACAGATTCCTGATTCCAAGGATCAATGATATTCTTGATAGACTTCAGGGATCCTCTTGTTTCAGCAAGATTGATTTGAAAAGCGGATATCAACAGATCAGAATCATTGTCACAAGACGGGCACCACGTGCCAATAAAAAAGAACAGACTGAACAAACTTTTAGCACTTCAATAACAACTAAACTGAAAGAGAGAGAGACTGACACGCGACACGGAGTGGCGGAATTCCACCCCAGAGAGTATTGGCCCCGAACCTTGGCGCCCTTTTGGGTATTTCTTTATATTGCATCAACACAGTACAAGCCGGTACTCCAGACTCTGCACCTTCTCCAAGAAGCATGCCAGAGAATGAGCCCTAGCCTCATATTTAAAGGCCCTTGGCCTAACAAGTAGTTTACATGAAAAGCTTCTGGTCCAAAAGCAAAGCCAAAAAGTTGCCAACGTAAATCACGGAAATCCGTACAGCTTGCCATGTCATCATGCTAGCGCAATTTTCAAAAATCTGCCACGTTGTTGAAATTTTAGGGTTAGGGTTTTCAAAATTAGGGTTTGCAGGTTTTAGGGTTAGGGTTTCAAAAATTAGGGTTTGCAGGTTTTAGGGTTAGGGTTTCCAGAATTAGGGTTTCAGCAGTTAGGGTTTTCGGCAAAAATTAGGGTTAGGGTTTTCTGCTGGGGCAACCACGTCATCACTTTGTGACACTTCTTCTCTTACTTGTTCTTCTTAGGGTTTAGGCCCCTCGGCCACATCTGTAAGTTGGCTCCGTTCTTCAGTAGGTCGACACGTCAACAGTTTGTTACATCTCCCCTTCTTGAAAGAGAGTAATCGTCCTCGATTACAGCATATCTGCAAAACAACTCAAGTTAGCTCAAAAATTTCCGAGGGTCATTCCGAGGGACAATCAATTTGCTCTTTTTATTAAGGAGTTAGCCTCTCCTTTCTGCTCTTTTGATCAAGGAGTTAGCTTCTCCTTTCAGCTGTTTTGATCAAGGCGTTAGCTTCTCCTTTCTGCTCTTTTGATCAAGGAGCTAGCTTCTCCTTTCGTCTAGATCGGAACTCTTGATATTCCGGCGTAGTAAAATTAGTCATCACACCCAAACCATATTGATCTTCCACGGGTGTCTTGATGCATTAAAATTACATACCCAGGCAATCTCATCCAATTAGGAATATTCAGTAGTTGGCACATCACAATGCAACACAAATGCTTACATATGCATGTTACAAGACATAGAAACATAAAGCCGCCGATGAACACTCCCCCCGCAAATAACCATACAGGTCCGGGCCATGAGTTGTTCAACGACTCCCTATCACTCCTCCCGCAAATAACCTAAAAAGGTCCAGGCCATGAGATATAGAGGCCTTTTACAACCAAACGCCCCCCAGACCGCAGCCTGCGTCGTTTGGAGGTGTTGAGAGTAACTACTGCTCAGACTTCTTAATACTCCTCCCGCATAACCATCCAGGTCCGGGCCATGAGTAACAACAACAATACTCCCCCCGTAAAATAACCACAAGGGTCCGGGCCATGAGTAAAAACATCACTTTTCAATCATTCAATACTCCCCCCGCAAATAACCACAAGGGTCCGGGCCATGAGTATGAACAAGCATTCTCAAACATAATTTCTCACTACTCTCGGGAGTAAAATCACCAATCATTGAAACCAGTATCAAACAAGAGTCAAACAATTCAAATCGGCACCAAAACAGGTTCAAAACAGATACCATCCATTTCAAACAAATTCCAAACACGATCACCAAACAAGATCAAACAGAACTCAAACTTAAAAAGCAATCTCGACATCAGCCGCGCTCAAAAAGTCGACTGACTTTCCATCTTGAAACCTACACCAAAAATTAGGGTTAGGTTCCTTCCATGAGGTCGTAGCCGAGCACAGCATGGTCCATCAGCTCTTGGACAGACAGTGTTTCTTTGGCGGCGATGGTAGTCCCAAGAGATAGCAATCACACCGAACCTCCAAGGTTATCTGATTGTGAAGAGACATCTACTGGGAGATGTCGAGAAACTTCAAGTTATAATCTCCTAGGGTTTCATGGCAAGCATTTCAGGATACCCCACTCTACCAGAAATTGCACTCCGAAGGAAGATGTCAGAAACCATATAACTTCGGGCAAAAATTTTCTTGAAAGCTTGCCAAGTACTTGGAGTATGCTGCCTGGTAGCCGTAGACATCAACATTTGTATGGCACTGCCTTTGAGAAAAACAGCAGCTCGAAACAAATCTTGGATCCTTCTCCTGCAAGTGATCTTTAATGGCTTATGCCCTGTAAGACATGAGCGGTGAAGATGGGAGCGCACCCGATGCGCGATGAAGTAAGGGTGGGAGTGGCTGATAAGTCCAAGTTGGAGGGCAAAGATACCTCAAATAAAATTCCAAAAGCTCTGTCTGCTCTTTTGTAGGACCGGTATGCTTTCAGAAAAGCACACGTTGGAGGGCGAAGATACCTCAAATAAAATTCCAAAAGCTCTGTCTGTTCTTTTGTAGGACCGGTATGCTTTCAGAAAAGCACACGCCTGATGCTCTGATACCACTGTCACAAGACGGCACCACGTGCCAATAAAAAAGAACAGACTGAACAAACTTTTAGCACTTCAATAACAATTGAACTGAAAGAGAGAGAGACTGACACGCGACACGGAGTGGCGGAATTCCACCCCAGAGAGTATTGGCCCTAAACCTTGGCGCCCCTTTCGGTATTTCTTTATATTGCATCAACACAGTACAAGTCGGTACTCCAAACTCTGCACCTTCTCCACGAAGCATGCCAGAGAATGGACCCTAGCCTCATATTTAAAGGCCCTTGGCCTAAAAAGCAGTTTACGTGAAAAGCTTTCAAACTCAAAAGCTTCTGGTCCAAAAGCAAAGCCAAAAAGCTGTCAGCGTAAATCACGGAAATCCATACAGCCTGCTACGTCGTGGCAGCGCAATTTTCGAAAATCTGCCATGTTGTTGCAATTTTAGGGTTAGGGTTTCCAGAATTAGGGTTTGCAGGTTTTAGGGTTAGGGTTTTAAAAATTAGGGTTTGCAGGTTTTAGGGTTAGGGTTTCCAGAATTACGGTTTCAACAGTTAGGGTTTTTGGCAAAAATTAGGGTTAGGGTTCTCTGCTCTCGGGCAACCACGTCATCACTTTGTGACACTTCTTCTGTTACTTGTTCTTCTTAGGGTTTAGGGCCCCCAGCCACATCTATAAGTTGGCTCCGTTCTACAGTAGGTCGACACGTCAACAGTTTGTTACGATCACTCCTGGAGATGTCTACAAGACAGCCTTTCAAAGAAGCTTTGGTTTATACGAATTTTTCGTGATGCCTTTTGGACTTACCAATGCTCCAACAACTTTCAACCGCATGATGGATAGAATTTTTCGAGAGCATCGATCTTTTGTGGGCACTTTCTTTGATGATATTACAGTTTTCTCCAAGAATGAGGCAAAGCACCAACACCATCTGCTTACAGGTCTTTCAGGCATTGCACGATAATAGTTTGGTTATTAATGTCAGAAAGAGCGAGTTTTTGTTGCCGGAGATACATTTCTTGGGACACATGGTCTCAAAAGAGCGAGTTTTTGTTGCCGGAGATACATTCTTGGGATGCATGGTCTCAGCAGTAGGAGTATAGATGGACCTGACCAAAATTGAGACTATCCGTGATTGGCCTGCTTGAAGGAATGTTCATGGAGTTCGAAGCTTTTTGGGCTACCGGCGGTTCATTCGCAAGTTTGCAAGAATAGCTTCGCCTTTGCACTTATTGACCAGAAAGGAGTCCCTTTCTCGTGGGGACCGACAGAGGTGACTGCTTTTCAGACACTTACAGGAAAATTGACTACTGGACCAGTATTGGCTTTGTCTTACTTGCAAGATCCATTCGAAGTTTATCGTGATGCTTGTGGTCGTAGTCTGGGAGTGGTCTTGATGCAAAAAGGCCATGTGATTGCTTATGTAAGCAGAATGTTTTCAAGGCCAGAATTGGTAGCACAGATGTATGAGAAAGAGCTATTGACAGTGATCCATGCTCTTACATAATGGCGACATTATCTACTCGGAGCCGATTTCGCGGCCTTTACTGATCATCAAAGTCTACGCTACTTCTTGTCACAAAAGCAGCTTTCGGAGAAGTAGTTGTGGTGGGCTAACATCTTGTCACAGTTTCAAGTCTAGATTGTCCATATTCAGGGACAGAAAAATTTAGTGGCAGATGCATTGTCTTGGAAGTCCTTTGTCTTGGCTATTTCCGCAATCCATCATAGAAGCTTCAAGGATATGGTTGACCAGTACGCCACCGACTTT
This sequence comes from Adiantum capillus-veneris, assembly GCF_014529385.1. Classification (NCBI taxonomy): domain Eukaryota; kingdom Viridiplantae; phylum Streptophyta; class Polypodiopsida; order Polypodiales; family Pteridaceae; genus Adiantum; species Adiantum capillus-veneris. The sequence continues at coordinate 68,563,332 of NC_140952.1, forward strand.
ACCAATGTTTTTACTCAGATACAGAATGGGGAGATAGTGCCAGGATATTCCATACAGGATGGCTACTTGATAAAGAAAACAATGTTGTGTGTTACACAGCCTTTGAGGGAAAAGGTCTTCATAGAGTGCCACAGTCCACCATTTACGGGTCACCGCGGCATCGACACCACCTTGAAGGGGTTGGAGCATTATTTCTTTTGGCCGAGACTCAAGAAGGATATGGACGACTTTGTTCGCAGTTGTTTAGTATGCCAAAAGGTCATGTTTGACAAGCATAAGGCACAAGGACTACTACAACCTTTATCCATTCCCACCTGCCCCTAGGAAAGTATTGCTATGGATTTCATTTTTGATCTCCCGAAGACACAGAGTGGGCACGATGGCATTTGGGCTGTCATTAACAGATTTTAACAAGCAAGCTCACTTCATTCGAGCAAAGAAAACAGTCAAACCAGACCATTTAGCGAGATTGTTCATTGCACAGATATTTCGGTTACATGGCATGCCTGAGACGATCGTCTCCGACAGAGATCCCTAATTCACGAGTTTGTTTTAGAGGGCTATTTGGGAGAACATTGGCACGCGGTTGCAGTTCTCATGATTATTCCCACCGCAGACAGATGGCCAATCTGAGATCGCAAATTCAGTTGTGGATTTATTGAAGTCTTACATCTCTAATCAGAAGATGCAATGGGAGTTTTTTTTTTACTTTGGTGGAATTTGCCTACAATAACACAGTTCACTCGTCGATGGGGAAGGTGCCATTTGAGATAATTGAACTTTGAAGGTGCTCAGAAGGTTTTTGAAGTCGATCAGTACACAAGGGACTGAGATATTACTTTTGCCAAGGTCCGTGAGGCTCTAGAGAAGTCTCAAGTACGACACAAGAAGGCAACAGATCGACATTGACGAGACTTGAAACTAAAGGAAGAGGATTGGGTGTTCTTACGTTTTGAGAAGGCACGCCTAAGGAAACGAAAGAAAAAGGAGCAGCTTTTTCTAAAGCTTAGCATGAGGTATTATGGCCCTTTCAAGATTAAAGAAAAGATAAATGAAGTCTCCTTTCGACTGAAGCTACCAGATACTTGGGAGATTCACAACACATTCCATGTGAGTCTCTTGAAACCTTTTAAAGGTGAGGTGCCAGTTGATGGGGAGTCTGATGAGCAACCCGAAGTAGAAGAGAGCGAGGAGATACTCATTCCTGAACAAATTTTGGTACACAAGGAAAGAAAGTGAAAGGTAAAGTGATTCAACGGTTCTTAGTTAAATTCAAGAACTATCCTGCATTGGATGCGAAGTGGAGACCTCGCAGATACTCCTCAGATTTTGGAACTTTACCTTCAAGCATTCGGTTTAGCTGCATCTACTTCGAGAGATCCTGCAAATCAGCAAGGTCGAATCTCATGCAGAAGGATTGCACAAGAGGGGAGTTACTCCCGCTCCCTTGTCACGGATTATTTGGATTGAATAGAGTCACTGATATCCCTTTGGGTTTCAAGGATACTGTTGGGCTGATAGTATTCTGTTGTATGACTGTATGAAATGGAATTCCCGAAATTGAACATGAATGATTTATACTCTCTCATGTGACTTGTTTGAGTGCAGGAATTGAAAGACGAAATGACTGCAGCATTTCGGTCTTATAAATCTTTAATTGTGAAGTATTTTAAGTGAATCTCTATTGTGTTGCGACAGAATCTAGACTTGGGGTATCCAAGTTTGTTACAAATGAACCTACTAATATCATGTAGTCAATCATCACTTCTAAAGGGGTTGATAGCAATTAGCTTTAGAAATAGCCAATAAAGCAACATACCTCTGACTTCTAAACAATTGACCTCAGTTGTAGTGCTTCAACACCAGGCTTCAATAGAATTGACCAAGAGATAAGACTCGGTCTCCAAATCTTGCTCAATTATCTACCGAGCATTTGGAAGAAAGTAATTTTTGAACTTCACTAGATTCTTTTTGGTGATCTTACTTGAGTTAGAGCTATTGTTGCAAAATTAGGGTTTCTTTCGTAACCCTCTTTGCATCTGCAAAGTAAAAATACAAGTGCAAGAGCACAAAGGAAGATGGCTCCAGACCTTGTTAGACTAACGTGTCTCAAGGAGAACATGCATTGCATATTATGCGTATTTATGTTTGTGTTTGCATCCGGGGATGCCTGGACATACTAAATTGTATGTTGTTTGCAGGATGAGACTAACACTTGTGTTCAGAGGTCTCAAGAAAGAAGGCCAATGATGTCTCTACCTATATCAGAATCCAATGATTGATGGAGATTTGGAATCCTCATGCAAAGAGCTTTCACCTGATACCCCATATGTGGGATAGTTACCCGAGCTACTGTAAAACAAATACGTAATTTCCCAGTTAAAAAGTAACTTTGACTTTTTAAGCAAGAAAAGCAGAACTATCAACAAAGCAACTGAAGACCAATAAAGCAACTACTGTGCAGCTTCTATAAAAGGGACCAGAGATCAATTGCATGAGTTCTACCTGCAAGCAGAGATTGCGAAAATACACAGAGAGCAACAGAGAGATTGCGCAACCATATTAGATACAGAGACAAGAGAAAATTTCGATCCTCTTTCTAGAGAGTACAGAGCAGAGTTCCTGAGTGTTGGAGTGACAAAGAGATAGAGATTAAGACATTGTGAAGGATTCTTAGCAGATTGAAGACTTACTGGAGATTCAGAGATATAGAGCGAATTGTCGGACTGTTGTACAGGAGAGAGACAGAAAGATTACAGATCGTTGATGTTCTCTGTTTGGAGAATCGATCCGAGATACAGGAGTAGACGAGAAGGGTTGATACCCTGTCTGCGTTTGTGTGCTTGTATAGAACCCCCTGAATAAAGATACTTTGAAAAGGGGGTATTGGCCCATCTATCAGTCCGAGTGCTGTGTCGACCCGATTTCTCTTACCCTATCTCTCTTTATTTTCAGTACACTTTTCAGTTGTGGTGTGTAAATAAAGACAGTTTCACTCCAAGTTTGTGACAGTGGTATCAGAGCAGAGTCGTTTGCTTTTCTATCAAGCAAACCGGTCCAATCGCATCAATGGAGTCATCACAAGCAACTGATGTTCCACCAGTTGAAGTTCCAGAGATCGTACAACAAGTGCGCAAAGGGATACAAATACAACTGCACATGATAAAATTTGTCACTGATTTATTGCATGAAGTGCAAACTGGTTTTGCTACACCCAGATTCCCAGATTGGCCTCTCTGGTTCAGCCGGATGCCTTACAGCAATTAGTGGAAGCTATTACTCAAAATTTTCCTCCTTTATCTGGGAATGCCTTGGCTTCAGCACCTCCACCCGTTTCTGTCACCCCTCCCATTCTTTCATCTGTCTCTACCATTCCACCAACTATCACGGTGCCTCCCATTTTTTCTTTACCACCTTCCATCCTCTCCGTTTCTTACCCTAAAAGTTCCTCAACCTGCTTCTAAATCAGCCCCAGTACTTTTAGGCGGCATTTTTTGCACTATGGCTATTGATTCCCCCACTCAATCTCCTTCTCCTCCTGTTACTGTTCCACCCCCTCCTTTTATACCATCTACTTCTAGACCTTACCCAAGTTTTATCCTTATCCTCCTCCTTATCCCTTTACTCCCAAAACCTTTAAAGATGGAGGTTCTACAGTCAAGTTTGACACTTTTCGTGGTATTAAGGATCGCTCAAAGGCATTTCAATTCCTTCAACAGTTTGATGATGTTTATTCTTGAGGATTTTATACCGAAGAATCAAAGATCAGTCGTGCTGCTTCTCTTCTTAAAGAGAATGCACTTCAGTGGTGGAGTTCTCTGGCCACCAAGCCTCAATGCTCCAAGAACATGGCACCAATTCAAGGCAATTTTCTCTTATACTTATCTCACTCCGACATTCGAATTGGATGTTCGTACAGCTTGGAATCAACTTCATATGTTACCCACAGAAAGTTTGGAAGATTACAATCAAAAATTTTGGGACATATTTACTCGTCTGTTTATATAAGGATTGTACGCTCTCTGATCAGTGTGAGAAGTATAGATGTGGTAACTGGTTTACCATCACCTCTTTGGGAATATTGTCTTCCTGTTTAGGTTAATTCCATTCAGGAACTCATGGAACATGCTACATTGGGCTACAAGATTATGGACACTAAGCTGAAATTTTCAGTTTCAACCCATGCTCCTAAAGCAGTGTCCACTTCCACTACTATTGTACCTTCTTCTGGCGCCTCCACACCTCGACACTCTTTTCAGCAGATGAGCAATGCCTTCAACCTGACTCTCTCCCAGAAAGACCAATTACGGAAGAATGGACAATGTTATAGATGTTTTGCTACAGGACATAATTTCTTCAATGTCCTCTACTTAGCGATGCCAAAACCCTTCCACCCTCTTCCCTTCCTCCTCTTTTGAAGAAGCCAAAACCTACTGTTGGTCTGGTTGCAGATATAATTGGCTTACATCCTACAGATGCATCTCATGAGTTATGCCGTTCTTGGGGAAAAGTTAACAACACCAAAGCTCTTTTTATCTTTGATCCAGGAGCATCAAAGAATCTTCTTTCTCAAGACTTTGCCAAGCGTCTGGACATTGATTACACTACCCACGGATTTATTGATGCTCAGTTAGCTACTGGAGATTTGACACCTGCCACTTCACTTCTTGGTGCTTTATTGTTTACCTCTTCAAATTCAAGGATATTCTGGATCAGTCAACTTTCTCATCTTGAAGCTACCAGCTTCTGATGTTCTACTTGGCATGACTTGGTTTTACATAACCGGAGCTATATTGGATGCAAGAAACAAAAAGATATCTTTATCTCATCACAGAAAGCAGCTTACATTGGATGTTAAGCTGAAAGATGAATCCTCCTCAGATTCTTAACCTCTGCCTCAACCTTATTTTCCCTTGTAAATGCTCCATCACATTTATTTTTCTCTATTATAATTTTGATTTCTAACTTCTCTTTGTAATCATGCAGGGAAATATAATCAAAGCATATACTTAATCTTGCAACCCACATTCTTGCAACCGTTATCATGCAACTAAATGTTATGACACTCTTTTTCTTTAAGGAAATCTATACTCTCACTCCTCTTTCTCACCGTGCGCGGTGTGCTTCTACAAGAAATCTCTGCCTTCTTTCTCCCAGCGTGCACGCTGTATTCTGATCTCTCGTGGTGTGCTGTCCTCTCCTTCTCTCTGTCACCATGCGCGGTGTGCTTCTCTAAAGACTTCTGCTCTCTACCTTCTCTTTCTCACCGTGCACGTGCTTCTCTCTCAGCATGTGTGCTGTGTTTTGACTTCTCACTTCCCTTTCTCACCGTGCGCGGTGTGAACGTCCTCTGCGATAACTCTGTTTATAACAGTCGAGGTCAACTGTTTATAAGTCGGGGGGATGGCGCAAAATTAGGGTTTTTTTTGTAACCCTCTTTGCATCTGAAAAGTAAAAATAGAAGTGCCAGCACACAAAGGAAGATGGCTCGAGACCTTGAGAGACTGATGTGTCTCAAGAAGAACATGCATTGCATATTATGTGTATCTATGTTTGTGTTTGCATCCAGGGACGCATGGACATGTCTGTTAGTGAGCATACTGAATTGTATGTTGTTGCAGGATGAGTCCAACACTTCATGTGTTGAGAGGTCTCACGAAAGAAGGCCAATGATCTTTCTAGATGTACATCAAAATCCAATGATTGATGGAGATTTGGAATCCTCATGCAAAGAGCTTTCACCTGATATAATATGTGGGATAGTCACATTCTCTCTCTAGAAAAGTGTTGAAAACAGTCTCTCTAGAACTGGAAAATGACGATTACTCGCTCTCTAGATTTAGAAGCAGCAGTACCACTCTCTAGCTTTCAGAAGCAGAAACGCTTGTATGAGCTACTGTAAAACAAAATCGTAATTTCTCAGTTAATAAGTCACTTTGACTTTTTAAGCAAGAAAAGCAGAACTATCAACAGAGCAATTGAAGACCAATAAAGTGTCAAAGTGAGCAGTGGAAGATGGAGAGAGAAAAAGACAATGGCGATAGAACACAAGAGACAGGGGGAAAAGGCTGGCAAGCTCCAATAACTCCAGATGGCATAGACTCCTATGTAAAAGATGTGTGAGAGAACCCCCCCCCCCATATATAGGAGAATAGGGGGGAGGTCGGGCATGGCCTAGAAAAACCCACGACCCATCATAAATGTCAAACCCTCACGTGGATGTGTGTAAATGACCTAAATAGGTCTATATACGATCAAAGTGTTGTGCAAGCACTAAGTGTGCCGGAAGATCCCTATCCAGCAGGTGTACGGGTGGCCAACCCACAACCAAGAGCCATTGCACATGAAATATATGAAGCCTGTAGGCAAGGTGCGCAACAATTGGAGATGAAAAATCTAACACCCCCCTCAACAACAGATGCGGAGTAGCTGAGGAAGAAGATGCAACACGCCTAGCAAATCTGGAGTGTGAAAAGAAGAAGCGTCAGCCAACAAAATGACAAACCGTCCAACACCATTGTGATGATGATCAAAGCTAGGTTAGGCTGATCAAGTCGCACAAGGAAGCTGATGGAGAGGCCAACACGGAGCAAGTCGTTGAAGAAAAAATGTAAAATGGAAAGATGGAAAATGAGCGGGGATCTCATCAGTGAAGGTCAGCAGGAGAGAGAGGCGGAAGAGGACCCCCCTTGAAGCAAAGCACTTTGACACAAAGGAGTAGGCTGCCAAGGTGGTAAGCCGGCGAACTCCAAGCCTAAATGATCTCTATCATAGGAGGGAAGAAGAGGATAGGGTGAACTAGAGGGAGATGCCATCGGCCTGTGAAGGGCTGGAGATGGCGATGACAATCGTCTGACGAGCTGTCCCTTCCTCAGAATCTGAATCCTTCTTGCGATCTCGCCGTCTTTTATAACATTTGGCTGCGTAATGACCTTTCATTCCCCAGTAGATACAAGTAATATCAGGCCTATTAGGTCAAAAACCAAGTCCCGACTGTCCTGATGAAGCACCACCACCCCTATTGGATGTAGAAACCAATGCAATGTGACTTGCAGAAGCTTCTGAGGTGGTTCTCTCCTAACTACGCAAAGCTATCTGCTACACAACAGGTAAGAGCTCCTCCCAAGTGATAGGGTAGGGTGCGGAGAGGTTGTAAGTGACTGGAACAAGGAATCGTAAGCGTCGGGAAGTTTGAGCAGCAATCAAGTTGCCATGCCCTCTGAAGAGATCTGATGACCGCAAGCTGCTAGTTCATCTCGGAGTAGAAGCATGCGGGATATGAAATCCTAAAGAGACGGGAATAAAGAGAATTGTAAGTCCATCAGAGTCTTCTCCAGATCAAGGATCCTTTCGGGTGTCTTCGCCTCGTACATGTTCCAGAGAAAACCCCATACCGCATGTGCAGAGGTGTGAGAACGTAAAGACGTCAACAATTGTCCGCACAGTTGATGAGTATAAAAGAGTAAACCCTGCGATGGTTCAGATGCCACTAATCCACCATAGCCTGTGTAACCACAGAGGAAGTACCTGATCCGCCAGAAGCAGTACCATGAGAATAAGTTGTAGGGGCAGTAGAAGAGCCAGCACATATACCAACGGAAGTAGTGGTAATTGATGATGTCGATGTAGAAGCCACAGATGCGGGAGCAAGGCCTAGACACACGGCATTGGTAGGATTTTTGAGCCAATCCCAAAGGTCAAATTGCATGAGCATCACCATGATCTTCATCTTCCAGACGATAAAGTTGAAACCGTCGAGCTTTTCGCTATGAGGAAAGATGCATGGTTGGGTAAGTTGCCATAGCTACAGACATAAAATCAGCAAAGAAGTCCCAAGTGTAGAACCAGAAGCAAAGGTGAGTGGAGGATCTGAATGTCTGTGTCAAAAGAAACACCAAATCACTGCGAAGAGGGTAAGTGACGGAAGAGGCAAGGGTGCTGTCCAAACCTGAAAACGCAGTGAAAGGGGGCTGAAAACTCCACGGGAAGCAGAGTTTGAGCAATCCACGCAGTGAGGGAATCACCGGATGCCGAGGTTTGAAGGTGAGGGCTGTCAATGCACCAAAACAGGCTCAAAATCAGCAAGGAAAGCATCGGTAAGATGTTGGTAGGTCATAGGATAGTTCAGCTTCCAAGCAAGAAAACCAAGGAGCAAGGAGTAGGGGCTCCGGTTGTCCAAGATCAGCGGCAAAGGAAGGCTGAAGTGGATGAGAAAACACAGATCAAGGGCTGCCTCCTGCACAAAAAAATGCAAGGGCCAGTTGGCTGAAAAAACGCAGGTGCAGAGGAGGGGCAGCAAGATGGTGATGGGGGGTGGGAAGGAGGGCGATGACAGAGGAAGGTGCAGAGGAGGAAAGCTGTTCACAAAACGCAGGTTTGTATGCAAAAAAACGCAGGTCCCCAAGGAGAAAACACTGGTAGAGATGGAGAAGTCCTTCGCGACGAAAACCTCGGTAGGGTCCTCCTATGTGTAGGCGATGGCAGATCCTTGGTCTAGAAGCTCTAATACCATGTCAGAGTGAGTTCAGGAGCCACCGCAAGTCTCTAATCTAAGAGCCTGCAAAATATCATAAGTCATTGCAAGTCTCTAATCCAAGAGCTTGCAAAAAACATAAATGTCTCCCTTCAAACAATGTCGACAAATCCGGGACCAATTTATCCCAAAATGACAGTTTCACTGCAAGAGAAAAAACTTCAACTTTGCTGGTGCCATTGGTTGTCATCCCTGCTACTTCCATCTTCATCTTCGACTTTGCTTCCCGCACCATCTTGGTGCCGCTATTGCCATAGTTGATGCCCTAGCCTCATCATGAGCTTTATTGAAAAATGCAAAGCTAAATGCAAAAGTAACCGATGATGCAAAAACTCCTTCCTTTGAAGGTAAATCTCCCCTTTGCTCTCTCGTTGTGCCTTGGAGCGGTCTTAGCACTTTGGTTTTTATTCCAAGGCCAATTTCTAAACTTGCATGAAATTATAGGCATACATTGCTATGTTGTGCTTGGTTGAAATTTTTAAATTTATGAGAGAGAGAGAGAGAGACAGGTTTCCTTTCTTTTTTTTTTGAAGCTTCGTTGAGCAAGGTCCTTGAAGTATTGAGGTAGATAAGCTCTTGTGGAACAAGCTTCTTGATTGGTTGCAGCTCTGTAAATGCTGGTGGGAATGTCCTCTTAGAAGAAGGTCCATGGGGGTCGATTGCATTGTGAACAATCTCTAGCTAGAGATGGCAACACACAAGGTGTTTATGTCACCAAGAGGGGCTCATGGGAAAGGCTTCTTTGGCCTATGGTGATGAAGCGTTTTAGGGCCTTTGGAGGTGGAAAGGGGATAGTGGAAGGGGATAGTGTGTGGCAGCCAGCCCTTGTGGACCTGAGAGGGCATCAAGTAGAGTTTGGCGCACTTCCTCACATCGTCCACATAGCATAAGTCAAAAATAACCTTTTGCTCACACTAAAATTAGTATACAAGGATTTGAGCACACGACCTTGTGAGCAACACTCGATCAATAGTGCATTGGCCACTTCACCATATGCCTTTACATGGAAAGAGGCCAAGAATAGGCAAAATAAGTCAGCTTTACCAGAGATTCCCACAGACACACACAACTATCTTTGGCAATTTGATTAGGGGAGCTAATCAAGTCAAAGGCAGCAATCAGGGGCCACAACAGAGAGCTTGAAACTCACAAAAGCTTGCCAATTTCCCACTCTAATTGAAGTGATAATTGGGCTCCTAGGTGAGTGTTCTTGCTCAATGGAGAGGTGGTTCAAAGACCTACTTGCACACACGATCAATGCTACTTAATGAATGCAATGCGAGAGATTAATTAGCAACCAATTAGAGGTAGGAGAGGTCTAATTGGTCTAGCATAGAGAGAGATTAATGCAATGCAATAAGAACCTAACGATGATTACTAATCAAATATTAGCCTTTCCACTAGCCCAGACAGTAGTGGCTCAAAGGGGAGAACCCAAGAAGATGCTCACATCAACTAGTGAAACACTAATGTTTATTTAGGCATGCTAAACTAAGGATCTAATGAGATTAGAAGGTACTAATCTCTCTCAAGCTCTAATAGCATTTGTAGAGTTAAGATGGATAAGAGACAGGAGCATTCATGGTGATAGCATGCTAATGATAAGCTTAACAGTCTTGGGAACCTCCAAGACGAGAATCCAACACGACACAAGAGAATTATTTAAGATACTTCACAACTTTAAAATCACAGTTCAATTTGGTCGACACGGCCCCTTTGGGTATTTCTTTTATTATATTAATGCTTGATCAAAATACAACTCCCGCAAGTCCTCGACTCTTAGACTCTGCGTCCAGATGCTGTGAAGAGTGAGGCCCTTGGGCTCCTTTTATTCTTACAAGGGATGCCAAAAGCAAAGCCCCAAAAGCAGTTAAACTCAAAAGCAAACTCTCCCAAAAGCAACTCGTCTTCAAAAATTGCCAAAAAGCATCAGCACACATTGCAGAAATCCGTACAGCCCTGCCACGTCAGCAGCCAACGTGAAAAGAAAAAATCCATACAATCGGCCACGTCAGACTGTCAACACGTTTTGTGGGATTCCGTACTGCTGCCACGTGTCTTGTTGTCCGTACAACCTGTCAGCCACGTGTATGTCCGGACAGTTTTTCCACGTCATCATTTTGTGACATACCCCCGTCTTGAAAGAATTGTAATCGCCTTCGATTATGCCTACAAAATCAGACATAAGCCATAAACCAATTCAATAGACACTGGCTCCAAGTACCGACGCATTAGACAACACGAATCCAGCACTTGTACAAAGATGCACTCACATCACATGACATCACATTCAGATCAAATCACATAGAAATTCATTCCAAGTCTCAGACCATGACTGCCAACAACGTATTCAGTAATTGCATCTAGATCCACCCCGAACCTCACTGATGTCGGATTAACTAATCCCATATTGCAATCATGTCTATAAGATTTTCAAGACCGAAATGCTGCAGCCATTTTGTCAATCATTCCACTCGAGCACTGTCGTGTGCAAGTAATCATTTTCAGGGATCCCAATCCATCACTAAGTTCATACTAAACAGAGTAGTCCAAACATTCAGTTCCAGCTATGTTGCCATCTCATCCCGCAGGAACTCTTGATACGTGCACAATAGTTCCATTGAATCGGTCGTGATTCAATTATCAGGTTCATTCAGGAGTTGTCACCGCTCCAAAATCATTATCTCATTCTTAATCCTGCTATTTGCTCACAAATAGTAGAATCTTCCATAAAACATTAGTTTCATTCAAAATTCATGATACTTATCATTGTCAGGTTTATTCTGGAGCTGTCATTGCTCCGAATTTGTCATCCATTATCAACAATTTCCCCTATTGCTGCACACATCTAGCAAGTTCTTCCAAAGAACATTAATTTTAGGTAAATCATATTTACCTTGGGAAATTCTCGTTTCAAAGTTCTTCATTCACACACTTAGTTCATACTGAACACAGTGTTTTAATCATGTAGTCATCCCAACTGTCCAAAAGCCTTGATGCACCTAGATCCCTGTGTAGCCATCTCATCCCGCAAGAACTCTTGATGCGCTCAACACAGTATCCAATCATCTTATTCATATGGGAATCTTGATACACTAAAATCATTCAACATGTGTCATCATCCATTCCTTCAAATTCATCATTCTTATCTTGAATCGGCAAATCCATTCTTGAGCTTCTGTCGCTCCTGATCTCACCATCTCATCCTCGATTTCACCTATAAAACAGGCAAGGAGATAGCTCAACTCGTTGCAAAAGAGTGGATGTCCAGCTCCATACTTCTCAATCCATACAAATGTGAGTTCCTCGCTCTTATTTCCGGTTCTTTGTGTTTCGCCTTCTTTAAGCTCTGAAACGAAACGTTTCAGAAATCTCGAAACCTCGAAATGCACGAAACCGCGAAACGTTTCATGTCACACTGATCAGTATCTTTTTCAATGTCCTTTCCAGTATCTGGTTCATCTTCTCGTCGACAGTTTTGTTCCAGCTCTTCCTGTGAGTAAAGCTTCTGTTTTTCTGTACTCGTCTGTCCTTTCAGCTTCCCACCCCGTCTTGAGAGGAGACTCAATGGCCTCACGCCATCTCGAGTGAATCTCATCAATCGGGTAATTCTTCAAGTGTTTCGCAAATCTCGGGTTTCTAGGGTACTTGATCAATCTTTTCACACATGTGCTCTGACAAACTTCTCTGTCGAAAAATTTACCCAAATCTTCATTCTTTTCTTGAGTTCCCATGTCTTTGCCTTTCCGTTGAGAGGTGTTATCTCTGTCAGATTCTCCACAATAACCCATGTGTAATCTGGGATTCTTTATAGCTTATGTTCTGTAAGACAGAGCCATGAAGACAGGAGCGCGCCCGATGTGCAATGAAGTAAGGGTGGCAGTGCCTAATAAGTCCGGGATTAGGACACAAAGATTCTTTAACATCAAATTCCAAAGTGCCCAAGTAACCTGTTTGCTCTTTGATAGGACTGGTATGCTTTGAGAAGAGCACACGCATGATGCTTTGATACCATTGTAACAATCTTGGGAACCTCCTAGACGAGAATCCGACATGACACAATAGAATCAATTAAGATTCACAACTTTAAAATCACAGTTCAATTTTGTCAACACGGCCCCTTTCGGTATTTCTTTTATATTAATGCTTCATCAAAATACAACTCCTGCGAGTCCTCGGCTCTCAGACTCTGCGTCCAGATTTGCGCTTCTTTTATTCTCCTACCGAACTAACGGTAAAACCCCTTCGCGATGCTTAATGTCACCCATCATATGACGCATCAAAGTTTTCCGTTCCTGATGGCTTTTTAATAATTCCAGTAGATCTACAGTTCCTACCTTACGGTTCAAGTGCACATCTTTAAATATCCTAATTTCAATAAAAAGAAATTACTCGAGAAAACAAGAAAATAAGAAAATAAGAAAATAAGAAAATAGTCCATTTAGCAACAACCAGCAACATATTTAGTAACCACATCTAGATCCATTCTAGACCTCATTGATGTCGGGTTAACTAATCCCATATTGCGGTCATGTCTATAGAGATTTTTTTTCGACACAAGCACTGTCGTGTGCAAGCAGTCATTCGCCTCAAGCACTGTCGCGTGCAGGCCCAAATCAATCAGCTTCTGGACACGAAGAAGCCGTCGGAAAAGCAAAATGGGAACTAATTTCCCCGGTTACTTGGGTCAAAAATCCACTTTCGAAATGCCAAAAAGCAAAAGAAGCGTGTACGCTTCGAAGGATTGCCCAGTTCGTCCTCATCTTTTGACAGCTCAGACACCTCATCTTCTGCTGACTCGAGTGATGAGGACAGGAAGGGCAAGAAACGACAGAAAGATCATATTTTTTATGCAAAAAGAAAGCACTTTTATAGAGCCAATCAATATAATTTCCTCGACGACAAGGGCAAAAAGCCCAAATAATTCAAAGAGGGAGGACACGCAGTAAAGTTTGAACACTTTTCAGGGTTTCGAGATGCTCCCAAGGCTTTAGCCTTTGTCCAACAGCTTGACATAGCATTTTTGGAGGCCGCTATACAGAGCACTCCAAGATCAGGCGGGCGGCATCCTTTTTGAAAGGCAATGCACGAACATGGTGGTCCACTCTGTTGTTAAGGAAACAAGCCCCGACAAAATGGTTGAAATTTAAGAAACTCTTTATTTCTTCATGGCTCACACAAGAATATGAACGACGTGATTATTGACTGGAACCATGTTCGGATGGTCAAGACAGAATCTTTGGATTCTTACTGTGAAAGATTCCAAGAAATTTTTCTATTTGTTTCATCTTTTAAGAAGATCAGTTTTAAGGAGCAGATTGAACGATTTTATTGTGGACTTCCCAAAGAAATTCGAGACTACTGTCTCGAAAGGAAGTCCGAGTCTATACAATAGTTGATGGGACATGCAAAGCGGGGATTTGCTATACATTCGGGTAACTTGACTGACCCATCAGATGAACCTTCAACAAGTCATAGCAAAAACAATCGACGAAGAGATAGACGACCGTCACTAACAAAAGACCAAAGAGATGAATATTTCAAAGCAGGAAAGTGTTTTGAATGTGGAGAACAAAGACATATCGCTACACGGTGCCCCAAAAAGGCACAAGAATCAGGATGACTGGCAAATTGAAAGGACAGCAGGACGAGGCGATACTCGTTTCAGAACAGATTTTTTATGAACTAGCATTATTTAGCCTTATGAATTTATGAAATAAGACTTTGTGATCCGTCTCTGAGACCGGCTAGCCTCTCCTCTCATCACGCTCTCTCTGTGTTTGCACAGCTCGAGCAAAAACAGTCCCAGACATCCCTGATCCTCATATCCCATGACTCTAGAAAGTGGTCCAAAGCCCTCCTTGAACAAGCAATAAAAGCGGCCTCGTGCCTCATAGTAAACTGGGTAGTGGCATGAATAGTGCAACTCTGTCTCTAGCTCCATGTGACATAGGGGACATGTCCTGGCCTCTGCTGGTACTCCGCTATACCTACCAATCTCGATCCGAAGCTGGTGTGAAGATGTGCCTATCTGGCCAATAATGCATCGTATCCCATGAGATACGTGGATGTCCATGTATCTGGGCCTCGTCACAAAATCATCCTCAGTGAGCTGGAGAAGATGCTCTCTATAGAAAGCCATCTTCGTGCCCAGTTCCTACGCCAGCTATATCCAAGTCCTCCAGGTGTCAAGCTGAGGCAGGTCCTGGCGGATGAGCCTAGTGATCTCAGATTGTGTAAGAGTCAACGAGGGTGCATCCAATGAGTATTGAAAAGGGGGCAATCTATCCATGCTGAACCCATGTCCCTGAAACCATGATGTCATCTCCCCATACTAGCATGTTGTATCTCCCTGCCTAGCTAATTGTCGAGAGGACTCGTGCTAGTCGTGCATATCTATCTATAGGGAGGTCCCATAAGCGGTGTATAAAGGAGACTGATCTGGTGAGCGCCTCAATCACTAGTGGGGGGGCAGCTAGCTCTGCTCGAATACTTTCATGTGGTACTGAAGCCTTGGCTCCGATGAGTGGCGAGACCATGGAGACCAAGGGCTTCTCAGTGTCTCTCCATCCATCAGTGCGCCCTGACCTCCCATGATGGTCCAAAGAGGGGCCCCATATCTGAACTCCATAGAGCAATTTGCAGGCCACCAAGGTGTGAAAAAGCCAAAGCTTCGTCCGAGGCTCCTGAAACTCGATCTGTGAACATATCCTCTCCAATCCCCCCAATGTTGCATAGGATCTAGTCAGTCTTGTCTCTACTGCTCTCCTCAATGAGAATGATGGTCCACTAAAGACCACTCCCAGGTGTAAGCATCTGTATACTCCACTGTCTCATGGCCATAGGTGAATGTGGGTGTTGCTTTCCTATCCACTATGGGCTGGTGTTAAAACACCGTAACCTTGGTTTTACCAAGGTTGATAGACAAACCACTATCGTAGGAAAACCTATGCAATGCGTCCAAGTGACGCTGCATCCCCTCTGGAGAGTCGGAGATCAACACAATATCATCAGCATATAGCAATAGTGGAATCCATGTCCCTGCCAACTGTGCCCCTCTATCACCATGTCTCTCAATATAGTCAGAAACCCCATCCACATACATACCAAATAGAGTAGGGGAGAGTGGGCAGCCCTGCTTCACCCGATAGTGGAGTGAACCAATGTAGATAGCCCTTATGAGTGCATACATGCCCCATGAGAGAGAGAGAGAGAGAGAGAGATGATACACGCGCTAAGTAGTCAGCGCAAGTTCCTATCGTACATTCCACTCTCTAAGAACTAAAAGAAGCTTTGAGTCTGTGCAAAGCACAAAAACCCTAAAGTCTTCCGTTGCACCTTACACATTTTTTGGTTGTTGGTTTGTGTTTTTGGGAGACAGGTGCAACTCTGGGCTTTCTTTGCTTGTGTCATGCGATTCCCCTGCCCGCCACCCTGCCTGCTCGCACAACACCTCCCGCCAGCCATCGCCCAGCCTGCACCATTCGTACCACTCGCCTCCTCAGCAACGCACCACTCGGCTCCAGCCCACCCCTCGCCTTCAGCCCACCTCTCGCCTTGTGCTGCATTGTGCTGCACTTCCACCATCACAGCAGCCCAGAGACGGGCAGCCCAGGCCACCCCCATATCCATTAGTAGCTCAACATTCAAGGGGATGGGCTGTAAACACTAGGCTTCCCGTGTGCTCAGCCTCGCCCCCTCGAGCTCGACCATGGCACCTCTTGACAGGAAAGAAGTGGAGGACATGATAGCCAGAGCTATCACACAGGCAAAGAAAGATGCGGACAAGGCACTGAACGCCGAAGTAAGGAGGATGACGGAAAAGATGAAGCAGATGGAGGATAACATCAGAGGCCTCACAGAAGAAAAGGGGGCCTGGAAGAATGCATTCGAAGAACTTCGTGACACCTCCAACACGGAGATACACCGTATACAAGAAAGCATCAACCACCTCCGGATCTCCAGGGAAGAGGGGGAAATCTCGAGCTTCGAAGACATAGAAGTAGATATCAAAAATAAATGGAAAGCAGACATCAAAGAAGAGATCCAGACAGAAATGGAGGCCAAACAATCGGGATGGGTGGAAGTAGTTAAAAAGAATATCAAGAAGGAGGTATGCAAGGAGGTTCACATGGGAGAGCACTTGAGGGTTCAGCTTACTCTCATGGAGGAGCGATTGCGCCATATGAGGAAACACAATGTTAGGATCAGTGGCCTTAAAGAGGGACCTTCAGCAGAGGAGGATGCACGAGAGCTCTGTAGCCAACTAGGCTACAAAGAGACTATGCCTTTTACAAAGGCATGGCGAGCTGGCCGGGACACCACTCGAGCTCGCCCGTTGATCATGCAGTTACGAGGAGATGAGGACCGCACCACCTTTTTTCGCAAAAGGGTGCTCTTACGAGGCCTCCAGGGCAGCCATATCTTTATGGACGAGGACCTCACTAGGATGCAGATCGAGCACAGGAAATCATGCATGCCCAGGGTCCTTCAGGCACGGAAAGAAGGTAAAAAGGCCTTCTTTCGAGATGGTAGAATCTTCATCAACGGCCGCCCAATCTCATAGGGATTCGGGACCTATGAGACACATACACTAGCACAGGAGACACCACTCAGAGGGGCAGTCTGGAACTGCAATGGTTCTATATGGACACATCCGGAGCACCTAGAGGAGATCATCAGTGAGCATGACTTTATATGTTTTACGGAGACACATGAGAGCCCACAGAGAGGACTACCTATAGTCAAAGGATTTCAGTGGGAGTCGACTTACAGGAACATCACCAGACAGAGTACAGCTCGGGGGTCAGGAGGGGTGGCCATACTATTCAGACAGAGCTTACACAACCGGATACAGGTGATGAGTAGAGACGAGGAGGCATGCTATATGTGGGTACGGCTAGAGCTCACCCACGAGAGAGGGCTATACATTGCCATATGCTACTTTTCACCACATGGATCACGATATGCTATCCAGGACCCCTACTCTCGACTGTCGGAGGACATTTCTCACTACACATCACTCGGGGAAGTCCTCCTCATAGGGGACTTCAACGGGAGGACACAGAGCCGACAGTGTGAGATCTATGATATGGAGCAACCGGAGATCATGAGGGCACTTGATGCAGAGGACATTGGGGTGAGTAGAGTGTCTACAGATGGGGGACAGGACAACACTGGATATGGCAGACACCTTCTTGAGCTTGGCAGCAGGCACCATCTCGTTATTTATAACGGGATGGCGAAGTGGCCATATTCTGGGGGATTCACTTGCTTCCCACACACTGGCGGAGAGAGCACAGTGGACTATTTGTTGGGCTCTACCCAGACAGCAGAGCTTATACACTCCTTCAGCGTTGCACGCACACCGATAGGGGCGGATCATACTTATCTTACATTCTCCCTTTTTGCTACACAGCTTGCTGACCCCCCCGCCTCCCCCCCTCACACTTACACTACCATTTCTTTCACTCATGAGCTCACTCCTATTTATATACATCACCTGCATGAGCACCTTATACACTTAGACCCCACAGCACCTCTGGACACACTCACCACACACATTACATCCATCTTACACGAATCAGCCACTCAAAGTTTCCCACATCGCATACATACACCCTCCACGCACTGGCACTATGCCACAAAACAGGTGGTACGACGACGAATGTCGAGATCTACACAGACACCTACGTATATTGGAGATCAGAGGGGAGATTACACATCGCCAGGCTCAACGCAGGATGCAGACACTTACCCGTCATAAAAGACGGGAGTGGGAGGAGCACCAATATTGGGACATCTATCATTTACTCATGAGCAAGGATAGTGTTGAGGCATGGCGTCGGATCAGACCTCCCAGGCCATCCACTCCTATTCAGGACCCAGCGACATGGCACAATCTACAGATATGCCGAGAGCTTATACGAGATCCCAGGACAGCCACCCATACCTACGCCATCGGCTACCCGACCCACATCATCTACTTTCTTCACCACCCACATGGTGAAGAAAGCTATATCCCACCTACAGCATGGGAGGGCTAGAGATCAGGCAGGCCTACAGGCAGAGCATCTTATATGGCTGTGATACATTGGCACCACTCATTGCCCACCTCTTCAACCGCGCGCTTTCAGAGGGATTCCCAGAGTCATGGACAGAGCACACAATCGTGCCTATCCACAAATCTGGGGATGCCATGGATCCTAGCACATATCGCACTATCATGATTGGTCCTATACTGGCCAAACTATATGGCGCGGTTTTAGAGGAGCTCAGTTCTCTAGCAGAGGGAGAGGGCATGAGGACACCAGGACAAGCAAGCTTCTGCCGAGCTTTCTCTACTATTGATCATATCTTCACCCTTCGTTGTCTGATCGACAAGACACGGGTGAGGAAGAGGAGATTATATTGCTGCTTCGTGGACTTCCGCAAAGCATTTGACAAAGTACCTAGAGAGAGACTTTTCAGACGTTTGGCTGCGCTTGGGATTGGAGAGGAGATGGCATGGGGGATCTATGCATTGTATGAGCATGTATCTGGCAGAGTGAGATGCCCGGGTGGATTAATGACACCCTTGTGAGCACCATTGGTGTGAAACAAGGTTGCCCCCTATCACCTACACTCTTTGGTCTATACATTGACGAGATTGTAGACTTCATCTTGCACAGGGGTGGAGAGGGTGTGGATATTGCAGGGACTATTGTACGCATACTCTTATATGCAGATGATATTGTCCTGTTGTCAGAGACGGCAGAGGGACTACAACTACATTTGCAGCCCCTGGATGATTTCTGCTCACAGAGAGGACTCACAGTGAACCTTGGCAAGACCAAGGTTCTCATATTTCATACATCAGCTCAGATTCGCCAACAGAGTAGATTTACAGTAGCTGGAGGGGATATAGAGCTGACAGGCTCATATGTATATCTGGGGGTTACATTCACCGCAGCATCAGGGACCTTCTCCATGACACACGCAGCCAGAGATAGACTTACCAGAGGATACGCATCACTAGCTCTGATGGAGAGACAGTGCCACCAGGCCCACTTCCAGGAGCCCCGGACGAAGGGGTGGCTCTTTGACACACTGGTCACACCTGCACTCATGTATGCCTCGGCCATTTGGGGACCGGGACTAGCAGACTCAGTATGGACACAGATAGAGAGGCCACAGATTATTATGATCTACAGGATGATTCGCAGCAAGCCATCAGTTCCACACAACATTATTAGAGCTGAGCTGGCTGCACCACCGATGTTGGTAGAGGCACTCTTTCAGACTGTTTTCCTTCTTCACAGATTCAAAGATATGGATCCAGATAGGATCTCTCATAGAGCCTTCATTGCATCTAGAGAGATGGCACAGGCAGGGGACACTAGCTCATGGTATGCCCAGACAAGAGATTGGCTAGCTCAGCACGGTTTTGATATCGATAGACTACCACCACTCCAATATGACACCCAGGCCCCGACCTATTCCCTCTCACGCTCTGAGAGGAATAGGGTCATCAGACAGGAGATATGGCATACATATATTCAGAGGACATGGCACAGGCCCACAGACACCCTACCTCCTAAAATGCTATATTACTATGAGCATTTTATGAGGTTCTCAGAGCAGGGATTCATTGAGATTCCACTATATATACATGCAGGAGTACATGCCACACCGACTTCGGGTCAGCATTGGCCAGCTACGAGTGTCATCACATCAGCTAGAGATTGAGAGTGGCAGAGCCAGAGGCATACCACGAGAGGAGCATACATGCCAGATCTACCAGACGGAGGTGGAGAGTGAGGAGCATTTTGTCATGAGATGCCCAGCATATACAAAGCTGAGAGAGAGAGATGGCATTGGAGACTCATTACAGCAGCATATGATAGGCCGAGAGCAGAGGAGGTTTGGCCAGTTCCTGGTTGCGGCTTTAGAGGTTCGAGAGCAGTTGTTACAGCCACGCCAGAGTCAGGATAGCAAGACACAGACTACCATCACACAGTTTTTCCAACGAGCAGGGCCAGACCCCCCCACACTACCTACACAGAGTAGAGGGCTTACCCTTCTGCAGGCAGAGTCTCAGAGGGCACGTCGGAGACCGAGGCGATACAGGACACATGGGTGTCACCAGAGGGAGATCTCGAGGATACTAGCTCTACACCATCAGTATCTAGAGCAGAGTCATGTACCAGCACCAGGGGATCCAGCATTCCAGAGATACCTGAGCAGGCCACCACCGATGTACCACATTCTCTACCCTACATATGTTGCTTGTTTTTAGATACCCTCCCTATCATCTCATGGTAGTATCACCTTGCAGCCCCTAGTTGAGCCTCATGATGCGTGAGCACACCTCGACACGAGGACCCACACTATACATTGTACACCACATGCACCACCCTACCACACCCTTTTGCATAGTATAGGCTCATTTCAATTTGTACCTTTATTTTCCGATGCCTAGAGCATCAACACATGTATATGATATTGTCTCATAGGTCGAGTTCGGCCTTTCGAAGACGTTAATAAAACTCTCTCTCTCTCTCTCTCTCTCTCTCTCTCTCTCTCTCTCTCTCTCTCTCTCTCTCTCTCTCTCTCTCTCTCTTAAAGAAGTATGGCTTGCATTTTCGGGAACACTACCATTGTCAAGGAAAAACCACCTCTCTCTCTCTCTCTCTCTCTCTCTCTCTCTCTCTCTCTCTCTCTCTCTCTCTCTCTCTCTCTCTCTCTCTCTCTCTCTCTCTCTCTGTGCTGCAGCAAGGCGAACGCGCAGGACGCTTAGGACAGGAAGCTCGTGCGGGTCATGCAGAGACCAAAGACACTGAGGTTGCGCAGCTGTTGAAGGCGCACAGGGCAGGAGCAGGGCACACAAGGAAGTCCTTCCAAGTGCAGGCAGGGGAACTCGCGCAGGTGCAGAAACGCAGAGACTGAGGGCTCCCGCAGGACCAAGCAGCACGTGCAGATTCTCTGGCTTTCCGCTCTGCAAGCTCCAATACGCGTAGCAGGTCCCAACATCCTACACGTAGCAAGTCCCTTCAGCTACGCGTAGGAAGTCAATAGCGCAAGTTTTAAAGAAACTTTTAAGCCTAAGGTAAATTTGGTTCATTGCCCGGGAAGTTGGTTCACAAGTGTCTCTCTCTCTCTCTCTCTCTCTCTCTCTCTCTCTCTCTCTCTCTCTCTCTCTCTCTCTCTCTCTCTCTCTCTCTCTCTCTCTCTCTCTCTCTCTCTCTCCCCCCTACGCGAGCTCCTCCTACGCGTCGAGCGAGCAGGCCCTATTCTCAGTCCCCCACCCTAGTACCCTACCCCACATTTGGGGCCCGGGTTCGATGGATCCGCCTACCGAAGAGGAAGGGCCCGGGTGTAGATAGCTACACCACCCCAAAAAAAACAACGGCTACTTTCAAGCGGAGAAACAGAGATACTGTACTATCACCAGGATCATTACGAGTGGGGAAAACGTCCAAGATACATGATGAACTAATGATGGAGAAGGTCCAGGTGATGCTCAAATCAGAGCTAAACTACATGAGAGATGACATCAGGAAGGAAATGCACGCGAGCGCTGAGAGCTACAGGAACTCCATGTACGGAGACATGATGAGAGAACTAAGGAGAGAGATCCGGGGGATACAGAATGAGGAGATTCAAATCTTGAAAACGGAATTACGAAACCTAATCAAGGCCGAAGTAAATGTAACAGAATGCGTTATGCAAAAGAAACTCGATGAGGCATCAGCAAGTTTTGAAGCATGGAGAACAAATATGGAAAAGCAAATGGGGGAAAAAGATGCAATAATCGAGGAGCTAAAAGGAGAACTTGCGGCTTGCAAATCTGCAACTAAGGAGAAGGGAGACGACCAACCTTCGGTGCTGAAGGAGCTCGAGGACATGAAGGATCAAATAAAAGCTCTACGGGAAGGAGATCAACAGAAATCGAAAACAGCATCTTCATGGGCGGAACGTCTTTTTAAGACACAAGAAAAGGTCGATGAAGCAGAGAAATGGATTGAGGATGCGAAGAAAGGGAAGGCCCAGATGCCCGAGAC
This sequence comes from Adiantum capillus-veneris, assembly GCF_014529385.1. NCBI lineage: Eukaryota > Viridiplantae > Streptophyta > Polypodiopsida > Polypodiales > Pteridaceae > Adiantum > Adiantum capillus-veneris. The sequence goes on from NC_140952.1 coordinate 68,585,907, forward strand.
CACACCTACCTCCACCATCATAAATATGACCATTGAGGAAGAGCAGAAAAGGAAGACTCGGGCTTTGCATGTGCGGGTCACAGGAGTCAAAGACAAAGAGAATGTAGATGAAGAAGCGAAGGAACTGATACAACGCATAGGCATCACAGAACCCATTCACACAAGTGCATGGAGAGTGGGCAAGAAAGGAACCAATGAGAAGGGAAACGTAAAGGATAGGGCACTTATTCTCCGCTTCCTGAATATAGAAATAAGGAAAGAATTTCTAAAGAAGAGGCCAACTCTTAAGAAAACCGGTATTTTCCTGGGAGATGACCTTATATTGGCACAAGTGGCACACATGCAAGAGCTGATGCCAAAGATCAAGGCAGCAAGAGAAAAGGGGAAAATCGCCTTTTATAGAGGAGGGAAAGTAGTGGTTCTGGAAAAGCGCTCATCATGACGGTGCGAGATGTATGGGGCGACGCTCCGGATAGCAGCGTGGAATTGTAATGGATCATATAGGCTAGATGTAGGTGCCTTTGAAGACAGCTTTAGGGACAAAGACATAGTTTTCTACTCAGAGACACACCAGATACCGGGACAGCGTATGCCACATGTGAAGGGTTATTTATGGGAAACAGCTGGTTGACGAGACAAGAGATCTCTACAGGGTAGCCGGGGTTCAGGAGTAGTAGCAGTCTTATTTAAAGAGGAGTTGAAACCACTACTACAGATTATCAGGAAAGATGAGCAAGCAAGGTATATGTGGGTGAGAATGAGAGCCGAGACAGGTAGATTTCTATATATCGCTATATGCTACTTCCCTCCGAGTACCTCAGTCTACTCCTCACCTAAAGGACAATCCCCTTTCTCCATATTGAATAATGACATATGGGAGTTCTCTAGAGATGGAGACATCGTTCTCTTAGGAGACTTTAATGCCAGAACGGCCAACTCTCAAGCAGTATTCTATGATACTTCTGAGGAAATGCTCAGAGAAGTGGATTTATCACAGAGAGGGCTTACTAGAAACTCACAGGATAAAGAACACACTGAATATGGGAGACATCTCAAGGAGATGGCAACTATACATGGTTTGGCCATACTTAATGGTCTAGACAATTTCCCGTTATCTGGGGGATTCACATGCTTCCCGCACAGGCATGAGCCAGTACAGTGGATTAAGTCAGGACTTCACCAAGCTTTATTTCTAGTATCAAGGACTTTAAGGTGGGACCCACGCCGGTTGGGATTGCAGTGGATCATGCTCTATTGACCTTATCAATCTCCTTCCAATACAATGCCTCTCAAGTACAAAGGAAGAAGACACACACAAGATATACTTTCACGCCAGAAACTGATTCAGTCTATGTGGAAAAGATCTATAATAGGATGTGGGCAGCCGAGCCAATATATACTGTAGAGGAGATTACTTCTCAATTAACAGAGATACTACATGGAGCAGCACAAGAGGCATACCCACATACTCAACCTGATCAGAAGAGAGGATCTGGGAACACGCCTCAAAACAGTTGGTATGATGAGGAATGCAGAGAGACGAGAACCCAAGTCCAGAAAGAGCTTACACTTGGGATCATCACATATAAGCAGTCTCGGATTGCTCTTCGGCATATAGTACGTCGCAAGAAAAGGGCATTTTTAGCCAAACTAGAAAAGGATTTATATCAGCTCTTCTTGAGTCAGGACTCACATGAGGCCTGGCGCTTATTTCACGAGCACTCACCGCCTCCGACGATCACTTCTCCTGAGATCTGGGGTCAATATGTAACATCATTATATATGGTATCTGGACAGCCTCCATTACCAGATCCGCTAGAGCCATGCCCTGCTACTAGTACTTTCTTTACTACGGAAATGGTGGAAAAAGCCATTGATAAGATGAAGACAAGAAGAGCATATGATCATGAGGGTTTAGTAGCAGAACATCTGATCCATGCCAGGGATCTACTTTCAGAAGTCCTTGCTTGTCTGTTTAATCAGGTCATGTGTGAAGGATTCCCTGAATCTTGGAAATTATCTACTATCGTACCTATTTTCAAGTCAAGGGATCCTATGATACCTGGGAACTACCATACCATTATGGTAGGTCACACTTCGACCCGACTGTACGCATCCATTCTTGAACAAAAATTGAGTAGATGGGCAGAGAATGAGGGCATAAGGGCAACAGGACAAGCTGGATTCAGAAGGGGTTATTCCACTTTAGATCATATTCTTACGCTCACAGCCATTATTGAGGAAGGAAGAGCAAACAGGAGAAGGATGTATTGTTGCTTTGTGGATTTTCGGAAAGCTTTTGATACAGTACCAAGGGCCAGATTGATGCGCAGGATGCAAGAGTTAGGGGTCCCCAAAGAGATTATTTGGGGGATCATGGCCTTATACGGATCAGTAACTGGTTATGTACGTACTCCAGAAGGGGATTCGGACGTTGTTCATTCCACCGTTGGAGTAAAGCAGGGATGCCCACTGTCCCCTACTTTATTTGGTATGTACATAGATGAGGTATCAAATTACATTGAGAGAGAAGGTGACAGAGGTGCTCAACTTGCAGGGTCATGGATCCCTTTGCTATTGTATGCAGATGATATTGTATTGATAGCAGAATCACCAGATGGAATGCAGAGGCAGCTGGATGCTTTACATAAATTCACGAAGGACAGTGGACTGTCGGTAAACTTGGGTAAAACCAAAGTTATGGTGTTTAACACCACACCGCAGTGGGTTAGGAGATCGGCACCTACATTTGCATATGGCCAGGATACAGTAGAGTACACAGATGCATACACATACCTTGGGGTGGTATTTGCAGGACCGAAGTTTACTCTTAAGAAAGCAGCGGATGCTACATTCTCTAGAGCCTCTGCGGCCTTGGGAGGGTTGGAGAGGATGTGTTCACAAGTGCAGTTTCAGGAACCACGAACAAAACTTTGGCTCTTTGATACTATGGTGGCTTCGGCTATGCTTTATGGGGTCGAGATTTGGGGACCATCTGTGGATCACGATAATTGGAAGTCAATGGAGAGACCTTTGGTATCTATGATTTCCCGAATGATTAGAGCCAAGGCCTCCGTACCACACGCGATTACCCGAGCGGAACTAGCGGCCCCTCTGATAGAAATTGAAGCTTTTACCAAATCAGTGTCCTTTATGCATGGTTTGTGGGATACAAATAACTGCCGATATACTAGACTGGCCCTCGAATCCTCTCGACAATTGGCAATGAAAGGGGATACATCATGATGGTATGCGCAAATGTCCTCATGGTTTCAAAGACACGGGTTCAGTATGGAAAGATTACCTCCCTTCCAATACTCGCTTGAGGCTCCATCACTCGCAATTACACGAACGGAGATTAATAAGATCATCTGACAGGATCTTATACAGTTGGATACTAAGAGGACATGGGTAGACCCTACAAAGAATTGGGCATGAAGATGGCTGACTACAAAGAAAACTTCCTACAACTATCTGAAGATGGATTTGTGATTCGCCCGAGTTACATGGATACCCACCTATCTCATGGTTTGAGATGTGCTATTGGTCAGATTCGTACATCCTCACACCAGTTGGAAATTGAATTTGGCAGATTTAGGGAATCCCACCTAAAAGCAGTATTGGCAAGTTATGCGGAATGGAGCCGGAGACAGAAATACACTACATATGCCACTGCACAGTATACTATGAGATACGTGGGCGTTTTCACTGCCTCTTTAAAGAAGGCTTTGGACCTCTAGATAGAATCATGCAATACCAAGATCAAAGATGCTTAGGCTTGTACCTACTGGAACTACATCGGCACAGGGATAGTCTAATGAGAAGACAAAGAGCACTACAGCCTCAGAGGCAGATCACAGATTTCTTCGGATCGAGAGAAGCAAGAGTGGAAGGGGAAGCAAGAGGCCAGCAGCCAACACAAAGGAGTACCCACATTCATACCAAAGGCAACCTAATTGACAGAGCGATTGAGCTTAGGAAATGGAGACGACCACGACCAAGAGGCAGAAGCACACTTCACCGGAGGAGACTACAACAAAGGATTAGAAGCATTCTAGCCAGACACTCAGAATGCTCCTAAGAAGTTTATTTAATACCTTGTATTTAGTTTTTCACATTCACTTTCACACTTTTCACACCTAGTACTTTAGTACTAAGGTACCCAGACAGATTCACCACTTTGTATCAGTTTGGTCTCATAGGTCATTCTGGCCTTTTGAAGACGTTAATATAACATTTCATTTCATTTCTCTCTCTCTCTCTCTCTCTCTCTCTCTCTCTCTCTCTCTCTCTCTCTCTCTCTCTCTCTCTCTCTCTCAGTGGATGGGCAGAGAGAGAGGGCATACGGGCAACAGGACAAGCAGGGTTCAGGAGAGGTTTCTCCACTCGTGACCAAATTTTGACACTCAGAGCCATTATTGAGGAGGGTAGACACCATGGCAAGATGATATATTGTAGCTTTGTGGATTTCCGCAAAGCCTTTGATACAATGCACGAGCCAGACTCATACGCAGATTGCAAGACATGGGGGTCCCCACAGAGGTGATATGGGGGATCCTAGCTTTATACAGGACACTAGTAGGACAGGTACGCACTACTCAGGGCATGTCCGACATGGTTCACTCCACCATTGGGGTGAAGCAGGGTTGTCCCCTATCTCCGACTCTCTTTGGGATATATGTAGATGAGTTTTCATATTATGTACAAACAGAGGGTGATAGAGGTGCTCAGTTTGCAGGGACATGGATTCCGTTGCTATTATATGCTGATGATATTGTGCTGATCTCAGATTCTCCAGAGGGGATGCAACGTCATTTGGATGCATTGCATGTATTTGCACGGGACAGTGGATTGTATATGAACCTTAGTAAGACCAAGGTAATGGTGTTTAACACCACAGCGCAGTGGGTAAGCAGGTCCACCCCCACTTTTACATATGGTCGAGAGACTGTGGAGTATGCAGATACATACACTTATCTTGGGGCAATTTCAGTGGTCCAGTATTTTCCCTGAGGCGTGCAGCAGATAGCGATTGACCAAAGCCTATGCAGCATTGGGGAGACTTGAGAGGATATGTTCGCAGGTTCAGTTCCAGGAACCTCGGACAAAGCTTTGGCTCTTTGACACTTTGGTCACTTCCGCCATGCTGTACACACTGGAGATATAGGGCCCCTCAGTTGATCATCATAGTAGAGCTGGTAGTATTGATGGATGGAGATGTATAAAGAAGCCCTTGGTGTCTATGATTTCTCGGATGATTAGGGCCAAGGCCTCAGTACCACATGACATTGTTAGGGCGGAGCTTGCTGCTCCTCCATTGGTAGCGAAGGCACTCACTCTATCAGTTTCATTTATGAATAACACTTGGGCTCTCCCTAGAGACAAATATGCTCGATTAGCACTAGAGTCTTCGCGACAGCTAGCATTGCAGGGAGATAGATCATGTTGGTATGCAGAGATGGCATCTTGGTTTCAGTTCCATGGCTTTAGTATGGATCGGCTACCCCCATTTCAGTACTCTCTGGATGCACCCTCCATCTCCCTCACTAGGGCAGAGATTACCAAGCTCATCAGACAAGACTTGATTCAGTTGGATACGAAGAGGACATGGATAGCACATGAGCTAGGTACGAACATGACTTTCTATAGAGAGCATCTTCTCCAACTCACGGAGGATGGTTTTGTGATCAGACCAGGATACATGGATACTCATCTATCCCACGTGATACGATGTGCTATTGGTCAGATACGCACATCCTCGCATCAGCTAGAGATCAAGACAGACAGATTTAGAGGAGTACCCGCTGAGTCCAGGATTTGTCAGGTGTGCCAGATAGAGCCACAGACAGAGCTACATTACATGTGACTGCCCAGTATACTATGAGATACGAGGCCGCTTTCACTGTCTATTCAGAGTGGGTTTTGGGCCACTTTCTAGAGTCATGAGATACCAAGATCAGAGATGCCTCGGATTATACTTACTGGAGATTCGCAAACACAAAGAGGACCTCTTGAAGAGGGGCACAATGAAAGAGATTTAACGACAGCGGAAGATTACAGATTTCTTTCAATCACAGACAGAGGAGTTCGAGCAACCTCCACAGCATAACAACACCAGAGGCACCAGAGGCACCAAAGGCATACTGCTTCATCCGGCGATAAAGTTGGGGCAGTCCTCTCGCCCACAGATGAGGGAGCCCTCTTGACATCAACACAGATTGCGACAGAGGATCCATACCATATTGGCGCGACATAGGAGCCGTCCCGACAGAGTGCCTACCTTGGAGAACATTGAATCTCTAAGGCCTTTTGGATACTAATGTATATGTATATGATGCCTCACCTGTCAGAGAGCTCCATTGTATCAGCTCACCCTTTGTATTCCCTTTGAATCAGATTTCACCCCACCCCTACCCACTATTTTCTTTTCACTGCTTTGTACTTTTTGTACCCAGACCTAGTATTAAATTCACCACATGTAACCTTTTGATCTCATAGGTCATTCTCGCCTTTTGAAGGCGTTAATATTACATTTCATTTCATTTCATCTCTCTCTCTCTCTCTCTAAAGAATTTCTAAAGAAGAGGCCAACTCTTAAGAAAACCGGACATGACCTTACATTGGCACAAGTGGCACACATGCAAGAGTTGATGCCAAAGATCAAGGCAGCAAGAGAAAAGGGGAAAATCGCCTTTTATAGAGGAGGGAAAGTAGTGGTTCTGGAAAAGCGCTCATCATGACGGTGCGAAACCTATGGGGCGACGCTCCGGATAGCAACGTGGAATTGTAATGGATCATATAGGCTAGATGTAGGTGCCTTTGAAGACAGCTTTAGGGACAAAGACATAGTTTTCTACTCAGAGACACACCAGATACCGGGACAGCGTATGCCACATGTGAAGGGTTATTTATGGGAAACAGCTGGTCGACGAGACAAGAGATCTCTACAGGGTAGCCGGGGTTCAGGAGTAGTAGCAGTCTTATTTAAAGAGGAGTTGAAACCACTACTACAGATTATCAGGAAAGATGAGCAAGCAAGGTATATGTGGGTGAGAATGAGAGCCGAGACAGGTAGATTTCTATATATCGCTATATGCTACTTCCCTCCAAGTACATCAGTCTACTCCTCACCTAAAGGACAATCCCCTTTCTCCATATTGAATAATGACATATGGGAGTTCTCTAGAGATGGAGACATCGTTCTCTTAGGAGACTTTAATGCCAGAACGGCCAACTCTCAAGCAGTATTCTATGATACTTCTGAGGAAATGCTAAGAGAAGTGGATTTATCACAGGAGGGGCTTACTAGAAACTCACAAGTAAAGAACACACTGAATATGGGAGACATCTCATGGAGATGGCAACTATACATGGTTTGGCCATACTTAATGGTCTAGACAATTTCCCGTTATCTGGGGGATTCACATGCTTCCCGCACAGGCATGGGGCCAGTACAATGGATTCTGTCATGACTTAACCAGGCTTTATTTCTAGTATCGAGGACTTTAAGGTGGGACCCAGACCGGTTGGGATTGCAGTGGATCATGATCTCTTGACCTTATCAATCTCCTTCCAATACAATGCCTCTCAAGTACAAAGGAAGAAGACACACACAAGATATACTTTCACGCCACAGACTGATTCAGTCTATGTGGAAAAGATCTATAATAGGATGTGGGCAGCCGAGCCAGTATATATTGTAGAGGAGATTACTCCTCAGCTAATAGAGATACTACATGGAGCAGCACAAAAGGCATACCCACATACTCAGCCTCATCAGAAGAGAGGATCTGGGAACATGCCTCAAAACAGTTGGTACGACGAGGAATGCAGAGAGACAAGAACCCAAGTCCAGAAAGAGCTTACACTTGGGATCATCACATATAAGCAGTCTCGGATTGCTCTTCAGCGTATAGTACGTCGCAAGAAAAGGGCATGGTTAGCCAAACTAGAAAAGGATTTATATCAGCTCTTCTTGAGTCAGGACTCACATGAGGCCTGGCGTTTATTTCACGAGCACTCATCGCCTCCGACAATTACTTCTCCTGAGATCTGGGGTCAATGTATAACATCATTATATATGGTATCTGGACAGCCTCCATTACCAGATCCGCTAGAGCCATGCCCTACTACTAGTACTTTCTTTACTACGGAAATGGTGCAAAAATCCATTGACAAGATGAAGACAAGAATAGCATATGATCATGAGGGTTTAGTAGCAGAACATCTGATCCATGCAAGGGATCTACTTCAGAAGTCGTTGCTCGTCTGTTTAATCGGGTCATGTGTGAAGGATTACCTGAATCTTGGAAATTATCTACTATCGTACCTATTTGCAAGTGAGGGGATCCTATGATACCCGGGAACTACCGTACCATTATGGTGGGTCACACACTGACCCGATTGTACGCATCCATTCTAGAACAAAAATTGAGTAGATGGGCAGAGAATGAAGGCATAAGGGCAACAGGACAAGCTGGATTCAGGAGGGGTTATTCCACTTTAGATCATATTCTTACGCTCACAGCCATTATTGAGGAAGGAAGAGCAAGCGGGAAAAGGATGTATTGTTGCTTTGTGGATTTTCGGAAGCTTTTGATACAGTAGCAAGAGCCAGATTGATGCGCAAAATGCAAGAGTTAGGGGTCCCCAAAGAGATTATCTGGGGGATCATGGCCTTATACGGGTCAGTAACTAGTTATGTACGTACTCCAGAAGGGGATTCCGACATTGTTCATTCCAACGTTGGAGTAAAGCACGGATGCCCACTGTCCCCTACTTTATTTGGTATGTATATAGATGAGGTATCAGACTACATTGATAGAGAGGGTGACAGAGGTGCTCAACGTGCAGGGTCATGGATCCCTTTGTTGTTGTATGCAGATGATATTGTATTGATAACAGAATCACCACATGGAACGCAGAGGCAGTTAGATGCATTACATAAATTTGTGGAGGACAGCGGACTGTCGGTAAATTTGGGTAAAACCAAAGTTATGGCGTTTAATAACACACCGCAGTGGGTTAGGAGATCGGTGTTGGGTTAAAGGCCTAAATAACCCCTTTTTGTACATTTTTATACTTTGTCCACGTTCATATTGAGCCGAGACACATTTTTTAAAGGTCACTTATAATAAAAGTGGGAAAACCCAAAACTCACTTATTGAGTTTTCCCCAAAAACGTGAGCTCTCTCTCTCTCTCCCTCTTCTTCTGCTAGCGCTTCCTCTCTTGCTGGCCTTCGTCTCCCCTCTCTGCACACACACTGCACTTCCTCGCGTGCTCTTTCACTTGCACACACCGCCGCGCGCGCTCATCAACTGGTATCAGAGCTCGATTAGGGTTTGCCCCCAAACCTACAAACGTTGAATTTCAGCCAAGAAGGTCAAAACTTTATCGCAAGATTTTGCAATTTCGTCGCCAAAGGACTCGTCCCCGGACACTAGAGAGCTCCCGGCAACCCAAATTGACCTAAAACAGGCTGAAATTAGGTCAAAAACAGGAAATTACAAGTTATGACAGCGAAAATACAGGTTTTACAAATGATGTATTAAGGTGTGGGAATACTTTTGCTAAGTCTCCGCTACCCGAAAACCCTAAAATTGCTGAAAAACAAGCCCTAAAACAGGTGTTTTAAGCAAATTTCAGATTTACGCAGGTTTTTGCAAGTGTTTTTATGGTGCGATTACATTCGAGAAAGTGCAAATTGATGCAATCTACGCACATTTGACAAATTTTGTCGATGTATGACCATTTGTGGCTAAATTTCATGCAATTTTGATGCTACAAATTGGGGCTTTTGCGCTTACATGCTTCTAAAGGCTATGTATTAGCCTTATGTATGTCTTCTGAGGCTAAAAACAACTAAATTCATTGTTTTCGAGCACAAATTCGCTCGCTGAAATTTCCTGCGCATAAATTTCAGAAATTGAATTTTGTGCCCAAAACGTCCTATTTTGCCCCAAATTGCCTCAGTGACCATTTGGAGCTGTAGTGCACATCTCTGTGAGGCTATACTCCAATTTTTGCGCATTTTGCCCAAAAATTCAGCGTATTATCCCTCTTATTTTTGTTACACTCTTCTTGATTCATTACAGATGCAGATGCGAAGTGTGACTAACCCAAGAGGACTCCTGTTCTCGAATGGTCACACCCCTTCGCCCAAAAGACATACCTCTTCGCCAAAAGCCACACTCCTTCGACGACTGGTCACACCCCTTCACCTTACGGATGCGACTCTTCACCCAATGGTTGCAGCTCTTCGCCGAAAGGATGTGTCTTTTCGCCTAAAGTCATGTCTCTTCACAAAGAGACATGCCTCTTCACTGATGACTATTCAATTCCTATAAAAGGAACTCTTGTATCACACTTTCAATCAATCAAACACAGAGTCTTCTAAGTCTTGTTCCAAGTTCAGTTTCAGTTTCTTAAGTCTTGATCATGAGTTTAAGTACTTAATTAAGGATTAGCAACTAAAATCCTTACAATGGTATCAGAGCCATTTTTTTCCGGGACCCGAAGGTTGTGAGCCTCTCACCCTCGCCGCTACTCTCCCCCTTTCCGGAGTTGTATGGAAGCAGAAGAAAAATGGCCAGGACCCATGTCAACATGAGGTAATCTTTTTTCAACCACTTACATAAAGATAAGCAGCAGATGGCAGACAGAGTGGGTGTTGCGGCATACCGGTTGCACTCCTGGAGTAAGTCTCTCCAGCAATAGGTGACTCTTCGCGTGGACGACTTGCGATTTTTCCCATGAAGAGTCGCACCCCCCCCCTTGCGCATCTGACGCGAGCCAGCGCATCCAGGCGGCCCCTTCACTCAACAACTCAAACACTGCAGCCCACGCTAGCAGCGTTCGAGTTTAATACAGCCAACGCAGCGTTTGGGTTAAAATAAAAAGGCCAGCACTGGATTAAAATAAAAGGCCACCCTTTTAATTAAAAGGGTTTTTGGCCGGCCGCCCAACCCAACTCTTAAGTGGCACCCTTTGGAGATTAATTAAACAAAAAAAACAAAAGGCCAACGGCAGCCAGCAAAATGACTAACCAACGCCAGCGTGAAGGAAATCCATCGCTCTCTCTTCTGCTAATTCTCAGCGCCACCAATTCTGGCCATCGCCAGGTACGCACGCGGGCTTGTTCAGAGTCATGGAAGACGATGCCCTCGACGTTCCCGTCAATTTTCTCTCGTACATAGACGAGGTGCCCGAAGAAATATTGCCAGAAAATCCTCCTCAAGCTCCCGAAGTGATAATTATACCAAATACCCCCGAACCAGAATCTGTACCCGAACCGGAACCCGCATTCGAACGGAAGTAATTCTCATTTCGGATTCCCCATCTCCAGTTTCAGTTCCAGAGGAAAGACAGGTTCCCAACTTCATTCCGACACCCGAGCCTGCTCCTGTACCTGCATTACAGCCAGCAGTGTTGCCACAAAATTACCTGGTTTATGTCACTCATCGGCATGCCTCGCGCTCACAGGGCTGGGTGGTGTGGCATATCATAGTTACGTGCGAGCCTCTTCATTTGCCACACTACGAGCACATACTGAGCCGGTACCCCCACTTGGCCTATTCTCTGACGGAGTGTCGCGTGGATTTAGTAAACGACATCATTTTCCAACAGCCTTTAGTTCGGGTTCACAGCGGGTTACAGCTTCCGGACTACACGCCTTTGACGCCAGACGACACACCTCCTATCGACGAGGTGGAAGATATCGAGGATTCGGATCTTGGACCAGATTTCTTAGAGGAGTGGGACGCAGCATCAGCAGCAGCTTCACCCTTTTACGGCAACCACACCTCTCCAGCCTCTCCGAGATATTCCCTCTGAGCCGTCAGAATGTCAGAGACAGGCAGTGCTCCACCAGACGATCCGATAGCCATCCTCAGAGAACAGATGTCCGTCCTCCAGGAGGCCCTCTCCACCGGTCTTGCATCGATGACCGCACGTTTGGATGTTCTGTACACCTTTTCTTCTTCGAGGACACAGCCACCTACCCATTCAGTTTCTTCGGTAGCACAGTCAGTTCCTGAGCAAGTCGACGCTCCGGAACCAGAGGTAGACAATCCTGAATTGAAATATCTTTTTAAGATAATAAACACAGCACAAAAAAAGAAAATAGATGCAAAGTTGCCCGAGCCATACAACGGTCGCCGCGATAAGCGCGTGCTGGACCATTGGCTTTTCAAAATGGAGGTTAACTTTTCAAATATTGATCTCATTGAAAGCAAGAAAGTTGCTTTTGGCTAGCTCTCTACTAAAGGATACTGCATTCCTTTGGTGGCGTCGCTACATCAAAGATGGAAAAATCACCGCTACTTGGAACAAATTCTGGCGCGTTCTTTGCAAGGCTTTTGAGCCTGCAAATGCCGATTTTCACGCCCGGTCTTCTCTCCGCCGCTTGAGCCAAACTGGTTTCTTGGCCGCGTACATCTCAGAGTTTCAGAAATTAACTCTTGAGATAGAGACTCTCAATCCTTCCGACAAACTCCACAGTTTTGTTGACGGACTTAAGCCTTCCCTGCGAGATGATGTCCATAAATTTAACCCTACCACACTGGATGCTGCAATCGCTTATGTTGAGCGTCTTGGTGACAATCGGCGCCCACTCAGAAGTTTCCTTTCTGGTGATCGAGTTTCCAATTCTGCAAGCTCTTCACAACGTAATTACCAAGGACAAGGTGGTCAGAATCAACGTTCTTTCTCAGGAGCTCACTCTTCGAGACAATACTCTACTAGACAAACTTCTTTTCGACCCCAATCTTCTGGACAAGCAGCCACTTCCAGAGCCTCCTCTTCGGCAAATAATCAGAATCGACGAAACAATCGTCCCAATCATAGAAGGAATGGTCGTCGAGATTTTCGACCAAATACGTCCTCTTGACAACAATCCTCTTCATCAGCTCCTTCAACCTCCAACTCCAACCGTACAAGCTTATGTACAATTTTTCATGGAGATCACAAGTGGTATGAATGCCCCAAGAAGACAAATCCTTCAAATCCTCGCCAGAATTCTCACATGGAGACCACAATTTCAGAACCTATCCATAGCCAACCTCCTGTCCCAGACAAAGGCAAACAAGCAGCACGTTGTGTTCGAGTTTCCAAGGTTGTAAGTGCCTTAATGATGAATGCTCGGAATCACGTCACTGCTCCAGTGGATCTTTCGAATCAGGTTCTCAGCCTCCTTGGCTTTGTTGGCAAGCAGCCAATCAATGTTCTTGTGGATAGTGGGTGTTCTACTAATTCCCTCAGCACATCTTTGATTACTAAATTGTGCCTTCAAACTCAACCTAGTGAGACAACTTACCAAGTAGAACTTGCTAATGGTTCCTTCCTCGAGTGCAACAAAAGGATTGAAAAGCTGGATTTTCAGATACAGGATTACCAGGATCAGCTTGGTTTTTCAGTTATGCCTTTGTCACATTACGACTTGATCCTTGGCCAATCTTGGTTATTTCAGTATGATCCAATAATCAGTTTCGAAGATCACTCAATTCGGCTCTTTCACAAGCAACAGGAAATAGAGCTTCGTGGTCTTTTCAGTACCAAACCCATTATATTGGTTTCTGCTTTACAAGTCAAACGGCTCGTTCGAAAACGTGATTGCGCTACTGCCTTAATCATGTTAAGAGATGTTAAACCCGGTGCAGAAGAAGCAGAAGTTAAATCCTCCTCAAATATTGTCTATTTGCAGCAACCCTTCTTTCAACCACATTAGGACTTGTTTCCCGACGAGCTACCAACAACTTTGCCTCCTCGGCGTCCCGTGGATCATCCCATTGATTTGATCCCAGGCCGACCTCCACCAATTCGAGCCCCTTATCGAGTTTCATACTCAGAGTCTCAAGAGATACAGCGGCAACTAGAAGATTTGTTGGATAAAGGTCATATTCGCCCAAGCAAAGTCCCTTTGGAGCTCCTGTTCTGTTGGTCAAAAAGAAAGATGGATCTATGCGTCTTTGTATCGACTATCGTGCTTTGAATAAGTTGACGATCAAAAACAAGTTTCCCCTGCCTCGCATTTTATTTGGTCAGTTACTGGGAGCAAAGATATACTCCAAAATTGATCTAAAATCAGGGTATCACCAAATTCGCATTCGCATTGGTGATGAGTACAAGACAGCTTTTCGCACAAAGTATGGTCACTATGAATTTCTGGTATTACCATTCGGGTTAACCAATGCCCCGGCATCTTTCATGACGCTGATGAACGAAATATTCGGACCATACTTGGACAAGTTCGTGATTGAGTATTTGGATGACATTTTAGTTTTCAATCGAACGATGGCTGATCACAAGGAACGTTTGAAGCTTGTCTTCCAAGTTTTGCGAACCAATGTGCTATACATCAATAAGAAGAAAAGTGATTTCTTCAAGAATCAGGTGGAATACTTTGGTCACATTATTTCTCTCAGTGGCGTTGCAGTCGATCCCAAGAAAATACAGGTCATAGTGGATTGGCCTTTACCGCTCACCATCTCAGATGTACGCTCCTTCTTGGGACTTGCAAACTTCTATCATACCAAGGTCCACAAATTCTCCGACATTGCAGCTCCTTTGACTGAGCTTACCAAGCAGGATAAACTTCACTGGACTGAAGAAGTAGAACAGTCGTTCAAAGCCCTTAAACACGCCTTGACGACAACTCCAGTTTTGGCTATTGCAGATCCTACTCAACCTTTTCAGGTCATGACCGATGCGTCAGATCGTGCTTCTAGAGGTGTTCTTATGCAGAATGAGCCTGTCATTGCTTTTGACAGCCGCAAATTTTCAGCCATACAAATGAGATACCCAGTTTATGACAAGGCATTTTTAGCCATTGTTCATGCTTACCGCACTTGGAAACACTATCTTCTTGGCGCAGATTCCGTGGTGCAGACAGATCATCAGTCATTGACATACATATTTACTCAACCTGTGATGAATCCTCGTCAAGGACGATGGGTTGAGTTCTTGGCAAATTTTCATATGATTATTCAATACGTGCCAGGCCTTGCAAATGCAGTTGCAGATTAAGCCACCTTCCTCGAGCCATCAACTTTGCCATTTCCGGTGTGCAGATGGAAATACCTGCTTGTTTCAAGCATGAGTATTTGACAGATCGAGATTTTGGGGATGCATTTCAAGCTCTTAAATCCTCTACTCCGACTCTTGCAGAGATGAATATGTTTGCAGCTTACACCATTGTCAATGACTTGCTGTATTACATTGATCGCATTTGTGTTCCACACAATACACCATTGCGGAAAATTTTGATCCAAGAACATCATGAAGTCCCTTTTGCTGCTCATCCAGGCATCAACAAGACATACAGATTGTTATCTGCAACATATTTTTGGCCACAAATGCAGCAAGATGTTATCAAGTTTGTCAAAGCTTGTCATTCCTGTCAAACAATGAAGGCTTCTCGACAACTTCCTCGAGGGTTACTTCATCCTTTGCCCGTACCTCAAGAAAGATGGGAAAGTGTCAGCATGGATTTTATCACTACATTGCCTCGTTCTCGAAAAGGCAATGCACAGATTCTCGTAGTGGTGGATCAGTTTTCAAAGATGGCACACTTTATTCCTTGCAAGAAAGCTGCCTCGGCACCAGACGTTGCGCAATTGTTTGTGCAACACATTTTCAGATTACATGGATTACCAAAGTCTATTGTTTCAGACAGAGATCCAATATTCACAGGGCATTTTTGGACATCCCTTTTCAAATCCCTTGGTACAAATTTGTTATTCAACTCAGCATACCATCCTCAAACTGATGGGCAGACAGAAAGAGTGAATCAAATTTTGGAAGAAATGCTTCAACATTACATACAAATTCGATTGGGATCGTGGGAAGAGTATTTGCCACTTGTAGAGTTCGCATACAATAACTCTATCCATTCAGTAACTGGCATGACTCCATTCCAAGCAGCTTATGGGCATACTCCTCTTATACTGACAAACTTTGTTCTTCAACACAAAGTAGCTCTAGCAGATCAGTTGGTTCAAGAAATGCAAGATGTACTTATTCAAGTACGTGATAAGTTGGTTCATGTCCAACAAAAGTACCAGAAACAAGCCAATAAGCATCGACGACATGCAGATTTCCAAGAGGGAGATTTGGTTTTATTATATGTAGCACCTCATCGCTACAAAACTGTGAAATCGGTCTTTCCAAAGTTGCGCCCTCGCTTCTATGGACCTTTCAAAATAATCAAGAAGTACTCAGTTGTCAATTACAAGTTGGAACTTCCACTCTCATGGAGAAAACTTCATCCAACTTTCCACATTTCTTGGCTCAAACAATACATACAAGGAGATTCGCCAATTCCAGACTTATCTTCTTATGTGCCAGAAATTGAAGATGAACATATAATTCTTGTTCCAGAAAAGATTCTTGATGTTAGACAAAAAGAAACAAGACGAAAGATCACAATAGAATTTCTTGTCAAGTGGATGGATCTCGATGAGTCAGACTCAACTTGGTAGACGGATGAAGATATGCAGTAGTACCCAAACCTCCTTCAAGAATTCTTTGAAAAGCGGAAGACTTTCATCTGAACACGGGGTTTTAATGTAAATGGGAGGGAATGTCACGATTGTGACTTGTTACACTCTTCTTGATTCATTACAAATACAGATGCGAAGTGTGACTAACCCAGGAGGACTCCTGTTCTCGAATGGTCACACCCCTTCGCCCAAAAGACATACCTCTTCGCCAAAAGCCACACTCCTTCGACGACTGGTCACACCTCTTCACCTTACGGATACGACTCTTCACCCAATGGTTGCAGCTCTTTGCCGAAAGGATGTGTCTTTTCGCCTAAAGTCATGTCTCTTCACAAAGAGACATGCCTCTTCACAAAGAGACATGCCTCTTCACTGATGACTATTTCCTATAAAAGGAACTCTTGTATCACACTTTCAATCAATCAAACACAGAGTCTTCTAAGTCTTGTTCTAAGTTCAGTTTCAGTTTCTTAAGTCTTAATCATGAGTTTAAGTACATAATTAAGGATTAGCGACTAGAATCCTTACAACTACGACGTCATCTTCTTCGGATGTGAAGAACCTCTTCGACATTAGGAGGTTTGATGGTACAGGTTTTGATCTTTAGAAAGACAGGATTCAGGGAATCCTATTTCTTAAGGATTGCGAAGGGGCACTTGAACAGGTGAAGCCACAAAATATGACAGATGAAGCATGGGTTAGCATGAACAGGAAAGCCGTTATATACATTAAAATGGCCATGACAGATGAGACCGTCATTGATGTGAAAGGTCTCACGACTGCTTTTGATGTGTGGGAGAAGTTAAAGGGAATGTATGAAAATACAACGCCTGTCAACCAGGTGCACTTGATGCGAAAACTTGTTGGCATGCAACTAGATGAGTCCAAGAGCGCGGCAGAGCACTTGTCATTGTTCGCAGGTACTTTGTCGCAGTTACAGGATCCTGGCTTGCCTCCTTTTGATGATAAGCTGAAAGCTATCTTCTTGCTTATGACCTTACCTAAGTCATGGGAAACTTTGGTGGTTTCGTTGTCCAATAACCCCAGTTTGACCTTTAATGGTGTTAGGGGTTCTATCTTAAATGAAGAAATCAGGAGGAAAGCAAGTGGAGAGGGAGGCAGCTCTGCCAACATGGTTAGAGGCAGGACAGAAAAGAAGAATGCTTATGCACAAAGGAGTAAGAGTAAGAGTAAAGAAAGGGGAAATGCAAGCAAAGGCAAGGGTGATGTGACTTGCTATCAATGTGGCAGGAAAGGTCACAAGAAACCCGATTGCAGGTACTATAAATCTGAGTTAGAAAGAAAAAAGAACGGCGGAGACAAAAAGAAAGAGAAGAAGGAAGTCAAGGCAGATGCACAGAATAGCTCAAAGGACAAAGAGAAGGCCAATGTGGCTTCTAGTGTCGTGATTGAGGAGTTGTCAGATGTAGAGGACATCTTGTGTGCCACTTTGTCAGATGATTATGCTTATGACTTTGATGTCTCTCTAAATGTTCATTCACACGACATGCAGATCACCAAGAGTGATCTTATTGATGCTTTATTGACTGTCAATGATGCATTGTCCCAGACTTGGATTGTTGATTCTGGTGCTTTATCCTAAGCCTAGTCCCACCTACAGTAATGGTAGAAGGAGACTGGTATAATGCACATCCACCACCAATGGAAGAACCTGTGACTTATACTCCACCAGAGCTCGCACCAATGTATTATGTGGCTAATCAAGGTGTTAGACCTCCTATGGTCAGACCCATGATTAAGCCAAGAACATGAAAATGTCATAACTGTGGTGCAGATGATCATTGGAAAAATGAATAGCCTCACAAGAAACTTAAGCCAGTTGAATCTTATTACATACATGTTGCAAAAAGGGAGGACACTTCCCGAAAGATTGTCCTAAAAATCCTTTAAACAAGGGTAAAACAGTAGTAAATGTAGTCCAAGTGATACCTAGTAGCTCATCTGAGAGTGAACCGATTGTTCCAATCAAGGTAATCACAAGAGCCCATGCTAAGAAAAAGAAACATAACTCCTCTGATGATTCGGAGAGTACAAAAATTGCCTCTCATCATTTCATGTGACTCCTATCAAGGAGTGTTTCTCTACTTTTGATGCGGGCAAGCGTGACCATGTATACCTTGGAAACAATCATGCATGTTCCATTGAGGGTATTTGCACTGTGCATCTCTCCATAGATGGCACAAATGAGCTTGTCTTGCATGATGTTCGATATGTGCCGGGAATCAAGAAGAGTCTTCTTTCTGTTGGTCAGATGGGTATGCATGGTTACAGCATCTTGTTTGAGAGAGGGTCATGGAAAATGTCTAAAGGCTCAAGGCTGATTGTAAAGGGCACAAAGAAAGGGACACTTTACTACATGCATGGAAAGGCAGTGTTGGGCAAGTTTATTGCATTGGCTGAAATTAACTCTCACATTGAGTTGTGGCACAAGAGGCTTGGCCATATGAGCCAAAAGGGTCTTTCTAAGCTTTGTACTTTGAACAAGCTTGATGCTAAAGGCACAAAGCTTGACTTTTGTAATGAATGTCAATATGGCAAGCAAGTAAAGCGTTCTTATTACTCTGGTGTTTCTCGTAAATCTTGTGTGCTTGATCTTGTACATTCCGATGTATGTAGCATGCCTACTAAGTCTATGGGTGGTGCATGTTATTTTGTCTCCTTTGTTGATGATCATTCTAGGAAAATTTGGGTTTATTTGCTTAAGTCTAAGGATGAAGGCTTTGCTGCGTTTAAGAGATTTCATGCATTTGTGACCACCCAAACTGGTAGAAAGCTAAAATGCTTGCGTACAGGCAATGGGGGGGAGTACACAAGTGCTGAATTTAACAAGTTTTGTGAAAATTTGGGCATTAAGAGGGAGCTTACTGTGCCATACAGCCCTTCTTCTAATGGTGTGGCTGAAAGATTCAATAGGACACTTTGTGAGAGGGTGAGATGCATGCTGTCCACAGCTAATCTCTCTCATGGATTTTGGGGAGAAGCTTTGAAAACTGCAGTGTCACGTGACACATCCCAACCCTATGTGTCCGTGGACAAGCTACACCACAGCAGGGTTCAGTCAAAAGTCTAGATTAGCAGTGATCTGGCACTTTTGTGAGTCTATTCGTAGACCGTGCATGCCCAGTCACTTAGCAATAGATGCATATCCTCCGGTTGCACACAGCATGATCATCGGAATTCCCATCAGAATCCATTAGCATCAGTTAGGGGAATTTTCCAGTGCATTTAGCCTATTTTTTTTTTATTGGTATTTTCACTTATTATTTGTAAGTGACTTTCCAACAAAAGTAGGTAGGGCAATTTTGCTAAGTTAATATATAAGCAAACCCAAGTTAGCACTAAATGGCAGAAGAGGCAGCAGGAGCACCTTGCTCAACAGGCAACTTCTCAGCAAGACCAACCCCCGCGACTACTCTGGCGTTTTCTCCACAGAATACCTAGCGTTTTTGCATCAGATCAGCCTTGGCGATTTGTGCACAGCAAATCAGCCCCAGCGTCATCACGACACAGCAGATCAGCCTAGCGTTTTTGCATTTGCAGAACCCCGACGACAGAAGGACCAATTTCAGCCCCATGGCGTTTTTGGATTTCAGCAGCAAATTAAGACCGGCATCATTCACCTAAAGTGTAGCAGATTCAGCCCGTAAAGACCATCAGTTTTCAGCCCTAAGAAACCTCATTTTTCAGCCAAGAGAACGCAGCCAAAACAGTCATTTTCAGCCATTGAAACAATCCCGAAATTCAGCGATTAGAACATCTCAGATTTCAGCCATCGTCGTCGTCGTCGTCATCGTCGTCGTCGTCGGCATAGACCAAGTTGCATAGTCCATTGCATACGCATTGTACACCTTTGTGCAATCAAAGAATAGACCACTATCGCCGACGAGAGTGGGGACTTCGAAGGAGGGTTTCACAACCTCTCGGGTGTCGTATCTCTTCTCTCTCCTTCTCTCAGTCTCATTCACTTGCACGCACAATATCCACTCACTTTGTTCGTGACCAGAGCACTCTACAAGACGGAAAGCTCTCTCTTTCCCTAAGAACTAAAAGGAACCTTGAGCAATAAAGATCACTAATCTTGAGAAAATACAACATTCATTCCGTTGCACCTAACATGCAGTGCATATATGCAATCGATCCTCTCACATGTCTTTGAAAGGTGACATCCCTGAAGAGGTTTGGTCTGGCAAGCCTCCTTCATATGATCACTTACGCATTTTTGGTTGCGAAGCTTTTGTGCATGTTAGACCTGAGTTGAGGAGTAAACTAGATGCGAAGTCCATTAAAGGCCTCTTCATTAGATATGGTGAAGAAGGCGAAATGGGTTACAGGATTTGGTTACCTCAGCTCAAAAGGGTTGTACGCAGCCGGGATGTTTTTAATGAGGCAAGGCTGCTTCAAAACAATTGTGCCTCAAAGCATGACCATAAAAGGGTGAAATTTCAGCATGACCAACCACCTGTTAGGCCTATTTTTGACCCTCAGGATGCACCACAAATGGCTGAAAATGTAGATGATCCAGTGGTGTTTGAGCCAGATGATGTTGGACAGCAAATTGAGGCTCCTGAAGGACATTTGCAGCCAAGAAACAATGCTGAAAATGGTGCTGAAAATGATGTACAGCAGCCCATTGTTGATGATTTTGTAGTGCCACCTGATGTAAACCCATTGCCGGATAATGTGGATCATTGGGTGAGGCGGTCTACTCGTCAAAGACGGCCTGTGAGTCGATATGACCCCTCTTTGCATTACATTATGTTGACAGATGAGGGAGAGCCTCTTACGTATAGAGAGGCAAAGACATGTGAGCACAGCGACAAGTGGGAACCCCAAGTATAAGGCAAGGCTTGTGGCAAAGGGATATGTTCAAACCAAGGGCATAGACTTTCAAGAAGTGTTCTCTCCTGTTGTGAAGATGACCACTTTGCGTCTATTGTTTGCCATTGTGGCTGCTCTTGATTTGGAAATGGACCAAATGGATGTACATACCGCTTTCTTGCATGGTGATGCGGAAGAAGAGCTTTACATGAAGCAACCCGAGGGTTTTGTTATCCCTGGCAAGGAACATTGGGTATGTATGCTCAATAGAAGCTTGTATGGGCTGAAACAATCACGTATATACTGGTACAAGAAGTTTGATCGCTTCATGCTTAAACATGGTTACAAAAGAAGCCATGCAGACCATTGTTTGTATACCAAACGTGAAGAGGATGGCAGCCCTATCATTCTTGTGCTCTATGTAGACGATATGTTGATAGCTGCAAAGAAAAGAAGCATTGTTGATGCTCTTAAAGGGCAGCTGAAATCTGCGTTTTCAATGAAAGACCTTGGGGCAGCTTAACATATACGTGGAGTGCGTGTTACACGACAAAGAGACAAGCGCCTATTGTATTTGTCGCAAGAAAAGTACATTGAAAAGGTGCTGGACAGATTTAACATGGCTGAAGCAAAGCCTCTTGGTGTGCCATTACAGCCATATGTTAAAATCTCCGAGGATGATTGCAAAGGAAGAAGCCAATGACATGCAAAGTGTGCCTTATGCTTCAGCTTGTGGTTCACTTATGTATGCTATGGTTGCTACTAGGCCTGACATAGCTCATGCAGTGGGAGTTATGAGCCGGTTTATGGCTAATCCAGGCAGGTTGCATTGGGATGCAGTGAAGTCCATTATGAGGTACTTGAAAGGGACTAAAAACAAATGCCTCTGCTATGGTAAAGGACCAATGGAGTTGAAGGGATTTTGTGACTCTGACATGGCTGATGGTGTTCTAGATTGCAAAAGATTGTTGCATTGTCTATAACAGAGGCTGAATATATTTCAGCCACTGAGGCTTCCAAAGAAGCTATTTGGTTAACACGTCTATGCAGTGATTTTGGTTTGCCTGCCAAGGCACCTATGCTTGGTTGTGATGGCCAGAGTGCCATGTGTCTGGCAAAGAACGCCATGTTTCATGCACGCACAAAGCATATTGATATGTGGTATCACTTCATATGAGAAGTGCTTGAGAATGGCCTTATTACATTGGTTAAGGCCCATACATCACAAAATCCAGCCGATGCTCTCACTAAGTGCTTACCCAAAGCACAACATCATCTATGCATAGAGATGGTGGGAGTCACGTAGCTTAAAGGCACCATTTATGCCTTTAAGTGGGAGGTTGTTGGGTTAAAGGCCTAAATAACCCCTTTTTGTACATTTTTATACTTTGTCCAGGTGGACACATTTTTTAAAGGTCACTTATAATAAAAGTGGGAAAACCCAAAACTCACTTATTGAGTTTTCCCCAAAAACGTAAGCTCTCTCTCTCTCCCTCTTCTTCTGCTAGCGCTTCCTCTCTTGCTAGCCTTCGCCTCCCCTCTCTGCACACACTGCACTTCCTCGCCTGCTCTTTCACTTGCACACACCGCCGCGCGCTCATCAATCGGCACCTACATTTGCATATGGCCAGGATACAGTAGAGTACACAGATGCATACACATACCTTGGTGTGGTATTTACAGGACCGAAGTTTACTCTTAAGAAAGCAACGGATGCTAGATTGTCCAGAGCCTCTGCGGCCTTGGGAGGGTTGGCGAGGACGTGTTCACAGTGCAGTTTCAGGAACCACGAACAAAACTTTGGCTCTTTGATATTGTGGTGGCTTCGGCTATGCTTTATGGGGTCCAGATTTGGGGACCATCTGTGGATCAGGATAATTGGAAGTCAATGGAGAGACCTTTGGTATCTATGATTTCCCGAATGATGAGAGCCAAGGCCTCCGTACCACACGCGATTACCCAGGCGGAACTAGCTGCCCCTCCGATAGAAATTGAAGCTCTTACCAGATCAGTGTCCTTTATACATGGTTTGTGGGATACAAATAATTGCCGATATACTAGATTGGCCCTCGAATCCTCTTGACAATTAGCAATGAAAGGAGATACATCATGCTGGTATGCGCAACTGTCCTCATGGTTTCAGAGATACGGGTTCAGTATGGAAAGATTACCCCCCTTCCAATACTCTCTTGAGGCTCCATCACTGGCAATCACACGAACGGAGATTAATAAAATCATCCGCCAGGATCTTATACAGTTGGACACTAAGAGGTCATGGGTAGATGGGAATCAAAGGGTAGACAAAAGGCTCGCGGGAATACTAGTAGAGGATCAGGAGGAGTAGTTGTACTTTACAAGGAGGAGTTCTCTATATTGCATATGCTACTTTGCACCTTCTAACTCCCCCCCTATGCTAGTCCAAATGGACAGTCACCATATGTGATTATGGATGAAGATATAATGCAATACTCGAGATTGAGAGATGTCTTGTTGGTTGGGGACTTTAATGCAAGGACAAAATCTTGTCAAGTCTAGAGAAAGAGAGAGACTCTCTCTCTCTCTCTCTCTCTCTCTCTCTCTCTCTCTCTCTCTCTCTCTCTCTCTCTCTCTCTCTCTCTCTCTGGTGTGTGTGTGTGTGGGCACGCACTAATAAGAAGAGGAAAATGGTATAAACTTTCTATCACCCAAGTGTGGTAGATTGGTTATGCCATTTCCCTTTTGAATAACAGGTCTTGAGTTCAACTCTCCTCGTCGAATAGATCTTTAAGATCTCTTGGGATAGTTTCCTACGACGATAATATTCTCTTCTTCTTCTTCCTCTCTCTCTCTCTCTCTCTCGTGCTGCCATTCATCACTTTGTAAAGCTGAGGTAAGGAGGCGTTGTTGGATTCCTGCAGCTGACTTGTCGGGCCTTGATCGATGCTAATCCTTTCCAACTCTTTCAAACTTATGCACTCATGGCGTTTCAAGACAAACTATAGAACTCTATCGCATTCCTTTCTAACCTCAAAGACGAGAAGTGCATACCTCTGTAGAGCTCGTATGCTCCCATCTGTTTCTTTGTTGTCTTTCTTTGTTCTTCCTCATCAAACTCTCCACAAATCTCCAACCATTTAGGATACCCGGACAAACTTTGTTTACCATCGCTATAATATTAGAAAGTGGAAGTGGTGCATTTGTGAATGAATCCTTTGGGTACATTAACTTGTCGATCCACAATGACACTCTCCATTACTTCTTTTTAATTAATCCCTTTTATGACATTTTATTGCATTTCTTTAATGGCATGTCACAAAATATCAACACAAAGCTAAAATGTGTTAAGCCTTCTTAATGCATGTGTAGATGACAAAGAGCTTGGGATTCTCATGTCAAATTAATATTCACATCTAAAAACTTGGGTTTTCCATCACCAGAGTAGGCCTTTGCTAGCTCTACCAGTTAGGAAGTGTATAACAAAAAACTTCCATGTAAAGTTCTATTACTTCAACATAAGGAGTTGTGTGTAATTTATCATTTTTACAAAATGGTTGCCTCATTTTGTCAAGATTTTGGATGCAAACATAGTAAAAGAATATGAAAAAATAGAACAAGTCAAGCTATATATTTCAAAATATCCTTGAAATTTTCATTTTCTATGTCTCAATTAACATGACACTTCTCAAAATTGGGTCCAAGTTTCTCTATATGGTCCCTTGTAAGCCATTTTGAGCTCTACTTGGTGTATAATCGAAGTACTTTCCAAACTTTCTACAACTAGCTTATCTTGCCCTTTGAGGTGCATGCACTAACTTTGGAGATGGGTGAGACAACGATAGACTCAAACCACAATTAGCAACACTATAAAAGTTTTGTTACCAAACCTAGGGTTAATGTCATACTCACCCAATATTGTACCACACATACTCAATTGTATTCATGGAAAGGTAATTGTCAACGATGTTGGTGGACATAACCACCTTGTACCCTGAAAAAGGTGCAAGCTCCAAATTAATCCTTGGTTATATGATGCTGGCAAATAGTGAAAAATACAAAATGGTAAGACACAATCGGCTAGCCAATAACCAACAAGACTATAAGGCCATAAAAAAGGGTTTGCCACATTCACTTAACTACTATAACAAAAGAATCTTTTTTTAGGGTATGAGCCCTCAAGAGTTTTGAAGGCACTAGACGTAATCCAAATCATAAGGCGTGCAACAAGCACTATACATGATACATTACATGTGAAAGCAAATTGCAATCATCATATAGCAATTCATGTCAGTTCTCCACATACTCATAATGCTACATGGTGGTTTTTGTTATCACTTTGAGATCAAGTGGCCATAAATTAGCACACATGGGATGTACTAGTGTGAGAAATGTTTCATCTCATACTCAGAGTGCTACATGGTGTTTTTTGTTTTCACTTTGAGATCAAGTGGCCATAATTAGCACACATGGGATGTACTAGTGTGAGCAATGTTTCATCTCAAAAGGCCTACACACAATTGTTTCTACACATGTTTGAACTCCTTCACATGCTCTTAAGAGGGTTCCCATAGACCTTTTAAGTTGAAGGGCCTCTAAATCAAAGAGGCCCTCTTATCATGGTAGAGCATCCTCGAGAAGGAATCTCTTAAAGGTCAAATATAGTGTTCCATTTGCCAATCCAAATATCAACCACCAAGTAACTTGTTGTAGGAGGTCAAATGATCGAGGTGACTTTCTTACAGTCATTTGGAAGGGTCTTTATGCTTTTAGCACTTGTTTGGTAACGTAATAATAAATAAAAGTTTCCTTTCATAATATCTCAATATTTGGTAGTGGTAAGCTTCCAAATTAGGTGTACTTGTACATTTAATAGTGCAAATTGTCTACGTAAATTTCATACCAAGGAGTGTCCCAAATTTTCTAGAGAAAGACCCTATCTTTTCCATGAAGATAAGTGGGTTTGTGACAATAGCTTTGGTTGTCAAAAAGCAGCAATTTATATTCTAGACATAAATTAAGTACAAGAATATGGGATTTTTCTCATGTGGCTATTACCAATGTTTGTATAGCTACACACTAAGGATATGTTGTTTTGATAGACTTTGGTATTTTAAATTTATACTTCAAAATAGAAAGTATCAAACCATTAAAAAGACTAAGATGATATTGGACACAACCATCAAATACTAAAATTGCACACATATGAGAAAACTAGCTTTCACAATGTGGCTTTATAGGCATGTGGAAAACTATCAACACATAGCCAAATGGTAGAGGCAGCAAAATAGTTCATCTAAGCCACAAACCTATCAATATTCAATTGACAACAATGACCAAGAGAAGTGAAGGAAAAGGGAAAAAGAGGGAAGGAAGGGGGACAAATTTTATTTTTTTCTAATTGCAAATTTGACCACTCCACACAGCGTCCACATGACAGCTGAGTGGTTTAGGTCATTTATTCAAAATGTTTGGCCGCTAGGTCTTGGGTTCAATGCCCACAAAGGCTTAGCCATGTGAGGCTTTGAGTTTCCTTTGAGTTGGGGAATTTGAACCAGATTCTCCCTAATGAGGTACACTTGTCCTAGTATGTTTGTTGTTATTGAGTAGAGTACAATCTTATCTATATAATGAGCCTTCTTTTCAAGAAAACAAAAATATTCCATAGTTACATTGTTAATTCTATGGGATAGTAGGTGCTATATGACTTAAGGAAGAATGGTTATATAATACGAATACATGAAAAAATTCACAACAATCAACTTTTAGTAAAAATTGGCAACGGTGAATTTTTGTATATAGGCCATAACTTGAAATACAACATCCCCTACCCCTTAGAAGCATGCGAACCTGTTTGAAGCTTTTAGAGTTGACTATATAGCACTCTAAACTCCACTAGTATGATGTTTAGAGTGCTCTTATTACTCCTATTATAGCCAAAAATAAGATTTGTTATTTGACACAATTTAGGTTGAACAATTTTCAATAAGCACATGGTTGAAGCTTACATTAGGCGTAAGTGTGGTATATTTTAAGAGAAGGGCAAGATCTTTCCCTTTATAGATTGATATTGCATTAAAGAATTGGAAGCATAAAAATTTTCACGTGGATGAGGAGAGGTTTCCCAAAAAAGGAGAGGCAAAGGAAGAATAGAACACCCTAAGCAAAATAACACTATGGTTTTTGCAAGTAAAAAACTAAGGTAGTTTCACTCTGCCATCTCTCTTTTCTTATTTATAGTGTTGGTTGCAACACACACTATTAGATTGAGAAGACCTCAAAAATATAGACTGGTCACATTGGTAGATAAGAACTGGATTAGGTATGAAAGGCAAGGGATGTCATTGAGACCCCAAGCCTAGCTTGCGGGATTATCTCTAAAGAGAAATCCAAAATGGGAATGGTCCAAGTCCAATGTGAATGGAGCTTTGAAGATCCCAAGGTAGATAAAATAAATTTTGGGTGGAGAGTTGTGGATATGCCAATTGTTGGGTTTGCTGGCCTGTGTCTATCCGACCGTCACTAACTCACTTACAGTTTCTTTTATCCAACTATATAGATAATACATTACGTGCCATACACACTAGCTCAATATAGTGTGTGTTGTGTAGGAGGGCAAAGCTCACCCTCACATGTGTCATACTCTCTTCTCTCTCAGACTCTCTCTTTTTGCTCCTGCACTCGATCCAACAATTGGTATCAGAGCTTTGGCTTCGCAACAGATGGAGTGCTACAGAGAAGTGAGCTTTCGGCTATGGTGAGCTCGATTTCAGTGGAAGCTTGAGATTGGTGAGCAACCACTAGATCTCTACTCGTGGAAGCTTGAGGGACATTCCAAGCTTGAGAGGAGGGTGTATTGCAAGTATGTATGCTTTTTTGCAGCCATACTTATTGTAGGAAGAATGCATATTTTCATTTTCGCAAGTCATTTTTGGGCTCCAAAACAGTGTTTTTTGCGTAACTTTTGCATACGGAATGCGATTTATGCAAGGTTAGGGTGTAACCTGGGGTTTTTGCATGCTCCGGTTGCAATGGTGATATCCATTTTGACTTAATTTGACCTCTAAAATTTTTGCAGTAGTAATTGTTTATTGTGTGTTGAGGATTCCACACATGGTTTGCTCTCAGATGTGGCAGTCGTATTGGCTGTAAGTTTGCTCACAGGTGGGAGGATACGATGTATATCTATGTGGTCCGGTGCTCAGAGAGTTGGTAGCACTTGTTTGAGGTCCACTTGCGGCCACATATAGGATATGTGGTAGATATCTTGCGGTTGCCAATTTTACTTGCCATGTGAGACACTTGTAGGATACTTTGACACCTTTGTGAGCTGAATATTCAGCCAATTAGATTTCTATTTTCATGCATACAGAGGGATGAAATTCTCAGCCATACATAGCTTTACAGGTGCCATATTTTTGGCAGTGGTTGCATCTCAGATTTTGGTCATGTATGCATTAGTTTTTGGCATAGTTTTCTCGACATCAGACAGTATACACAGGTTATCTTCTACGAGAATTTTTGCAGTGATTTTGGAGCTTTATGCACACAGATTTTATGCATTGAGAGCTTGGCATGGTTTAGTGTCAAGGTCGTTAGCAAGCTTGCTCGACTAGATTATTTTATGCACGGTTGATTTCAGAGTTGAGATTTGATTATCTTTTCTGATCTGCCATACGCTATGGCTATTGAGTACATTCTTTTGAGAGCGTTTCTTCATGCGATTTGACCACGATTTTGGTTTCCTCCTAGAGCTCTCTTCGGGTGGAAATTTTTTGGCATATTGCTTGCACTTTTTTGGCGTCTGTTTGTGCGCAAATCCTGTGATTAACAGTAAGGACTATACGTTATTTGTGGATACTACCATCGTACCCTTTTGTGGAGCCATATTTAGCTTGTAAGACAGCCCACGCCATTTTTGTCGGCCATTTCTGAGACTTGGTCTGGAAGATAGCCATTTCTGAGACTTGGCTATACATTTGTTGCATATCCTACGTTGAGAGGGTCGTGGTGAGGTTTTCTTGAGCTGGGATATTCTCAAATGTGGAGATACTTTCGGTGATACAGGTAGTCGGAGATCCCCCTTCGTGACCTCACCATAGGATATGTATAGAGAGGACTAGGTGCTCGTTATCCATGATGGTTTTTGGTATGTCAGTTTGACAGTTTATGCATAGCTAGTACTCTCATTTGTTCTTGCTATTTGGTCAGAGATACCCTTTTATGTGTTGGTTACATTTCTTGGCACTTTTGGTCTCTGTTTTGGTTGGGATTTGCTCCCAAAAACAAAGAAGACTCTGCCAAAATTTTTCCAGAAATTATGGGCTTATAGTTTGCCAAGATGTCGCTTAAAGAGCGTGATGTCTATGACATAAAGAAGTTTGATGGCCCAAACTTTGCTCTTTGGAAAAACCAAATGCAAGATGTTCTTGTCCAAAAGAAGCAAAAGCTGTCTATCATGTACAAGGAAAGAATTGAGCAAATGGGCATACTCAATTTCAGTGGGATGAGCTAAATGAACTATGCAAGTCTACTATTAGATTGCATCTTGCCGAATCTATTTACTTTTCCATGTTGGAATGTGACTCTGCTTACGTGGTATGGCAAAAGCTATGCAATACCTATGAAAAGGATACGGCTAACAATTAAGTTTTCTTAATGCGAAAACTGTTCAACCTTCGTATGTAAAAATCTGCTAGTGTTGCTAGCCA
Source organism: Adiantum capillus-veneris (assembly GCF_014529385.1). Taxonomy (NCBI): domain Eukaryota; kingdom Viridiplantae; phylum Streptophyta; class Polypodiopsida; order Polypodiales; family Pteridaceae; genus Adiantum; species Adiantum capillus-veneris. Next base: position 68,615,927 of record NC_140952.1, read on the forward strand.
TATCAATGATTTTGACTCTTTATTTGTTCAAATACGTGCGCAGCGCATGAATATGGATAATGAGATGAAAGCTATCTTTTTGCTTTGCTCATTACCTCCATCATTGGATATATTTTGCACTACGATAAGTAACTATGCACCTAATGGTACACTAGTGTATAATGATATCACTAGTTCTCTTTTGTATGAGGAAATATGACGAAAGTTTATGGGTAGCTCGCATCATGGCGAAGCTCACTATGTGCAGAAAGATGGGAAGCAAAGAAAGGGTCGTGCTACGCAGCGTGATGCAAGTAAAGATGGCAAGAGGGACTCATCCCATGATAGGTCAAAGTCTCGTGGACGTTATAAAAATATTCATGAATGCCATGATTGTGACAAATATGGTCACATGAAAAAAGATTGTCATACTGTAAAGAAAGAGGATGCAAGAGAGATACACAAGACAAGCACACACCACACAGAGATGGAAAGCTTCTTCTTCTTCTCACAGAAAAGAGAGTACAAAATGACTAAGTGCTAAAGCTGAAACGTAGCACATATGTACATGCGGTCACTAAGTGTGAACACGCTAGAAGCGTACTAGGCTGGCACTATAAGTGTAGTCCAGCTGTAGAATCATTGGCAGAGATCCTCCGTGTCGGTCACCTAACGCGCCAGTGAGTAAATGCCGTAAGCGGCCAAGACCCGTAGTGGATGCCAGCTCAAGATGTAGAGCTCGACATCTCAACACTCCCCCTCGAGCTTTGCATGTCGCAGAGTCCAAGCATAGTCCGGAAACGTCGAAGCTTCTCAGCTCCGAGGGCCTTTATAAAGATATCCGCTATCTGCTCCTCTGTGCTGACGTAGACCAAGTCGATGTCGCCCGCCAACACTCGCTCTTGAACGAAGTGGTAATGGACCTCTATGTGCTTGGTCCTGGCATGGAACACTAGGTTCCTCGCCAACTGCATGCTGCTAAGGTTGTCACAATGGATGACAATCTGCTGGTCCACCTGCACTCCCAAATCCTCAAGTAATGTGTGTAGCCAAGCTACCTCGCACGTTGCAACTGCTGCACCTCTGTACTCAGCCTCTGTGCTCGATAAAGTAACCGTAGGTTGCTTTTTGCTGCTCCAAGTACCAGCAGCACTCCCAAAAGAGAACATGAAGCCACTCGTAGATCTCCTATCAACAATGCTACCTGCCCAATCTGCATCTGTATACCCATACAATGCTAATGGCGCATTTGCTGCATAGAAAAATGCGTAGTCAAGAGTCCCTTGCACATACCGAAGTGTGCTTCGTACTCCATCCAAATGTGGCTTCCTCGGAAGCTGCATGAACTGACTCTCCAAGCCTACTGTGTAGCTCAAGTCTGGCCTCGTGATAGTCAAGTAGATTAGACTACCCACAATCTTCTTGTACATCTTGACATCCTCAACAACATCACCCTTCTCTACACTCAGCTTTCCATTCACATCCAAGGGAATAGAAATTGGCTTACAATCAGCCATACCATACTTTGACAACATGTCCAAAGCATATTGTCTCTGTGGTGACAGCCATACACCCTCTGGAGTCCTGATCATCTCAATGCCAAGAAAGTAGCGCAACTCGCCCAAATCTTTCATTTCAAACTCCTGTTTGAGAAGACCCTTCACATGGTCAATCTCCATAGCATTGTCACCCACAATAATAAGGTCATCTACATATATGGTAATGACCACAATCCCCACATCACTCTCATGTACATAGAGTGAATGATCAGCATGAGCTCTCCTAAACTCAATACTGACAAGATACTTGGCAATCCTGCCATACCATGCTCTAGATCCCTGCTTCAAACCATACAAAGCTTTGAGAAGTCTGCATACATAATCTGGGTAACCTGGATCGACATAACCAGGTGGCTGATCCATATACACTTCCTCTTGCAACTCACCATTCAAGAAGGCATTCTTTACATCCATTTGATGCATAATCCATCCTCTAGATGCAGCCACTGCTATGACAGCTCTCACAGTCGTCATCTTTGGCACTGGAGCAAAGGTCTCCTCATAGTCTATACCATACGTCTGTGCATAACCCTTTGCGACCAGCCTTGCCTTGTGACGCTCAATGTTACCATCAGCCTTATGCTTGGTTTTATACACCCATTTACAGCCAATAGCTTTCTTGCCAGTTGGCAATGGCACCAACTCCCATGTGTCGTTTGCTTCCAATGCAGCCATCTCTTCATTCATTGCATCATCCCAATGCACATTTCCAACTGCATCCTCAAAACATGTGGGCTCCACATCGTGTATCACCTTAGCCATGTAGGCTTGGTGATGTGCTAGATACCCATCATAAGTCAATTTCTGAACTGGATTTCTGACTCTGTTAGATCTGCGCGGTCCTGGGTCACTCCTTTGCCCTCTAGCATCGTCTTGTACTTTCCTTACACCAGGTGTCCTGACAGCCGGAATTCCAAATTCCTCATCAAGACTTTGTTCAGAACCATCTGAATCCATGTCTACATGTGAAAACCCTTATGATGCATCAGCCATAAAGGGAGGTTCATCTACCTTTTTCTTTCCTTTTTGTGATACATTCCCTGTACCTGCTGGTGGAGTAACCTACGTACGTAGTCTACCATTCCATGGCCTCTCAACAAAGCCACGAGAAGAGGACTCTTGTGGTCCACTCAAAACCTGTGACTGTGGCCTCACATTTTGTACAACCACATCATCTTTTACATCAGCCCCAATAGTGCCATGTGCATTATTGTACCAGCTGCTCATCTCATCAAAGACTACATCTCTGCTCACTCGTAATTCTGGTGTAGTAGGATTGTAGCACATGTACCCCTTTTGTTCAAGGGAATATCCCACAAGAATACATTTCTCTGCTTTAGGATCCAATTTCCTACGCAACTCATCTGGTACATGCACGTAAGCTATGCAGCCAAACACTTTCAAGTGTGCCAAATCAGGCTTTGTACCTAAAAACTTTTCCTCAGGCATTACATCATGCACCGCAGCTGTAGGTGTCCTGTTCATAATGTACACAGCTGTATTTACAGCTTCAACCTAGAAATGATGAGGCATGTTCTTCTCATTCATCAATGCATGTGCAATCTCTGAAATGTGCCTGTTTTTCCTTTTTGCGACCCCATTCTGCTGGGGAGTATATCTGCATGTAAACTGCCTGCGTATACCATGCATTCGCAGAAAATCTGAAAAATCGTTGGAGAAGTACTCTCCCCCTCCATCTGAACTCAATGTCTTGATTTGCATATCTGTCTCCTTCTCAATCATGACTTTGAAGTCCTGAAAGTGACCAAACACTTCACTTTTGTTACGCATGAAGTAGACCCATACTTTCCTTGTATGGTCATCAATGAAAGAGACATAATACCTGCAACCATGTATACTTGCAGTATTGGTTGGACCCCAAACATCTGTGTGCACCACCTCGAGTGGCTTTTTACATACATTGTGCTCATGTGGAAATGAGCCCTTTGACTGTTTTTCAAATTGGCATGCTGCACACACTTTATGCATACCATCCACCTTGAATTTGGGCAAACCTTTTACAATCTGTTTTGATTGCATGGTGCGCAATCTCTGCTCATTGACATGGCCAATGCGTTTGTGCCAAATGTCAACATCAGCCACAACACCTATGCCCTCTGCAAATAATGCAGCTTTTACCACAGGCATGTTTACATTCAGCATAAACATTCTGCCCACACATTTGCCCTCTGTGATTAGCTTACAGCCATTCTATAAATCTTCTACATAGCAGCCATTTGGATTGAAGCAAACCTGCAAACCCTGCTCAACCATTTGTCCAACAGAAACAAGATTCTTTGTAATGTTTGGGACATGAAGTACATCTACTAAGTACTTTGATTTCCCACTCTTCGTATTTAGAGGTATGTCCCCTACATGAGCAATGGGGTGAGCTGTGTCATCTCCTGTCTGCACATAGCCTGACACATCTGGTTTGCGCATATCTCTAAACCACTCTCCACGAGACGTCATGTGATTAAAGGCACGTGAATCCACATACCAAACATCATCTTGGGTGGAATTCTCTGCAGTCATTGTATTCATTACATGCTGCATAACAAACATGCGCTCGTTGTTGCTGTCATCTGCATCTCTGCTAGTAGATGCATAGTTGCCATGTTCTCTCTTTCCACTTTCTTTTCCCTTTGGACAGTCACGTGACATGTGACCTCTTTCACCACAAGTCCAACATTCTCTGCTATCTGCACTATGTTGCTGCCTGCTTGATCCTGCACCACGACCTCTTTGACTCCCCCTGCCTTGAGACTGGTTTCCCCTACCACCTGTATTGTTTTGATTTGATTGACCTTCTTGAAATTGGCCCCTGCAACCACTTGGGCCTCGACCACGACCTCTACCTCTACCTCTGTTGGAGTTAGAATAGAAGGCCTGTTCAGACCTATTTCTTCCACGAGAAGAAGACGTGTCAAGACCAAGGTTCTTCTCCTCAAGAATAAGCATAGAAATCAAATCTTGGAACACGGGGATGTCGTCTCTTGTATTCATGGAAGACCTGCAATGTACATACTCATCTCCTAGACCATCCAAGCATGCACGGACAATGTCGTCGTCTTCCACTGAAACTTTAATAGATCCAGGAGCCTCAATGATACTCTTGATCTTCAAAGCATAATCATTGATGGAGAGGTTGTTCCTCTTAACCTGATTTAGCTCCGACTTTAGTTGAAGCTTCCTGGCCTTGGTGTTCACCTCGAACACTCTGCTTAAGTTTTTCCATGCAATGGCGGGGGTTTCAGCATCCTGTAGATAGCCCATCATGCCATCTGTGATGCTCATAGAAAGCCAATACATCACTTTGCTCTGGCCTTGTTGCTAGTCCCTCAAGGCTTTCCTTTGTTCTGCTGTAGCATTTTCCTCGGAAATCTCTGGTTCCTTTTCATTGTCTCCTTCTACATAGTCCCAATAACCTTTTCCTTTTAGGAAATTTGTTATTTTGAACTTCCATGCAGGGTAGTTATTTTTCTCAAGCTTCTCAGTAACAATCTGACTGAAACCGTCAAACATCTTGAAGCACTAAGACAAAATAGCTGTAATATGCAAAAACCTGCAAATCTGCCGAACCTGCTATCGTGGTACCTGTAACGCTTTCTACACTCAACGAGTGTCCACAATCAAGCGTATATACAACCACTGTACTTGTACAGTAAATCTCTGTGTACTACACTTTGTAGACCTGTTCATAAACTTGTACGAAAAACCCCTAAAAAATTTTCCTTGCGAACGAAGGGATTGTGATGCTCTTGCTCTCTTAGCCTCTCTTGCCTGCACCAAGCTCTGATACCATGTAAAGAAAGAGGATGCAAGAGAGCTACACAAGACAAGCACACACCACACAGAGATGGAAAGCTTCTTCTTCTTCTCACAGAAAAGAGAGTACAAAATGACTAAGTGCTAAAGCTGAAAAGTAGCACATATGTACATGCGGTCACTAAGTGTGAACACGCTAGAAGCGTACTAGGCTGGCACTATAAGTGTAGTCCAGCTATAGAATCACTGGCAAAGATCCTCCGTGTCGGTCACCTAACGCGCCAGTGAGTAAATGCCGTAAGCGGCCAAGACCCGTAGTGGATGCCAGCTCAAGATGTAGAGCTCGACATCTCAACACATACTCGGAAGCGTGGTAAGGGAAAAGGCAAAAGTAAAGATAATGATGGTAAAGAGGAGAAGTCAAAGAGCTCAGTGAAAATTGAAGAAATCAATGTGGCTTCAGATGACTGTGATGCGCAAGATATCAATATGCTGACAGAGATTGATGATGTGTTCTTTGATGTACATGAATCTCTATCATTGCCAACTGAATTGCTTGTCAGCGGCGGTGAGGTGTCACACACATGGATACTTGATTCGGGTGCTTCTTTGCATCTTACTCCGCATAGAGAGTGGTTTACCATATATGAGGAGACAATTGAATTCGTCACACTTGGAGACAGCTATGCATGTGACATCGTGGGTGTTGGTGACATTGCTATGGTTATGGCAAATGGTGTACATTTCATGATCCACAATGTGCGTCATGTCCCAGCTTTCACAAGCAATTTGATTTCAGTTGGTTTCCTTGATGACTTGGGTTACAAGTCACCTTCTTTTAGTAGTCTTGGTGTATTGCAAAGGGCAACTTGATGGTTTCACAAGGTTTGAAAGTGGGCTCCTTTCATCCTCTTTAAGTGTCAGCCAAAAACAGTGTTCTATGTGTAACCGAGCTGCCAATCGTTGCATTGTGGCATAGCCGATTAGGACATTTGTTCAAGAAAGGAATGGAGACTCTTTCTCGTTTGGGTTACTTGCCTTGTCTTTCATTTTATGAATTTCCTTTTTGTGAGCACTGTCAATATGAGAAGAAAACACGTCCTTCTCGTAATGGTTCATTTGAGAAAGAGCGTAAACCTTTAGAGCTTGTGCATAGTGATGTGTGTGGCCCTATGCCCACTAGATCTCTTGGTGGAGCGTCTTATTTTGTCACATTTATAGATGATGCAACACGTAAAGTCTAGGCTTATGCTATGAAATCCAAAAATGAGACATTTTCTTGTTTCAAGCAATTCTTATCTAGTGTCCAAACTCAATCTGATCAAAAGCTTTGCGCTTAGACAATGGTGGAATGTACATTTCCAAGGAGTTTGCAGATTTTTTGTTGAGGAAGGGAATTAAGCGAAGCTCACAGCTCCCTACACCCATGCATAGAATGGTGTTGCTGAGAGGATGAATAGGACCATCTAGGAGAGGATTATGTCTATGCTTTCACAAGCTAATTTGACCCAAGGTTTTTGGGTTGAAGCACTTTGTGCCTGAGGAATTATGGTCAGGACATAAATTGTCTTATGACAAGCTTAGGACGTTTGGGTGTGAGGCTTACACACATGTGCGTAAAGAGCTTCGTGGTAAGGTTGATCCCAAATCTAGGAAATGCATCTTTATAGGCTATGGACAGGATGGTCATTTTGGCTATCGTTTATGGGATCCTAAGAGTCGATCAATTATCCATAGCAACGATGTAGTCTTCAATGAGACTAAGATACATAAACAGCCAGAGAAAGAGGTAGAATTTTGGAAAGTGATATTTTTTAATGTATCACCTCCTTTGCAGACATCTCATGAGCCAGTTATGCCACAAGTGACTGCTCCTGTCACTAGAGAAACTGAGAAGGCTAGTACTAGTCAACCGATAAGGTCTCAGAGAGCCTCAAATCCGCCATTCTGTTTTGTTTTTGGCCTAGATTTTGTATTGCTGATAGGTAGTGGTGAGCCGTCTTGTTACAAAGAGGCCATGCTAGCCAAGGATAAGACTTAGTGGGAGCTTGTGATAAAAAGTGAGTTCTCTAGTATTCAGAAAAATAAAACTTGGGAATTTGTTCCATTGCCAAAAGGTAGGAAAGCACTACCTTGTAAATGGGTTTACAAGAAGAAGATTGCATCCACTGTTGAGAACTACAAAGCTTACTTAGTGGCCAAAGGTTTCAAGCAAGAATATGGTATGAAGATTTGGAGCTTGAGCAAATGGATATCATTACAGCTTTCTTACATGGAGATCTCAATGAGGAGATTTATATGCAGCAACCTGAAGGGTTTGTGTTAAAGGACAAGGAACATTTAGTATGTAAGCTTCTGAAAAGTCTCTATGGCTTGAAGCAATCATCTAGACAATGGTATCAAAAGTTTGATGCATTTATGTGTTCGCAAGGCTATAAGTGCAGTACTGAGGATCTATGTCTTTATGTGAAAAGACAACCCAATGGAAAACTAATTATGCTTATTCTTTATGTGGATGACATGCTCATTGTTGATCATTCAAAGAAGGACATTGCTGACCTCAAAATGAAGCTAAAGAGTCAGTTTGACATGAAAGATTTGGGAAATGCAAATCACATTTTGGGTATGCGCATTACTCAACACCATAAGAAGAGATTGTTATACTTATCTCAGAACAATTATGTGCATAAAGTTCTTGAGCATTTCAATGTGGAGAAGGGGAAGGCGTTGAGTACCCCATTGCCTGCATGTTTGAAACTTAGCAAGAACGATTGTCCCAAATCTGCTGAGGAAAAAGATGCAATGGCTAAGGTTCCTTATGCTTCAGCTTGTGGCAGTCTCATGTATGCCATGGTGGCTACAAAACCTGAATTGAAAATGCAGTGGGAGTTGTCAGCATATTCATGTCCAACCATGGTGAAAATCATTGGGATGATGTCAAGTCGATTCTTAGATACATGAGTGGCATTGCAGATAGAAAATTATACTATGGTCATGGAGATCCATCAAGGGATATGTAGACAGTGATTATGCAGGCTGTGTTGATAGACGTAGATCAATGACGGGTTGGATCTACACATTTGCTGGTTTTGCTATCTCTTGGAGATCCGTTCTTCAAGATTGTACGTCGATTTCCACTACAGAGGTTGAGTATGATGCTCTGAGTGAAGCATGCAAGGAAGCTATATGGCTTGCTCACCTAGTGGGAGATCTTGGATTGGAGCACAAATTGCCAGTTCTTCACTATGACAGTCAGAGTGTTGTTGCTTTGGCCAGGAATTTGGTGTTTCATTTCAGAACAAAACACATTGATGTGCGGTATCACTTCACTCGGAAGTGATTGGCAAACAAAAAGTTTGACTTGGTGAAGATTCGTACGTCAAAGAACACAGTGGATGCACTCACGAAGTCTCTCCAGCCATCAGTTTCAGCACTGTCGTGAGTTGATGGGCATTGGGTGAGATGTAGTCTTCCTCACTCATTCTTTCTTTTGGCCTCCCACATTGGCCATCAAGTGGAAGATTGTTGGGTTTTTTGGCCTGTGTCCGGCCGATCGTCACTAACTCCCATCACTAATTCAAGTACAGTTTCTTTTATCCAACTATATAGATAATACATTACAAGCCATACACACTATCTCAATGTAGTGTGTGCTATGTAGGAAGGCAAGGCTCACCCTCATGTGTGTCTGCGTACTCTCGCACTCTCTCTTCCCGCTCTTGCACTCGATCTAACACCAATGGTTAGGCTCGACACATGCACGAGAGGTGAGGCTATGAGAGCCAGATTTGGGAAAGATGAAGATGAGAGCAAGGACCACAAAGTAGAGGGAGAATCCTTGCATCTTGCATTTGGTATCAAAGCATAATCAATGGCAAATATGAACAAAAAATTGTATCTAGATTTGCAACCAAGAGGATGGAATAATGTAGTAATTGTTCATGGTGGTGAATATTTTGCTACAATAAGATCATGAGATAGGTCCTAGGGGAGAGTTGGGATAGGGGGCCAAGATGGCAGCTCAAGGATCTTAAGACACCTAAATACAACGGATCTTTGCTTAATCGTATCGCAGATTAAGTGGAGCAATGGCTATCTAAATGGGAGCAATGATTTTGATTGTGCCATATTTACGATGATGATGCTAAGATACAATATGCTATATAATTTGTTGACTGTTGCACATAGATGGTGGCACAAAATGAGAAAGATAAGTTAGTGCCTATGACTTGGGTGGATTAAAGTAATGGTTACTGGAAATTATGTGCCTATTGATGAGCATAGTATTGCACTTGATGCATGGTTCTTCTTATCTCAAAAGAACATCATTGTACAAGAGTATGCAGAGAAGTTCTGTGAAGTTTCTTTGAAAGCACCATAGCATATTCTTGATTTCTTACAAGTGCATAAACTCATGCTAGGATTGAAGGAGACTTTGGGACCTCTTATGCACAAAGAAAAATGTAGTACCTTGAATGAGGCCATTGAACTTGCTTGTGTTAGAGGATAGCAAGAAAGAACCAGTTAAACCTAGCCAGAGATCCTCATGGAGTAGGTTCCCTCGTCTTTGAGCTCCTAGTGCACCTATGATGTAACAGTCTAGTCAGATTCAGGGGAAGGAAGCCAAAGATCCTCATGTTAGCACTACTCTCTTAGGTATTAAAAGGAAGGTTTCTCCTATGGCAAAAAGAGCATTCAATTTCTCTATGCTAACCCCACAACAAAGAGAAAGGGATATGAAGAAAGGCTTATGATGTGGATGTTTGGGAAAACATAAATTCAAAGATTGTCCTAAGAAATCAAGAAGGGCAGCCAAGAATTCTTGCATTGAGGAAGAAGATTTTTCTTAGTGAGTTTGACTCTCCCAAAGACTTTTGGTAGTGTTTGTTGCAAAGAAAGTGCCAAGTGTGCTAGATGTATACTTGTCTCCGGGTGCATAGAAGGGATATCAATTAATACATAATGCACTCATTGTCATGAATGGACTTTGGAAGGAAAGCAAGCTAAGGTCTTGTTTGAAACAAGTTCCACTCATACTTTTATCAGTTCCAAGCTTGTAAAAAATTTATAGCTCTAGACAAAGTCATCGGAGTATAACTACATTGTGAGTTAGCAGATGGCAAGATAACTGAGAGTTGGGATCAACGAGTGGTTGATCTACCTCTCAAAATTCATTCCTATAAGGAGAAGATTGATTTTGAGATTACACATTTAGCATGGTTTGATACTATTTTAGGTAAGCAGTGGCATGCTAGAAAGAAGCTGCTAATAATTTTTCAGCTCATGTGTACCATTCTTAAGGTAATGGCAAGCTGGTGATGATTCATGGAGAACCAAACTTTCCATAGATAAATCTACACAGGCCACCAATCTTTTCAAGCTAGAATGTAACTATATTTTCTATATTTCTAATATTCATTGTGTGCCTCCTAAGGTGGACAGGACACAAAGTGGAGGTAGAATAGCATCTACTCAAGCTCTATTTGAGAAAACACGAGCATATCTTTTGATGTGTTTAAAAGTGAACTGCCTTCTAACTTTCCTCTGCATTGGAATGTGGAGCACAATATCAAGCTTGTGTTAGGATCACCTCCAATCACCAGCCACCATACATGATGAGTTTGAAGGAAGTGATAGAAGTTAAAAAAGTGATTGATGAGTACTTGGAGAAGGGCTTGATCCGACCCACTTTTACTTGTAAAGAAGAGACATGGATCTTTCAAAATATGTATTGATTATAGGGCTTTAAATAAGATCACAATAAAGCACAGATATCATATACCTAGGATAGATGATCTCTCAGATTCCCTACATGGCTCACTATCTTTAGTAAGATAGATTTAAGGAGTGGCTATCATCAAATAGGGGAAGAGAAGAAGATGTATATAAGATAGCTTTTAGGACCAGGTTTGGTGATTATGAGTGTTTAGTGCTGCATTTTGGTCTTATTAATGCTCCCATAACTTTTTTTATATTAACTCTTTTTTTGCCAAGGGCTTTACCCTCTTTTATTTTTTTATAAAAGTTTTTTTGCCATGTGCTTTACCTTTTTTTTTCATATGTCTTGCTTTGACGTGTGCTTGGAGTATTCTACTCGATGCTCTTCAGTAATTAAGGTAAAACAGTTTTTGCTTTAATTTTAGCTTTTTTATAATTAGCCACATGGATGAAGGCCCAACGGCATGATGACACGTGGTTCAATCTCCTTGCAGTTTTTTTTTTCGATATTAAGGGAGTAGTCAAACTGCCCAAGGCTAAGGCACATAGCTTGTTCACACTACAAAATACCTAATTGTCATAGCACTTCAAGATGATTGGTGTAGCGGTTTGAGTATAAGGCTTGCGTTGTAGTGATAGTTGTTAAAACTCCTATGAGTTCTGCTCGCGCCGCACGCTACTGCATATCCACCTTGTTTCAGGCCTCCTATGCTGGAAATGAATTTCTTTCTCCATCGCTGCTGATGTGGAAAGTGGAAGAATGAAATTCAACAGGTAAGCATTCTCCTCTTTGGTTTCCAAGCAGTCTGAATTTAGCCTGAGGAGATGTCAAGGTAAAGAAGAGTGTTTAGTGTCAATTTACAACCCCATCAGCATTTACTTCTGCCTCACCAATAGTATGGCTTCCCTTGAAGCCTCTCTTGCTTCCGCTGCTCACTCCGGCTCTTGTCAACACCACTATTGCAATTATTGGAAGTCAAAACTCAAGCCATCACCACCCCGTCCTTGCATGCGGCTTTGGAATCTTGAAAATGAGCAAAACCCTACTCCCAATGTTCCTTGGCACGTCAAACCAAAGTATTATGCCTCTGCCATTGCTGCCAAGCTCGCATATATTCTACCCTCACCAACGATTTTCAAAATGTTTTTTCCTTTTCTGGTTTAAACTTTGTCCTACAAAAAGTTCATGCAATTTTGCACAAGGCTAGACACTGCCCATGTTGTGCATGTGGTAAGACCTCCCTATTTGCATCCAGTCTAGTAGTAAATCCCTAAGTGAGCCAAAAACCTATGTACACACTATTCTCACAAACCTAACATTGGTCATTGCCTAGCCAATGGTCACTAGTCAAATGGATACCACACTTAGGCTAGAGCTCTCAACTTACATTTGTTGACAACCTACACTAGATGTCACCTGCAATAGTCACTTACATGAAGGGAAAAAGTTCCTAGTCGCACTTATCCTGGTTAGGTGGCTATGGTATACACGTAGAAAAATTAAATAGGTTGAGTTTGAGGGATGGAGTTGAGACATATAAACTTAACATAGGGTCACTATACAAGGTACCTTGCTCACAACATGGGAACCTACTCTAACCTCTTGTTGACATCATAGATGATTTAATATCTCTCTTGTATTGGCTATATAAGCCCTTCATCTTAGTGGAGACGTTCCTGAGTTTTGTGCTCTCCCTTGTGTGATCCTTGTTTTTTTTTTTCACACTTTTCCCCATGAGGAGAGAGACAAAGAATGAGAGTGAGAGACGTTTTGTGCTCTCCCTTGTGTGATCCTTGTTTTTTTTTTTCACACTTTTCCCCATGAGGAGAGAGACAAAGAATGAGAGTGAGAGATGCCATAAAGTGGCCAAAAGTGCTTTGTGGCAACTTTATGACCAATTCTATAGGTGGACATTGTGTCCCAACCATGTCTAAGCGGTATATATGTGTCCTAAAGCATCCGATAGTGCTTTTTGTGTGCCGCTCCTAATCCAAGAGTTGTGTCCCCCTCAACGTTGTAGCTCCTACAGTGCAATCACACATTGCATATTTAGCAATCCCATTGCAAAATTGAAAGACATGCAACACGGGAGCTTTGTGCTTCTTGCATTGCAAAATCTCGCCTCTTACCCATTTTTTGTAGCGCATGTAGTATGTTGGCTGCATATTTCTTGTACTTGCAGGAATCCTAGGCGGTGGTATTCACCTCCAAGCAACACTTTAAAGCCACCAATTTCAAGGGGATGACTAGAACCAACAACCTATGGCTTCACCTGCTTTGCAAAACTAGTATGAGCATGTATGTTTCAAGTGTGTGAGTGAAAATCACATGTTTTTAGAATGCTCGGAGGGAATGCACTACAAGTGCTGTCAGCTCCAAGTAGGCGTATAGTTCCATAGAAGGACATGTAGCATATAATCTGGCAAGCAATATATCTTTCTTGTCCACCCTAAAGAGCGCCATTAATAGCAAGAGCACGATCAAATTTTACTAGCAATGAGATTCATGCATAGATAAATGATCCAACTAGCGCAAAATTTCCATGGGAGCCCAATATTTGGCTTGTCCACAAAGGTTGTGAGAGCAAAACATAGGCTCAACTAGTGCTACTGAATTCCATATCCACACAAAATTTCATGCAGGGGAGCATAGCAAAAATAGAAGATGGTGTTAAAAGGATGAGTAGCCAATTCAATTATATGAAATTGTGTAATTTCTCTATTTGGTGCTACGCCATTGATTTTGCCAAGCTCACCCATAGTCCCACTCACCTCCATGCACAGTCCCTTGTAGTAGTTGCTATGTTCAGTTTGGTATACATAAAACAAAAGGTAATGAATTCCTCCCCATCCAATAGGGATCAAAAAAGGAAGTGATCCTTCATTACTAGAGGAGAAGGTTATCTTGACCCTCCAATAGTGGAGGAGGAGCCGCATCATGTCCCTTCAACGTTGAAATTGAAGTCGAGAGAGAGAGAGAGAGAGAGAGAGAGAGAGAGAGAGAGAGAGAGAGAGAGAGAGAGAGAGAGAGAGAGAAGAAGAAGAAGAAGAAGAAGAGATTTATCGTTGTAGGAAACTATCCCAAGAGACCTTAAAGATCTAGGTGACGAGGAGTTGAACTCGAAACTTGTTATTCAAGAGGGAAATGGCATAGCCAATCTACCACACTTGGGTGATAGAAAGGTTATACCATTTTCCTCTTTTTATTAGCGCGCGCGCACACACACACACACACACACACACACACACACACACACACACACACCTGAGAAGACGAGAGTTTTATCGTCGTAGGAAACTATTCCAAGAGACCTTAAAGATCTAACCATTATCAAAGCAATTTGAGTAAAGAGGGCAATGGTATATCCAAGTGTGTAGCAAAGATCTAGGGGTTGTAGCAGAAATTTTGGCTGAGAAAGTCCCAACATATGTACAGCTTGGAGATGCTACCCCGTGCCCTTGGAACTGACGATTGTGGATTAGGTAACCAAAAATAGCTGCAAAGTCTACTATACTCATATTTGTATATGACACTAACTTTATGGTCTCTTAGTTGACAATGGACATTGTGTTGTTACTAAGAGACATTGTGTCGTTACTAAGAGACATTGTGTCGTTTGACCAAGAATAGTAAGTTAACTAGCCAAACTTGTGACTTCAATCTAAAAGAATTGGCAAATGTATAGTGCAACATTCACACACCAATGACCACACGAGAAGGGTTATCCTCGAACATATACTTAGGTGGTCTTCACACGATGTGTTTCAAAATAGAGAAGTGAAGGTGATTTTAAACTTCTCTTATTCACACAAAGAGTTTGACTTAGTTTCCTAAAAAGTAGAAAAAGTGGTTCCTTTTCATTAACTATTGCTAGAAAGGCAAGAGTTTATGAAAAGGAACAATCTCTTGCAAGAGTTTGACTGCAAAGTTTTGGTGGGATCCTAATGAAACGTATGACACTACATGCATAGAAAAACAAGATTTGCAGAAGCTAGGAATAGTGACGAGACCCATCGTGTGAAAGCCCTTTTAGCACATTGTAAGCCCTTTTAGCACATTGTAAGGAAGAGAATTCTAAAGGAGTTTCCATATTACAGTGTGCCCAAGTCTTTCCAACATGATATAGTAGTCAATTTATGTTGGTCGTAATCTTCAATCTAGAGCTCCTTGTACAACAGTACAACAAAAGGACAAAGCCAAGCAACCAAAGTATCTCAAGAAATTGAGAAAGAGCAGTGTAAGTAAAAGGCAAGCCAATTGAAAAGAGCGTTATATTAGAGTCTGTATATAACAAGTGCCATAGTCTTCAACATGGTACTAGTCCGTTCATGTTTGTCTACAAGCTACATCTAAAGTTCCTCGTAGTACACTGTTACCACGCAAAAGGACAAAGTTCGAAAGCTATAGACAAAGCTCAAAGATAGAACTAGAGCATGTGCTAATCAAACCTAGGATAGACTCCAAGATAGCCTAATCATGAGCTCTACAATCTTCAATTAAGGAGTGAGTCAAGTTGAGCTCATTCTTTGTTCAAAAGTATGCTACGAACTTGCACGAATGAAGTCTCCATCGAGTAAAGAGGTTGATTGGCATAAAAAGTCCAGGGCCTAGCAATGTCCATACTCATACTCATAGCAATGCAATGTCCACTTTACGAAGGAGCCACCACGTTGAAGCTCTTTTCAAATGTATGTTCCTCACCTTCATGATTAAAGTTACCATTTTTTAGTAGCTTAATGAGCAAAAAAAATCCAATGTGTCGCCAATAGTGCTTTCAACATTCATACTCAAAGAAATGCAATGTTCCCACGTAGGAAGCAGTCACCATGTTCAAGCTATTTCCAAAAGTATGTTCCTAATATAAATATTGATAGGAAGCTTGAGTATGCATTCCTCAATGGAAAAACAAATCATAATCTACAATCGGTCAGCTAACAGTTTTCTTTGAGCTACCAATAGGATATTCAGGGAGTTTAATCCTATATAATCTCAAAGGCTTTCCTTTCAAAATGCCTCATGGGTTGTAATGTTAACTTATCAAATACTAGATATCTATGCTATTACATAGAGAAGGGATCATGAGGGTATTGGTTAAATATGATAAAACCTTGATAAGATACCAACAAGGCTTCATGAAGAGCCTTGTAATGTTATTCCTTGTTTTTCCTAAGAAAGCTAGAAATTTGTTGTCCTTCCATAAATGTCTATCCTTAGTCAATGATGCCATTGCCAACACTCTATTTTGTGAGGTAATGCTTTCTGAGTTTTGTTTATAAACCTTAAGTAATGAAAACAACGTGAGACCTTAACATCATAGGCATTCACAATCATAGGCTCTAAATTTGTTGCCCTTCCATAAATGTCTATCCTTAGTCAATGATGCCATTGCCAACACTGTACTTTGTGAGGTAATGCTTTTTGAGTTTTTGTTCCTTAACATCATAGGCATTCACAATCAATAATGACATGTCATTTCTTGCAAGGCTCTTTTTCATTGTTAGCACGGTGTAAATGTACTTTTTCTTTTTGTATTGCACATAATACCTAATCATTTTGTACAATTTACTCAAGTTGCTCTCAACCATATATTTTACTTTATTACTCTTGATCATAGAATTGGGTAAAAGTCATTATTAACACTGTTTGGTTTCGAAACAATTGTTGATCATATGTTTTGGTCAAAAACTCAACTAAAACGCGTGGTGATATAGATACACAGGTTTTCTCGAATATTTGTTTACACTTCATTGTCAACCAATTCCATGCATATCGAAAATTTCACAAGACAATGAACACCGTTTGCTAATTTTCACGTTCACACGTGCACCTTGTTATCGAGTTCATGCATTCTCCTTCATAGTGAAATGTTTATACAACTTTTGCCAATTTGATTTCATAAACTTGTTGGTGGCCTAATCAATCCTTAAAAGCTTCAAGCACAGGATTATAGTGGCCAAGTGCATTTCACAAGTTCTTCAAATTGATTGCCTCAAATCTTAGCTTAATTAAGGTTCACAGAAGGTCATTTTTCCCCTATTGTACCTTTTTATTAAAGACCTGATCTTAGTGTAATTAAGGTTCATAGTAAGAAGTCTATCTCTTCTTTGATAGTCATTGCCTTCCTCACATTTCTTCAAACATATAAATCGTTTATTATTTTTCTCTTGAACTCTTGTTTGATTGCTTGTCTTCTTCTTTAGAAGCTCTTGGTTTTTTCCTGTAATGATAATGGCTTTTGCCCTTCACAAGTTGTAGATTTGACTCCTTCTGGACAAAGTATATGTACAAGAAGGCCAAGTATCAATATTACTGTATGATTTGATAAGCAAAGATGATTCTCGGAGGAATGCCGCCACCAACATTAACATATGAGTTTTACAATTGGGTTTGTGTAGAAGAATTCTGTATAGGAATTGACAGGGTCACCGAGTTCATCCTGAAGGACCTTCCCGGAGTGTGCAATCCTGAAAGATTAAGCTCTACTTCTTCCAAGGGAGAGCAAACATCAAGCAAAGCATGTACGACGTCGATAATTTTTTGTTTCAAGGCAAGCAGGAGTACAGGGAGTAAGTACATACAGATGGTAAAAATGTAATAGACACGCAAAGACATGGCAATTAGGAAAGTCAAATATAATAAGTCATAAAAGACCCCAGATTGAGGGAAGCAAATGAGGAAAAGCTGGACCTCCATCATTGATAATATGAATCTAGCAGGCTGGCGGGAACTGTCTATGTTGATCACTAGCAAAACGTGCATGGATGCATGGCTGTTGCAAATCTCCTGACAACTAGCAATGTATAGCTGATCAGGTCACAAGGGACTAGCATACCTGCAACAGCCAAAGCTTGGAAGACAGAATACTGAGGATCCGAAAGGAACGACACAGACTGATCGCCAGAATTGCTGGAAAGAATGTACCATTAAGGTGTTTGCTGTCTCTGAACCACACTGAAAATCCTCCCTAACCAGAAAAAAAGAGCTTTCATCTTCATTCAATTCAAAGGGAATAACGAACCTTGCCTTTGTTGATCATAAAGCCGAACATTCCATACTGTTCTTATCAAGCCAAAAGCAAACCATTGTCATGCCATTCTTTGATAGCTGATCGTACGGCAAGGTTGGGGATGAGACTTTTGTGACTAAGCTCAAGATTGGTCATTGGTGACCTGTTGTTTGTCCGTAGCCAAAGCTTAATAGCATCATGCTCGTAAGTGAAACCATCCGCTGCGATGTGCGGATTCTCCATGATTTCCTGTTTCAATATGAAATGCATTGAAACCAGTGACAATCAATCACTCTCATTGTCAAAGAAAAACATGCACCACAAAGCCAAGCTATTGGGTTGCCAAGTTCACTGATAACACATCTCGTAATCTAGCTACTTCTGTACAGACCAGCCAGGCTGGTGAGCTTTTTGAGGAGCTCTGCACATCTGAACAGGGGATGGATAATCTTGAAAACCCAATAGCTTCACGTTGCTCAAGCAAAACCACATAATAAAAAATAGGAAGTGAGTGAGTTGGAACCTGAGATATGGGGCAGAAAAAAGAGCCTGGAATAATATTCGTTCTACCAGAGGAAGATGGCCCTGCAGAGGCCACGCTGGCAGCTGCCATATCTGCAACTCTCTGGAGACGTTCAAGTTCGGGAAGTATTTTAGTTTCCAGATTAGGGCGATGCTTCCTTCTTGGATCTGCACATTGCAGACTCAAGTGGGCAAGAGCTGATGCTTCTGCAAGAGGCCATTCACCTGCAATCTTGTCAAGAACATCCTCAACTCGTCCACAATCTAATGCTTCCTCAACTAAATCAGTAACCCCCATTGGTTTCTGGCCTGTCAACAGCTGCAACATGATAATGCCTAGAGAATATACATCCGATTCACGGGTTACCACACCCGTCTGGAGATAGGCTGGATCTATATATACAGAGGTTCCAACCAGCACAGTCTCTTTGTAGATGGTAGTATTAAGTGTAACATTGTTTGGTACTAGCTTAGCTACACCAACATCACTAATCTTGCTGACAAAGTGTTGATCTAGCAGAATATTGCCAGGTTTCAGATCACGATGAACAACTGGCTGAGGGCGTGAGTGCAGGAAGAGGAGAGCTGTTGCAACTTCTAAACAAATTCGGAATCGAACATACCAAGGCAAGGGAGGAGTATTGTCTTTACAATACAAGCGGTCCTCAAGGCTGCCATTGGCCATGTAATCATAAACAATACAACCGTGCTCAGGGCAGGCCCCAAGTAGCATCACCAGGTGAGGGTGACGAATGTGAGACAATAGCTCTACCTGGAACAGTACAGCACAACAAGAAATGAGACAAAACAGGAGAACCAGCAAATCGCAAAGCATACATGACCTAATTACAAACGATTGGGAAGGCAAAGAACATAAGACTCAATTGTAAACGATTGGGACGTGGCATAAATTCCAATCCGATTTCTTTTGTCACTCACTTCTTTCTCGAATTCTTTGCGCCCTTGCGAGCCTTCTCTAGCCAAAACCTTGATTGCAACTGTCATATGATGTAATTTTCCCTTGTAGACTGGTCCATATCCACCTTGCCCTAACTTGTTCTCTTCACAAAAATTATCTGTTGCTATTTGTATCTCTTGAAAGGTGTAAACTGAGTACTTCTGCTCCTTCCTCAACTTCAGAATTGCCTCTCGTCTTGCAGTAGCCTCTTTAGAAGCTCTCTCCTCAGCTTCTTTCCTCAGCTTGTCAAGGTTTAAAATTGTTTCTTCATATCTGCGTCTTTCTGCCTGAAATTCTTTCTCAGCCAACTCTGCTGCCAAAGCAGAAGCATCTGCCATCCGTCTTGTAGCCTCCAAGTCATTTCGTGTGACATTATGCTGTCTTACTTCTTCTGCTAGCCTCTCTTGTAAAATCTCTTGATCCCTCTGAGCTGCTTCTACCATGGCGCCAACTATCTCGAGTTCCTTTTTGTAAGAAGAAGCATTTTGTGATGCGATCCTAGCCTCCTGCAAAGCGGCATCTAGTTTCCTTTCATACTCATCAATCTGTATAAACAATGGAAAATATCTAAATCAGAGCTGAATTTTGAGCTGAAAAAGTACTCCACAGACAATCACCTTTTTCTTGGCAATTTCAATTATACCCTCTGCCATTTTTAAGTTGTTTGCTTGGCACTCTGCTTCCCTCTGAACCCAGAGTTGTGCGGATTGCATCGCTTCATTCAGCTGCTGCTGCAGCGATTCAAACTGCAGAGCTGGAAGAACCTGCATACACTAGCAAATCAGAGCAATTGCCAATGCATAAAATCCCATGATCCTCAACAAATTTGATATATACGTGATACACACATGATTGCTGTTTTGATTCCTTTTGGCTGAAATGATGCTTACGGAAACAAATGACAGAAGCAATCAGTCACATGGTCACTGAAAACAAGAAAATTCTGATGAGGCACTACCGTACTAGCCTTTGAATTTGCAATCTCAGCAAACTAACGCATATGCCCAGCCACAAAGAATAATTTCATTGATTGATTTAGGAGTCCAACATACTTATACCTCATTGGTGTTACACGCAGGGTTGAGATCCATTGGAGCATTTTCCAATTCATGCAAAAAATTTCGTGATGATAATGCTTCAAGAGTGCTTGATCCGGCCGAGTTTTCTAGATCGAAGCTAAATTGAGAGAGTGCATCATAATCACTGCACGATTCCAAATCTGATGTATCCATCATCCTATGGTTGCTTGCGTTTGCAGCAGATGAGTTGGCTAAACCACTCAAGTCCTCCATGGATGCACTGGAGCCTTCTCCTGCATGACCAGTAGCCATAGATGTTTTGCTTTCAATCCTAGTCACCAAAGGTGTTTTGTCATTTCCAGGTCTCTGCCAGTGATCAGCCCTACGAGATTCTTCCTGAAAGGGTACAGCTGCTGTAGCTTCGGACAACCTACTAGGAGGCATGGCTGAATGGTACCTCATCAGAACTCTAGCAGCAGAACTTGGAAGGCCGACACTATCAGGAGTCCCTCGTGAAATGTTCATGGAAGCACTATTTACCAATCTCGCATGGGAAGTGCCATCTTCACCAACTAAAAAGCCCTCCTCTGTAATCAACTGATCTGCTTTCAAAAACATAAAGAAGTCATGCGGCATGCATTTAAGATTCTTGTTATAAAAGATTGTTGTTAACCATATTCCTTTTAAGACGCAAACAGGTCTGCATGAATTAAACCATGTGCCGACATGCACTGTTGACATGCACAACCAATCTGTAACAAAATATCCTTCCCTCGCTAGATGGCAGGCATCTATGTTAATACACACACTTTTGGGCATGACAGGATCCACCTTCAAATAAATCCACTGTGTTCATAAGGCTATGGTCGCACAAGGCTTAGTTATCAGTTACAGATAACTAAGCCAACTATGCCCAGACAGAGCATTAAATGAATAACTAAGCCTCTTGCATGGTCACGCTAGGCTTAGTTATTCATTCATCCTCCCAACTAAGCCTTGAACTCCACAACTATGCCAAAATCGGCATAGTTACGAAGGGTGGCCATAGTTACTCATTTAATGCTCCTTTTTGCGAGTGACCAAGAATGAGGCTTAGTTATTTGTTCAAATAACTGATAACTAAGCCTCGAGTGACCATAGCCTAAGACTAGATCCCAAATATAGTCCTCCCTAAACAAACATGAAACATAAAACACTGCTCTCTTTTAGTCCTCCCTTATAAAACACTACTCTCTAGAGAAGGCACCCTCAATTCCCCTGCCATGTGCAACATTAGAGATCCGCATGTACAAAAACTACCCCTACTACTTGATCATCATCAACATATCTAAAGTGTCATTGCTCCCACTAGAGATTGTTTGTATGTTTAAAGATTGCAAAGTCTCAAGTTAGAAGCTTTTAGTTCCCCTTTACTTAGTTCCACTTCTCTTTCAATTTAGTTATTTACAAAACCTTTTGTTAGACATGATGAGTCTTCATTCTTATGTTCAAAACTTCTCTAAGTTTCTAGACCCAGTTTCATGGCACTTGATTTACATGCCAATGTATTGATGGCTCATTTTTTTCTCATGCCCTTTTATACTTTAAAATTTCTATCGTAAAGCGTCGTAATTTTTAACGAGTTGGTTGACTTTTTAAACGGGTTGGTGCCATCGCCTCCTCCTCCTTCATCTGTGTTTTTTGCAGATGAGCAGCCGTGTTTCCCTCTCCCCTCTCATCGCCTTTCTTGCCCATCCCTATCGCCATCAGCAGGAGTCCATCGCCATTCTCTTCCACCACGTCCATTGGCTGCCCCAAGGCTGGCCAAGGTGATCCCCTATCTTCCCCATCATCTTCTCCCAAATCCATCGCAAAGAACCATCAGATTTCATCCCATACCTGCGTTTTCCAGAGGGCTGGACAGCAAACAGTTCTCAGCCTATTAGGTCATTCATATCAGCCCCGGAGGTGCCTTACTACAAGGAGTTACCGCGGGGGCAGTCACTTGAAGGTGTGCATTGCATGAGCATCAGGTATAGCAGTTTTGTATGGTCTTTTGTGCAATATGAAAGCAAATACCGCTCCGGCAATGAAGTGGGGGCCCCTCAAAGGGTGGTTGGGACCCCATCATGGTGTCGTGTTCTCCTCTCTCCATCTCTCCCACTCACATATACCTTCACATCACATATATGTCTCTCTCTTACTCTCCTATAGGAAATAAGGAACCATCTCTAATTCAATAACCATAATTGGTTGTTTGTGCGAAGCGTAGATCTCAGTGCGTTCTCTCTTCCATTGCACCTTACATTTGTATCAGAGCTTCCCTTTTTGCTTCGGCTTGACTAACTCAACTCTAACAAGTTTTTTTCTTTGTATCTGAGGTGTAACAACCCTAACAAGTTTTTTTCTTTGTATCTATGTGGGCTAGCGTGCATCCCTAAGGTTCCTCCTCTCACTCTCGGTAAAGTAGGCTCCGTCCTTGGCGTCGGAGTGAGGCATTGAGAGCGCGAGAACAAAGCAATCCTTGTGGCGCAAGGCCGCAAGAGGGTGTGCATGTGAGAGGGTAGATAGGTCCATAGTGTGAGGACTACTCCCATCTCCTAAACTTGGAAAGATCTTGTATGGTCAAAACCCACAGCGGCATGGATACGCAAGCTTCTCCCATCGGGGTCGAATCCTCTTCAATGGATCCTCCTCCACCAGTTGTTTCTGTTCCACCCAGTGTCCTGGATCCCTTCTCTACTGCACCTCCCTCATCAACATCCCCTGGCACTCCTCATCCCCCACCCCTATCCTTGAAATTGGTGATGCAGACAATGACGGAGATGATGATGACACAAGAGGCGTGAAGGATAGCCTTTTGAGGCCGAGGAGGATAAATGTCTTGCTCTTGAGGCTGAGAAGGAGGCAAAGCGGCTTGCTCTTGAGGCGGAACGGGAGGGCAATTTGTTGGCTAGGGAGGCGGAGAAAGACAAGCATCTTCATGAGCTTGTCGCATCTTTGATCTCTTGATCGGCGGCTTCTGAGTCTGCTCTCGATTATGGGTGACTTGCTTCTACTATCACCAAGGCCTTGATGAAGGCATATTCCGATTCCCAAGCACCAGTCATCACGAAGAAACTCCAGTTTAGTGAGTATGATGGTAAGATGGAGGCTGTCACTATCTATTCGTGGTTGCATCAATTTAATGCTTACTTTGATACTACTAAGCAGTCTGACAATAGTAAAGTATCGATTGCCGCTATGTACTTGTCCGGTGATGCCATTAATTGGTATCAAGCGTAACAAGAAGAACGAGCCAAGGCGTATGAAGAGGACCATTCTTCGTCCTACTTGGAAGACCATCCACTATCTTATAGTTGGAAGGAATTCCAAGATGCCTAAAGGCTCGGTTCATGCCTCCACAATACCTAGACCAACTTAAGGATGATTGGCATGCTCTTAAACAAAACAATTCTCCTGTTATGTCTTTCTCGAATCGTGTTTTGTAGTTAGGTGTGCAACTTCGGTAAACGGAGGACGAGTGCAAGGACGCGTTACATCTTTGGCTTGGATGACTACATCAAGTATTGTGAGAGTCCGCGTGTGCGGAAGCGTGAGAGAGAGAGAGAGAGAGAGAGAGAGAGAGAGAGAGAGAGAGAGAGAGAGAGAGAGAGAGAGTAGACAACACAAAACGTTGATATGGTGAAGAGAGGGCGATCAGCCCCCCATGAATACCATGAGCAGAAGACCCAATACACAATAACCAGATAGTGTGGAAGTGGGTACCCCCCTAGCCCCATAAACAAGTGCCCAAGGGGACATAGGGCAATGCCTGGAAAAATCCCCCACGAACCACAAGAAATTGATATATGGAAATATATGAGGGTGCCCAGACAAAGTGGGCGGCCGGCCCCAAACTCGGGCGGCCAGACCATGAACAACCTAGACTATGGGTGGCCAGCTTGGAGACATACTAGCCGTACAAGTATGCCCTAGACCTGTGAAGCAGCAGAGTGGTGTAAATCTAACACCCCCTCTCAGCACCTGATGCAGAGCAAACCGCGTGAAGAAAAAGATGTGAGGCAAATGATGAAGATGTCTACTGCGATGTCCACTGAAGGACAATACTCCATGAGTGTAGCAGCAGTCTGGGGTGTCACGACCTCTGAGAGATCTCCATGGTTAAGTACCACGAGCAGTGTAGCAAACTATTGTACTCTGCCGATACAGGGTGAAGATACGACGTGAAGGTCCCGAACAGAGTGTGAAAAAAAAACAACTTCTTGTCGTGAAAGGAGTGCCAATAGACCTGCAAGTGTCCTGCCCAATAGGACCTGGGGTGTCTGTAGTCAAACCATCTGGAGAAAATAGGGAAGCCCGAGAACCGTCATGAGAATGACCAGAAGCCTATCAATGCATGAACCTGTAACCCAGTGTGGCTTGGTGGCTAAGCTATGTAAAACTCCACGAAGGCCAGATGTAGCAATCTGCACCGTAAACTCCTTCGAATCAAGGAAAGCCAGACTAAATAGTATGCACTGTAGAAGCTACCGTAAGCTGCAGCAGTCACCGAGAGACCGCATGGACCACCACTGGATGGTGTAGGTAGGGTAATCCAAGATGAGGGGAAAGCCAGACTCTAACAGCCTGCACTGTGAAGGGCCTCTGAGAAGAGGTGTCGTCACACCAAGTTGTCTGCAACGTAATCATCCTGTACGAAGGGAAGCCAGACTGAGCAGTCTGCGCTGTGAAGAACCTCTGAGAAGAGGAAAGGTCAGACCAATCTGTCTGCGCTGTCTTGCCTGTATCTCTTGCCTCCAATCCTCCGATGTCAACCAAAACAGAATCCACGCCAACAATGCCACCAAACCGCATCTCAATGTGAATGAGCTAGGAGTGGCCTACTGCCCAGGTCGGGGGATAAGACTGCTGGAAGGTTATTGAGGGTGAGTGTAAGCAACTATGAAGGTAGCAATCCAAATGATTAGGAGTGTAGAAGAGCAACTGCACTACCATCCAAGCCAAGCTCCGCACGACTCCGGATGTAGTCGAAGGATGCCTGATCTCTCACATCTTGCGGGTAAACTCTAAAGAACTGAAGTCCCACTTGTTAGGTGCAACGGAATGATTGTTTACGCTTTGCTCAAGATGAGTGCTCCGAACTGTGCTCAAGGTTCCTTTTGTTCTTATGGAAGGGAGAGCCTTCCGTTCTTAATGAGAGAGTGCAATGATCACAACAAAGTGGATGGACACTGTGCGTGCAAGTGTATAAGACTGAGAGATAGAGGGAGAAGAGAGATACGACACCAGAGACGACGTAAAACCCTCCTCCGAAGGCCCCACTCTCGTCGGCGAGAGTGGTCTACTTATGATTGCACAATCTGGTTCAATGGCTGATGCATGAGACTGATGCAAGTCTAGGCTATATCGACGATGACGACAGTGATGACGAAGTCAACCTAAGGGCTGAAATTTGCAAATCTTTCTACTGCTGTCCAAAAAAGCTATGGGCTGAATCTGCTACGGGTCCAAAAATGCTGATTTTTGGGGCTGTTTCTGTGGGTCTTCGTCGCTGAAATTCTGCAGGTTTAGGGCTGAAAACAGAGGTTCCCAAAGGCTGAAAACTGATGGTCTTTCCGGGTTGAATCTGGTACACTTTAGGCTGAATCTTGTTGGTCTTTATCTGCTGTTGAAATCTCTGCATATGCTGAAATCCAAAAACGCTAGGGAAGCTGGTGGCAAAAAGGCTAGGTCAGTTGGTTTCTGCTGCGGGGAGATCTAATGCAAAAACGCTATTTGCTGGGACTTGCTGGCGGTGCTGATGCAAAACGCCAAGCTGGTGCAGTTCCAAAAATGCTAGTGGAAGGGGTTTTCTGGCCATGGTCTTCTTGCTTGGTGGGGGAAACCGCCAAGGTCCTGTTGAGAAGTTGCCTGTTGAGCTTGGCTCCTGTTGCCTCTTCTGCCGAATAGTGCTAGCTCTAGTTTGCTTATACACAAACTTGGCAAAATTGCCCTACCTACTTTTGGTGGAAAGTCACTTAAATTAATAAGTGGAAAATGCTAAAAATAGGTAAAATAGGCTAAATGCACTGGAAAATTCCCTGGAGAATTCTGATGGATTCTGATGGGAATGCTTATGATCATGCAGTGTGCAACCAGAGGATATGCATCTACAGTAAGTGACTGGGCATGCACGGTCTGCGAACAGACTCACAAAAGTGCTAGATCCCTTCTAAATCTAGACTGACTGGACTGAACTGAACCCTGATCATGCTGTAGCTTGTCCACGGACACATAGGGTTGGATGTGTCACGTGACACCGCTCCAGACTGTAGATCCAAGCAGTGAACATGTCCAAGAAGAGATCCAAGATCCTCTCGCTAAGTCCATGTAGATGCTCATGTGTAAACAAGTGATTTGACGTGTCGAGGTCAAGGGTAAGTGTTTATCCACCAAAGATGGTGATGTCGTCCTCTGGGAATGTCGGAATCCCATATGCCATGAGCATGGCCATATCTCGTGTGAACTCCTCTTATGAATGCATAGGTGTGTCCATAGCAAACCAAAAGTCACCAACCCCTCCGGAGTGCGCAACCGCCGAATGATGGCTGGAATGAATGGATCTCCCAAGGATCGTACGCCCGTAGATGATCAACTCAATGTCGAAGATATCGTGTACTGCAACAGTCATTGAGAGACCGCATGGACCAACCACCGGATGGTGTCCTGGCAAGAGGTAACTTCATCCTCTGTAAAAAACTCAAGCCAAGTGTCTGATGTCCACCCAAAAACGCAACTGCGAGGTGATTAAAACCCTGCTGTCCAGCGATTTTCAGCGTGCTTGTACACCCCCGGTAGGGTCCGGAGCAGTGCAGAGGGTGTAGGAAGGATGGTGAATCCCTGGCACAACCCCAGGTGGGCTGAAAACAGAGAAAAGAGCATGTATTGCTGGCTAAAATCTGAAGATCTGAAGAGGAATTTGACCAGCAATGCACTAGATGCAACGCCGTGTGTCGTAGGCAAGATCCAGGTGGGCAAAGCTGAGTGCTGCCCCCTCTCCTGCAAAAACGCAGCAGCTGTCCAAAAACGCAGATGGCAGCCAAAAACGCTAATGGAAGGAGGAGGTTTTCCGCGATGAAATTGCCCAAAAACAGTAGCGCTGGCAGCCTTGATAAAAAACGCCAGGTGTAAATGCAAAAACCCAAGTTGAGGTAAGGTCCTCCGGGACAGAAAAACGCAGATTTCCATTGCTTGCCTGGTGAATGCAAAAACACTGAGCTCCTTTACAAAAACGCTGGCTGTTTGATGATCCCTTGGGTAAAGTACCTGTTGCTGAAGGTGCGCCCTCAACACTGGCGACTGATACCATGTGAGAGTGAGCAGCGGAGAGGGTGAGAGCCACGCCCGCCAAAAACGCTGGAGAGAGAGAGAGAGAGAGAGAGAGAGAGAGAGAGAGAGAGAGAGAGAGAGAGAGAGAGAGAGAGAGAGAGAACGCTAAATGCACAAATGCTCTCAATAACACAATGATCAGATGATGATGAAATGTGTACCCCCCCTGGACCCCCCTATATAGGAGTGCCCAAGGTGGGCGTCCAATTCAAGTGAGCGGCCGGCCCCAAACTCAAGCGGCCAGACAACGAGAGAGAGAGAGAGAGAGAGAGAGAGAGAGAGAGAGAGAGAGAGAGAGAGAGAGAGAGAGAGAGAGAGAACACAAAACGTTGATATGGTGACGAGAAGGCGATCAGCCCCCCATGACTAGCAGAAGACCCAATACACAATAACCAAATAGTGTGGAAGTGGGTACCCCTCTGGCCCCATGAATAGGTGCCCAAGGGGAGGTAGGGCAATGCCTGGAAAAATCCCCCACGACCCAACAAGAAAATGATATATGGAAATATATGAAGGCGCCCGGACAAAGTGGGCGGCTGGCCCCAAACTTGAGCGGTCGAACCAGGAACAACCTAGACTATGAGTGGCTAGCCCGGAGAAATACTAGCCGTACAAGTATGCCCTAGACTTGTGAAGCAGTAAAGTGGTGTAAATCTAACAAAGTACGAAGTCAAGGTACAAGCCCAAGGACCTGCATGCCCAAGCAGTTCCATTAGTTAGGATTATGTATACTGCATACTCTCTTGCATAAATGATTGTACAAGTAAATGGACGAGTGTTGTTACACGTTTGTGGGCATCCGTAACCATCATCATGTAGCTAGAGGTAAGGGCTACTGGCTTGTCCACTTTCAAGTTGATCAAATAGGTCATCTAGGAGATGCAGCCACGTGTGCACCTAAGTCGCACATTAATTAGTGCACATTTAACCTTCACCCAAAAGTGACTTAAAATTGAATGGTCAAAGATTGGCCTTAATCTCTAGACTAGAGATTACATATAAAAGGAGACCTTCATCTATCATTTCCACGTGAATTGAATACTGTAAGATGGAGTTGGGGCGCCATCTACTGCTCCCTCTACACTAGCGTTTTGCCATTAGGAGCTCCAGCGTTTTCCTATTCCAACCTCCAGGACAGCCATCGCCACCTCCTCCTTCATCAAAGTCCTTGCAGATGAGCAGCCACGTTTTCCTCGCCCCTCCCATCGCCTTTCTTCCTCATCCCTACCGCCAACAGCAGGAGTCCATCGCCATTCTCTTTCATGCGTCATTGGCTGCCCCAAGGCTGGCCAAGGTGATCCCCTATCTTCCCTATCATCTTCTCCCAAATCCATTGCAGAGAACCATCAGATTTTATCCCATACCTGCTTTTTTCAGAGGGCTGGACAGCAAATAGTTCTCAGCCTATTTGGCCATTCATGTCAGCCCCGTAGGTGCCTTTCTACAAGGAGTTACCACGGGCACAGTCACTTGAAGGTGTGCACTGCATGAGCATCAGGTATAACAGTCTTGTACAATCTTTTGTGCAATAAGAAAGCAAAGACCACTCCGGCAACGGAGTGGGGGCCCTCCGAGGGTGGTTGGGACCCCATCTTGGTCTCGTGTTCTCCTCTCTCTATCTCTCTCACTCACATATACCTTCACATCACATATCTCTCTCCACACTCTCCTAAAGGATAAGGAACCATCTCTAATTCAATCAATAAAGGGTTGTTTGTGCGAAGCATAGATCTCGGTGCGTTCTCTCTTACGCTGCACCTTACATTCTCCTTGAGACACATCAGCGTATCAAGGTCTTGGAGCCATCTTCCTTTGTGTGCTTATACTTCTATCTCTCCTTTGCATATGCAAAGTGAGTTACAGGAGAAACCCTAATTTTGCAGCATACATAGTATAAGAATTTATGACAGTCTTAGACGCCCACAACCGTGTAATAACGCTTGATTCTGCCTCGTGCAATCAGAGGGTATCATGTCACGTGACACATCCCAACCCTATGTGTCCGTGGACAATCTACACCACAGCAGGGTTCAGTCAGTCCAATCAGTTTAGAATAGCAGTGATCTGGCACTTTTGTGAGTCTATTCGTAGACAGTGCATGCCCAGTCACTTAGCATAGATGCATATCCTCCGGTTGCACACAGCATGATCATCGGAATTCCCATCAGAATCCATTAGCATCAGTTAGGGGAATTTTCCAGTGCATTTAGCCTATTTTCCTATTTATTGGGATTTTCACTTATTATTTTTAAGTGACTTTCCTACAAAAGTAGGTAGGGCAATTTTGCTAAGTTAATATATAAGCAAACCAAAGTTCACACTTTCTGGTAGAAGAGGCAGCAGGAGCTTCCCGCTCAACAGACAACTTCTCAGCAGTAACCCCCCGCAGTAGTAAACCCATTGCCATCACCACCCCTCCCTTGGCGTTTCCTTCTCTAGCAGCAGAACCATTGCCTTGAAGCTTCTGTCTTCTAACGCTTGTTCCCCTTGCAGATCAGCCCCATCCTCAGTGTTCTCCCGCGACAGAATCACCTCAGGCCTTAGCGTTTTTGTCCCAGCAAGCTCAACGATTTTGCAGCATCTACTAACGTTGGATCTGTTGGTCAATTCAGCGTTTTTCTTCATTGCATTCAGCAGAGCAGACATCAACCTTGTAGCGTTTTCATCAGCAGATGCATAGCAGCCCTAGCGTTTCCTGTTTCCAGCCATTCGGCAGCAGAAGGTCATCAAATCACTAACGCTAGGACAGCAGGTCAGCGTTTTTGGTTTGCAGCCTAAAAACGCAGATTTTCAGCCATGACACAGTAGCAGATTCCCCCCAAGTTGGTTGCAGATGCTCCCCCATTTTCAGCCATAAAAACGCAGCCAAAACAGTCATTTTCAGCCACCGAAACAGTCCCCGAATTCAGCGATTAGAAGATCTCAGATTTCAGCCATCAAGTCGTCGTCGTCACCACCGTCGTCGTCATCGGCATAGTCCCCTTGCATCAGTCCATTGCATTCGCATTGTACACCTTTGTGCAATCAAAGTAGACCACTCTCGCCGACGAGAGTGGGGCCTTCGGAGGAGGGTTCTACAACCTCTCGGGTGTCGTATCTCTTCTCTCCTTCTCTCAGTCTCATTCACTTGCACGCACAATATCCACTCACTTTGTTCATGATCATAGCACTCTCCATAAGACGGAAAGCTCTCTCTTTCCCTAAGAACTAAAAGGAACCTTGAGCAATAAAGATCACTAATTTTGAAAAAATACAACATTCATTCCGCTGCACCTAACATTGGTATCAGAGCTTTGGAAGTGTTTTGCATTACTCAAGGAAAGAACCACAAGAATTTTTTTGCTTGTTGCGATCGCACGAACCCAAGTTTACTTGGGCGTGGCGATTCCTAATTGTGTTTTGTTGAAGAGTGACAGGAATCCCAAGAAAGAAGAGCTTGTCCAACCTCCCCTTGTGTCTCTTTTCACTCATTGAGAGTGGACCGTGCACTTAGCGGCCGGCCAATCGACGTGAGGTGGGAAAAAGCAACCTTGGTGTGAGCGCAAGGCCGCCCAGGGGTGCGCCCGCAGAAAGGAGTAGAACTCAGGTGAAGAGAAGAGCCTTCTCCAACGCGATTTGCAAGCGAAAGAGAACCTCAAGAACCCAAGATTCTCACAAATCAAGGACCTCAAGAACCTCATGACCCTCAAGAACCCAAGTTTCCTCGCAAGCTTAAGACCCCAAGATCATAGTGCATGGTCGTCACCCAAAGCGGCATGGATACTTCGCATTCAGGTGATGAGCATGAGAGAGGCGACGAAGGATTCTCCTTACCAGGAGACTTTTCCAACCCTCCCCCTTCGCCATCTACGCCAAACCTTATGGAGGCAATGATGAAGCAGATGATGGCCATGATGGATAGATAGGAAGACAAGCGCCTTGCTTTAGAACGCGAGCGCGACGCAAGAAAAGAACTAAGAAAGGAAGAAGCGGCAACACGAAACGCGACATTGGAGGCCGATCGTGCCGCTCATAGATTGGCTTTGGAGACCGAGCGTGAAGCTCGTAGATTGGCTTTGGAGGCCGAGCGTGAAGCTCGACGAGAGCTACGCACTCAAGAATTGATTGCCCAAGTCCTAGCCTCGAAGACCGAACCACCCAAAGATCGTGGGAGTTCGTCGAGTGGCGCAAGCCACGACGCGGATTCCAACCATCCAGTTACAGAAAAGTTGATTTTCAGTAAGTATGACGGTAAGATGGATGCTACAGTTATTCATTATTGGTTGCATCAATTAAATGCTTATTTTGCGACAACTAAGAAGACAAGCAATAGCAAAGTTTTGACGGCAGCCATGTACCTTGCCAGTGATGCCATTAATTGGTACCACGCATGGCAAGAGGCACAGCTAGCCGCGCACCTAGAGGCAGCCGACGATTTCACGCCTCTCTCTTTTAGTTGGGCTGATTTCCAAGACAAGCTCTAAGGCGCGGTTTATGCCACCTCAGTACCTCGCATGATTGAAGGACGATTGGCGCGCTCTCAAGCAAAATGGTATGCCGGTTATGTCTTTTTCTAATTGTGTTTTGCAGCTAGGTACCCAACTACGCATGTTAGATGAAGAGCGCAAAGAGGCTTTTCTCTTTGGATTGGACGAGTATATCAAGTACGATGTCGAGGTACTTGATCCAATCGATCTCAACAAGGCGGTAGCAATTGCTCTCACACAAGAGATGAAGCACAACAAGGGAAAGCCTAAGGAGAACAAGACTTCCACAAGTACCTCGCAGACTTCTCAGAATGGTACGAACAGTAAGAATGATAACTCTTCTAACCAATCTTCCAAGAGTCTCTCATCAAAGAATTCTTCCAATGAATCTAAGGGTAAGGCTAACACAACTGCTAAACCTAAGCTTACTCCGGATGAAAAAGTAGCACAAGGAATTGTAGGAAGATACATCACTTCGGAAGAACAAAGCACTTACTCTAAAGAAGGTCGTTGTTTTCTTTGTCACATTAAGGGTCACATAAAACGAACATGTCCTAAGCTTGAATCGAATGAATCTAAAGAACCCACAGCACCCACTACATCTGTCAATGCAATGAATGATAACACGATTGTGCCCAAAGTTTCTCAGGACCCTCCCATTGATGATTCACTCATTAAATGTTATGGTCGTACGTCGGGCACCGTTTTGTCATATTGTTTGACCCAGGTAGTATGCATGATGTGATCAACCCCTCTCTTGTTGAGAGAGCCTGCCTCGAAGTTAGTCCGAGATCTCCTATCGAGGTCTTTGGCTTTCGTCCTGGTATGGACGCTCTCATCACGAAGGAGTGCCTTGATGTGTTGTTTGCAATTCAACAGATTGCCTTCACTAGAAGATTTGTTGTTTCTCCTCTCTCAGGATGTGACATGATTTTAGGCATGAAATGGTTTCGTGAAATAAACCCTCTCGTTGATTGGGAGGCTAGCACTTTAACTCTCAATGCCAAAAGTGATTCTCCTACTGCCTTGCATGGAATGGACACTGCTCCTTCTCCATCTCTCATTGCTAATATGCAGGACAAGGTCGAAAGAATTCGGGATAAGGAGATTCTCTCAATCTCTTTTTCTCCACAGCATGACACAGGATTTGCATGATTATGAGAAGCATGATGATTTGCATGATCAAGATGTGATTTCTCACAAGCATGATGATTTGCATGATCAAGATGTGATTTCTCACAAGCATGATGAATTGCATGAACACGATGTGATTGTTCACAAGGATGATGTGTAAGTGAATGTTTTTCCTAGCGAAACTAACCTCGCAGATTCGATCAATCACGAAGATCAGATCTTGGCTTTCGAGTCGAGGTCCAAAGAAACCCCACAGGACGATTCGATCATTCAGGATGAACCAATCTTGGCTCTCGAGCCTAGGTCCACAAAACCCCTTCAAGAAGAAGCGATCTTGGCTATCGAGCCTAGGTCCAAAGAACCATCACAAGAAGTATTATGTGTTCGCATGATTGATACGCACGCATTGTTCAAGTGTTTCATTCGTGAAGGTTTCCTGTATTTTAGTCAACAACGTTATGTGATCCCTTTTCCTAGGCATGACATATTGTATGTTGAGCACGTTTCTCTCATGGATGAGCACGAATGTATGCGGATTCTTCATGAAAAGTTGACAAGTCTGTATGTCAAGAAGTCACATTCTATGTCTCTTCCTTGGCATGACACAGTTGTAGAAAGAGCACATGATTGTATGAGCACCAAGCATGGGCATTTCCATTGTGATTTGCCACAGTTGATTGGTTTCGATCAAACAGAAAAGATTCAACCTCATTGTTTGCATGTGTTTGATGAATGGTTTGTCAGTCCGTCTCTATATTCATCTACATTGCATGCACAATCTGTAGAGAAGACAAGATTTTTTTCCTTCACTTTACATGGAATGGGTATGTTCATGGTTTTGTGTTGGAGATGGTTTCAGGAATTTTCAACCATGGAGATTCTTGAAGACGAAAGAAGCAGGACTCTAAACGAAGTTGAAGCAAGAAAGAAGATTCTGAAGACTTTGTGTCGCTTTCGGCGCGGCCCAAAGAAGCAAGCGTTGCAGACCTTTATGAAGTTCAAGTACCGCACGACCCACACATCAGAGTGGGCCGGCAAAGAGTCCCTTCCAAGATTCCGGATGCTGTTGGCGATCTCCCTCGACGCCATACAGTTCGGTACCAGTACCTCACTTTGAAAAGGAGGGGCTGTCACGTGACACATCCCAACCCTATGTGTCCGTGGACAATCTACACCACAGCAGGGTTCAATCAGTCCGATCAGTTTAGAATAGCAGTGATCTGGAACTTTTGTGAGTCTATTCGTAGACCGTGCATGCCTAGTCACTTAGCATAGATACATATCCTCCGGTTGCACACAGGATGATCATCGGAATTCCCATCAGAATCCATTAGCATCAATTAGGGGAATTTTCCAGTGCATTTAGCCTATTTTCCTATTTATTGGGATTTTCACTTATTATTTTTAAGTGACTTTCCTACAAAAGTAGGTAGGGCAATTTTGCTAAGTTAATATATAAGCAAACCAAAGTTCACACTTTCTGGCAGAAGAGGCAGCAGGAGCTTCCCGCTCAACAGGCAACTTCTCAGCAGTACCCCCCGCAGCAGTAGACCCATCGCCATCACCACCCCTCCCTTGGCGTTTCCTTCTCTAGCAGCAGAACCATTGCCTAGAAGCTTCTCTCTTTTAGCGCTTGTTCCCCTTTGGATCACCCCCATCCTCGGTGTTCTCCCGCGACAGAATCACCTCAGGCCTTAGCGTTTTTGTCCCAGCAAGCTCAACGATTTTGCAGCATCTACTAACGCTGGATCTGCTGGTCAATTCAGCGTTTTTCTTCATTGCATTCAACAGAGCAGACATCAACCTTGTAGCGTTTTCATCAGGAGATGCATAGCAGCCCTAGCGTTTCCTGTTTCCAGCCATTCGGCAGCAGAAGGTCATCAAATCGCTAACGCTAGGACAGCAGGTCAGCGTTTTTGGTTTGCAGCCTAAAAACGCAGATTTTCAGCCATGACGCAGTAGCAGATTCCCCCCAAGTTGGTTGCAAATGCTCCCCCATTTTCAGCCATAAAAACGCAGCCAAAATAGTCATTTTCAGCCATCGAAACAGTCCCCGAATTCAGCGATTAGAAGATCTCAGATTTCAGCCATCAAGTCGTCGTCGTCACCACCGTCGTCGTCATCGGCATAATCCCATTGCATCAATCCATTGCATTCGCATTGTACACCTTTGTGCAATCAAAGTAGACCACTCTCGCCGACAAGAGTGGGGCCTTCGGAGGAGGGTTTTACAACCTCTCGGGTGTCGTATCTCTTCTCTCTCCTTCTCTCAGTCTCATTCACTTGCACGCACAATATCCACTCACTTTGTTCGTGATCATAGCACTCTCCATAAGACGGAAAGCTCTCTTTCCCTAAGAACTAAAAGGAACCTTGAGAAATAAAGATCACTAATCTTGAGAAAATACAACATTCATTCCGCTGCACCTTACATATCATAACTAACTAAGTTGTATGCACGTCCTGCAGACAGGGTCACAAAGGTGCCAAATCAGTTCCTAGGTTGTCCTAAGCCCTAGAAGACATAAGTAGCTTGTCTACATACATAAGGCTATATGCATGTGACAGAGGGGGATTGCAGCACATGGCTTACAGAGTTCTTTCAAAGATGCACCCCCTATACTTGCCTCCCTTGGCATGGAGTCACCGTGGCACGAGCAGAGAGCCTCAGAGCTAGCCGGAGAGAGTGGGTGCCAGGATTTCCAATGGCCAAACTACATCATAGGGAGGTGGCAGCGATCAAATCTCAACACTGACAATCAGAGCTGATCCAGGCATATTTATCATGGAGTTGTACACCCCCATCCTTTTTGTACACCCCGTTTTTGATTACAGATGGCTGCATATTGTCTTGTACATACCTGACATGCATTGCCATTAGTGGCAAAGCTCCATCCAGTCCCCCTTATATCCCGTCTTGTTTCAGATCCAAGCTTCCCTAGCTAGTAGTTCTTTATGATTTATCTTTTCAGTTTATTTTCACTTTTGCGATACATAGGACATTCATTTGTCTCAAAGGCCGACTTCCACCTTCCGTAAACCTTAATACAGTCACTCTCTCTCTCTCTCTCTCTCTCTCTCTCTCTCTCTCTCTCTCTCTCTCTCTCTCTCTCTCTCTCTCTCTCTCTCTCTCTCTCTCTCTCTCTCTAGGAGAGAAAGGATTCCAAAATTCTGCATGCCGAAACTATATCATAGAGAGATGGCCGCGATCAAATCCTGGTATCTCTATGCTAATCCCTACAGATTCATTAGGGAACCCCATCTCTGTTGTACACTTTCTTGCAAACCCCCCCATTGATACTCGATGGAGATGGTTTTGCATATCCTAATTGTATACCCAACACATATAGGCATGCATTGCTACTAGGGATAGAGCTCCATCCAGGCCCATTTTACCCATCATGATTGTACCTCACTACAGTTCGAGCTCCTAGCTTCTCTAGCTAGTAATTTAGGATTTTTTTCTCAATCCATCTTCACTTTTGCGATACCAACATTGTAAATGAATTTGTCTTAAAGGCCAATTTCGGCCTTCCTAAGACGTAAATGTACTCTCTCTCTCTCTCTCTCTCTCTCTCTCTCTCTCTCTCTCTCTCTCTCTCTCTCTCTCTCTCTCTCTCTCTCTCTCTCTCTCTCTCACACACATACACACAAGCATGCAAACAAGCAGACCAAGTTTCGCAAGTACCTTGAAGTATTTCATCACTCGACATGCTCAGTGAAATGCTGACATCACTTGCCCTTGAACGAAATGAGGATAATCCAGACCCTGCTGCATCCTTGACAGAGTGCAGTGTATTCCCTCGTACAACCATCACGCTACAGAAGTCTGGCGCATGTTTGGCTACATAAGCTGAGATGCTTTTTGCCCTCAGAACTCTGAAAGCCATGACAAGCACCTCAATAATTCACTAAAGTTCTTGTGGCGCATGAACGTATGTATGCATACTACATGAATAAGATGTTACGATGATTGTCTGACTCGCAGCAAAGTAAGAAACTCTATACAGTATGTGCAGGTAAACAAAATTTAGGAAATACCTGGTCCCTGCATAGCAGGTCGCTCAGGGCGTCTCTAGGATGGGATCTTAGCTGCCCACTTCCACAAAAATGTTGGGCGCGAAGGAAGCCATATCCAGAAAGTACCGTTGGCAACAGTTGAGGGAAGAAAAGGGCTCTAGGAGGCATCCAGACGGAGGGAGACGAGGCGACGGGCACCAGCTGTGGCGCCATGGTTGAACAGCCAGCGGCGAGGGGAAGCATTGCTGTCGGCAGCACAGCCACAGCGGGAGAACGACGCTCCTCGCACCTGCGCCGACCAAAATGTGATCGGTCGAGGTCATTGGTCGGAGTGGCAAAGCGCACATGATACGACCGTGTGCACACTTTTGACTTGACTTGGCTAACGATCGGTCAAAGGGGCTAGTTCTTATAAGGGAAAATTACCGAAATACCCCTCTAATTGGTGGAAATTCCCAAAATATCCTTGTAACTATTTTGGTTGGATTATTCAAGCTTATCAGTTCTGTTTTTGAGTGCTTAGCATGTAATTTGTCACAAATTACCTCGCGAAAAAGGACAGTTATATCTAAATAATGAAGCATTCATCTCCAAAGCCTACATAACCAACTCAAATTCTAGTTTTAGTATCTTGTACTGATAGACAATCAGTCTTCTTATGAAGGGTATAAATTTTTTTATCTTTGGAGAAATTTAATCTCTCAACCAAGGGTACTTTGGGAATTTTGGAAAATTGAGGGGCATTTTGGGAATTTATGACAAAATATATGGGGGTATTTTGAGAATTTTTGAAATTTGAAGGGTGTTTGAGAAATTTCCACAAATTAGAGGGGTATTTTGGTAATTTTCCCTTCTTATAAACTCACTTCATAACGGCTCCATCCAATATTTTTGACAATCGTGCATAAGTATAAAATACTATTATTTGAAGGTTAGAAAAGGAACATAAGCCCATTGTCCGGATGATCCACCACACCATGTGCACACATTATCCAGTAATTAGCACATAGAATATTCTCCCAGAGAAAAGGTCCCGTTTTGATCGAGAAGTGGTGAGATTTGATTTGTGGAGGTCAATGTTGCAATGTGTGTGCATACTTTTGATTTGCCACCGGACTTGGCTAGTGATTGGTCAGAGGGGCATGTTCCCCATAAACTCACTTCTGAACAACTCCATCCGATTTATTGACAATGGTGCATAAGCATAAACTACTATTGTATAAAGGTTAAAAAAGAACATGAGCTTGTCGGTCAACGCACCATGTGCACACGATATCTAGTGATTAGCACATATGTGCTCCCAGAGAAAAGGTCCTACGGGTAAGCACATGTCTTCAAGTCTTGACAACCTCTGTAATAACAAGGTGAGGTTGATTATCTTTAAGCTACTTTAATCAAGAATAGCATGGGGATGGCTAGGGTATGTTGCTCTTGAAGATTGTGTACTATCGATGTCTAGTCTACTTCCTCCTCAAGCTGCCTTTTTCTTGAGAGGCAAATCCTCTCCCTCTTAATGTGTTTGAAGGGGGGGGAGTGCCAACTTTGGGATGTCTAGTCTACTTCCTCCTCAAGTTGTTATTTTCCTTGAGAGGCAACTCCTCTCCCTCTTAACGTGTTTGAAAGGGGGGGAGTGCCGACTTATGCCACTTTGGATGCACTAGTTAATGGTGTAGTTCAGCACACCGTGGACACTCGGGCGACTAGAGCCCTCTCTCAACTAAATGTTGTGGGAATTCAAAGGATTCCAAGTTAGCCTGATCCCATAGTCAAGCATGGTCCCTAGAATCGACCATCTTAAAACCTCCTCTCAAATAGGAGGTGCCAACATGTAGGGTCAAGTCTCAACAAGCACTCACCATCCAATTGAAGGTGAAATCCTTCGTCCCCCTCTGACGTTTGTAGAGGTGAAAGGTAGGGGCATCTCTCTTAACCCTACTCTAATTCAACACAATATTTGGCATGCATCTAATATTGAATGTCAAGAATAAGGTGGAAAATAAGAAGGAAGGTAACCTTCAACATTCATCTTCATGCATCCATTGAAATTGACTCGTGATCGTCATTTGTATGGTATGTGTGTGCCACCACATGACAATAGTTTATGTTCATTGTTGTGTCGTGGCATGCACATACCATAAAAATATTTTATGAGTCGATCTCACCGTTGGTCTTATTCTTGAACATGCATTTGATGCTTTTATTTCTCAGAATGAGGGCAATAACGCGAGAGAGAGAGAGAGAGAGAGAGAGAGAGAGAGAGAGAGAGAGAGAGAGAGAGAGAGAGAGAGAGAGAGAGAGAGAGAGAGAGAGCTAACTCTACCCCTAGCATAAAATGAGATTTGTACAAATGAGAGACAATGGCCGTGCTTATATATGATAGTAGGTGTATCGAGTTTACTACTGATAATAATACAAATTAATAACCTTTGACTAAGGCTAAAATCCAATGTAGGGCATAAATGTGCACCAAGTGTGCACCCATCTAGAGATGACACAATCTCCAACACCTCCTCTCTTCAGCGCCAGATGGCTGGTCCGACGCCAATTCACTGCAGAAGATAATCAAGACTAGGTCGAGGTAGAGGCTTTGTGAAACTATCAGCCATGTTGTCCTTAATAGAACAATATGCAAGTCAAACTTTACCATCAGTAATCCAATCATGAACTTCAATGTGCTTGATTTTCTCACCAAGCACAAGATTATGTGCCAATGCAATAGCACTATGAGAATCTGAGCGAAGAAGAATGGGAGATGTCGAAGGATGGCCGAAACAGTGAAAAATTTGTTGAAGAAGATCAAAATGAGTCATAGCAAAAACGTTAGAGAGTTGAGTTTGAACCCAATAAAGAAGATCTGGGTGAGAACCTGTAAGGATCAAATCATCCATATAAAGCACTATGAAGCATATCTCTCCATTAGTCATGAGCACGTAAAGGTTAGGATCTCCATAAGTTCTTTGGAAACCCAAAGAAAGTAGAAAGCTGTCAATCTTCGCATAACAAGCTCGAGGAGCTAACTGAAGATCATCATAGAGAGCCTTCACTAAAAGAACATCATGCTCATGTCCAGGAATGGTGAAACTTGGTTGTTGCTCAACATAAACTTCCTCCTCTAAAGATGAAATCTATGTCTCCATAGCCTTACGCCCATGAGGGTTAGGCATAGCCTCCTCTGTTGTTGAAGATGCTCAGATCTCTTCAAGTTGAGCCATCAAAGCATAGCGCATTGTTTGTCGAGTGAGGTGGGTACTTGAAGAGGCTTGTTACTGAAGTTCCAAGCCAAGGAGACCCGAGTCCCGTAATAAGGTGCGAACCCACTTAGGATGCGAAAGTCTAGTGGAGGTCCTACATCAACAACAGTAGTAGAGGTAGGGAAAGGATGAGACAAAGGAGTAGATGTAGTAGAGGGAGGAGTAGAAACAATTGGTGTAGTAGTCGATGGAGAAGACATACTAGGTGTAGTGGAAGGAAGAGAGAGAGCAGAGAGAGGCTCCAAAATGTCAAATGGATCATTAGTGTTAGATACAAATTCAACACCATCAAGCCCAAACTTAGACTCATCAAAGCGAGCATAGTGAGAGAGAACAATGTCTCCAATTGAAGGATCCTAGAAGGGAAAACCCTTGTATCAAAGAGCAAAACTTGTAAAGATCATTTGGGTAGACTTCACCTCTAAAGTAGTCCGCTTGGAAGCAGGGACATGCACATGGAGCAATACATCCAAATACACAAAGATGAGAGACATTAGGTTTACGTCTAGAGAGGATTTGCTTTGGAGTTGTACCGTCTACCGCTTTAGTGAGAGAGAAGTTAAGAATGTATACTTAAGTGGTCAAGAATGTATATTGAAGTGGTGATAGCTCCACCCCAAAAGGCGAGAGGAAGCTTAGAATGTTGTAGTAAAGAATGAGCCATTTCTTTCACAGTACGATTCTTTCTCTCAACAACACCATTCTAAGAACGAATGTAAGGAATGGTAGTTTGCCTTTGAATACCTTTAGAAGCAAGGAAGTTGTCAAATGGTAGAAATTCTCTACTGTTGTCAGTCTTGAGAAATGAAACCTTTGATCTTGTTTGATTCTCCAATTGAGAAATCCAAACTTTGAAGTTAGATAGAGCATTAGACTTCTTGAAAAGAAAACAAACCCAAGTTTTGCGAGAGAAATCATCCACCGATAACATGAAATATTTGGAGTCACCAGGAGTCCACCTCCAGTAGACCTGCTAGACGTGCATGAACCAACTCAAGAACACAAGTGGCTTGATAGGTGGCCTCCTTTGTAAAAGAGGCTCTATGTTGCTTGCCTTTAGCACAAGAGGAGCACACATGGTGTGGATGGTGGAGCTGAGGAGACAACAATCTGCAGCAAAGTAGTGATATGAACATGTCCATTAGGGAAAATTTAGACTCACAAAGGGGCCTTTTAAGGAGTTTGACTTCCTCTCTCATGTCCAAAACGGGCGTGCGGTAAATTTTTTGCAAATCAACTCTAAACTTGGCGGAGATTTGGCAGTTTGAATCTACTCTTTAAACTCTTTCTATTGATATATAACACGCCACGAGATTCTTCATATTTTGAAAGATTCTATTTTTGATTCTCTAGATTCTAAACGGAGTTGTCACATCACAAGAGAATAAAAAATAGAATCTTTCAAAATACGAGGAATCTCATGGCGTGCTATATATCAATAGAAAGAGCTTGAAGAGTAGATTCTAACTGTCAAATCTCTGCCAAGTTTAGATTTGATTTGCAAAAAATTTACCACATGCCCATTTTGAACATGAGGGAGGAAGTCAAACTGCTTATAAGGCCCATTTGTGAGTCCAAATTTTCCCTAATTGGCATAGCGATAGTACCATAAGAGACTTTCTTAATGAGAGAGAAGTGCTTTTGATGGAGCAAATAATTGATGAATGTGAGAATCATGAGGAGACATGTTATAAATAAAAGATTTGATGCAGTAGACACCTCTGTCTCGAAGGCCATGTCCAACAATAGAGAGGGACTTCCGATCAATAACTTCAATCACTTCATCATCGAAGTAGACTCCTGATCCTTTTGATGTAGCTTTAGAAATTGAGATCAAAGAGTTTAGGCACACTCAAAACATCATGAAGTGTAGCATCTCCAAACGAAATTTCACCAACTCCGACCACAAGAAAGATTGAATCATCACCGATGTGTGTACCGATGAAGAAGTAGTTTTATAGTTTTCCATTAGGTTTTTAGATGATTTCATGTGAGAGGATGCACCACTATCTCCAATCCATTCCTCTTTGGAAAATGCCTCAAGGTTATGTGGAGAGGGAGGGGTGATGACAACGAGAGAGTCTTCACTTTTAGAGAGAGAATCTTCACATGTACAGAGAAGGAGACTGAGCAAGATAAGCAATTTTAGTGTTACCGTCTTTGCCCTTGTCATTGTCATTGGAAGAGAGAGTAGAGTCTTGAGATTTGAGTTTTGCTTTGGCTTTTTTGGAAAGATAGCCTTTGGTATATCACCGCTCATCAAGATGCCCAGAACGACCACAAAGTGTGCACTCTCGCTTTTCCTTTGGTTTGTGCTTGTTACCTTGTTGCTCCAAAGGTTTGACTTGGGAAGATTGTCCATTACCTTTGCCTTTGGGTTTGCCTTTGCCCTTGCCTTGTGCCACAAGTGTACCATTGGTTTTGCCTTGGCTACGAATGAGATATTTATAATAAAGGAGACTAATCGTCTTCGAATAAGTAGGCATAGGAAGATGCATATAGACATTGTCTTTAGATGCACCAAAAGAGTTAGGAAATTTAGCAAGCAACTTATGCATGGGATTACCAACGGGATGTCCGGCTTCTTTGAATTGTCTCTAATACGAGGAGTGAACTCAACAACTTTGTCCATGATGTTGTTGGAGTCATGAATAAAGATGTGATCCGAATTTGTTTCTAGTTTAGAGATCTTGGTCAATGAAGTTCTCCTATAATGAAGTTGAATGTCTTCCCACATAGCTTGAGCCGTCGTATCCTCCACAATAAACTGAGGAGCTACTGATGAAGTCATGGCATGAATGATGAGGGTCTGAGCTTGGGAATCAAGAAAGGTGCAAGACCGAGGGGTACATTGCTAATTAATCTCCTCCCAAACACTCCTTATAGGCTAGAGCCTTGCCCTAGGACTCTATAAATAGGAACCCCCATTCTTAGCATTGACCTTATCCATAAGCCTCTAGCTCTTAGCCCTAGAGGATTGAGCCCTTAGCTCCTAGCTCTTAGCCGATAAGACCCTTGTCTCGACATTACTCCCCTCTTAAGGGAAAGAGTTGTTTGTCCTCGAAAACTAGAGTGAGAAGATGGAGTCCTCACAAAGAGATGTAGAACAATGTGGACGTGACTGTATACTAGCAACCATGTCAAACTATCATAAGATCTTACTATGAATAAACATGTTGGCCGTATCCAGAGTATTTTTGGTTGTATGTTGGTTGCATATCCTGGAGTGTATGCTCTTAGCATATCACAGGATGGATTGTCCTAGCATCATTTAGAAGTGGTGTATGCTCTTATCATATATGCTCTCAACATAACGCCTAGGGGTGTACGCATATTACTGCTCATACATATTAGGCTTTACTCTTAGCATAGCTATGCTCATAGCAAGGATATGTTCTTAGCATGTCTATTTTCCTTGTTTAGATTGAACCATGTTCATAACTTAAATTGCAACATAAACCATGTTATGTCAAACTCTTGTTCATAATTGGGTGTGTAGAAATGATTAAGTTGTTGTAGTGATGACTCCCC
The DNA here is from genome assembly GCF_014529385.1 of Adiantum capillus-veneris. Classification (NCBI taxonomy): domain Eukaryota; kingdom Viridiplantae; phylum Streptophyta; class Polypodiopsida; order Polypodiales; family Pteridaceae; genus Adiantum; species Adiantum capillus-veneris. The sequence continues at coordinate 68,660,209 of NC_140952.1, forward strand.
CATCCTAGAGAGAGGTTTCATCCTTGAAACAACCAAAAAAGTATTCTCATGCTGCATCGAATAAATTAAACACTAGGTCCAATAACATCTAATGTGCATGCAATAACAAACCTTTATCCTAGCCTATAGGATAATAAAGTGCATGAATCAATAGTGTGAATCAAGGTAGAACCATAACATAGAAGAAACCATCTGTTAAATTGCAAATACTTGTTACATTAACAAGTCTACGTATCGAACAATTTCTGGCCACTGAAATCGCTCCGGATACCTTGGGCCATAAGGGTCCAAGAACGGATGAACCAAAACCTTGAGACTTTGTAGCAACACATCATTAATAAAGGGTGCCAATGTTAGCCTCAAAGAGCTACGTATTCACCTTGTAATATGCCTCTCAAAGTGATGCCAAAACATATGACATCCGTCAAGTACAATGAAGTAGTTGTGTGTGGAGAAAGCATAATGTAATGGAAATGGCCTATGAACTTTGAGAATAGCCGTATTAAGAGAATTAGAGTGAGCATTTTTTTGAGATCACTTTGAGAACATAGAGGGTGAACTTGATTAATGATGGTAGCAACATAAACATAGTACTAAATTAACTTTTCATGAACAATACTTTTGCAAGAGAGAGAGTATTAGAGAACTGGACAATAGTTGAGGACCGGATTTACTTGGAGCCGGTCCCCCCTCCAAAAGACGTTTGTATTATAGATTCTCCCATCAAGAGAGACTTGGTACAATACAATCTTTGTGTTCCTTGTGACCTTGGTGATGCTATGAAGATGGAAAGCTTTATGCATCACGAGCATAACATAAACTTTGCAAAAAGCATTAACTATCCCAAGCTCAATCCCAAGGCCTCAAACACATTCGAAGGTGGAGAGAGCTAGCGGAGAATAAGGGTAGGGAAGAGGAAGAAGAATCATTCATAGGAGAAAGAAATAGTTCCTCACTTATCATCACTCTACTTGCTTAGCATAGCATAATAGCATAGTAATGAAGATGAAGAAGATGGAAAAATTAAGCATTGAAGCATGGCTCTTGGTTGGATTTGCATTCCATAGCCAAGAGTGTTGGTGTAGGCTCTCCACTTCTCAACAAGCTTGGAGAAGGAGAAGGAGCTCTTGCACTTTGCACTTCACATAATGTGAGAGTGTGTATGTGTGTGTGTGTGTGTGTGGGAGAGTAAACCCCCCCTCTCAAGCTTGGTCCACCCCCCCCCCCCCCCCCCCCTCTCTCTCTCTCTCTCTCTCTCTCTTGTATTATTTAATTATATCATTTGGACATGTGTCTTCTTTTTCGTCTTTGAGAGAAAGAAGTTCATTATTTATTTTTATGCATCTAAATTCTCATTGGACCTCTTTAAAGCCTATCCAATAGGATTCAAGCACATCATGAGGGCCACATGTGGAGGATTCTCTCTCTCTCTCTCTCTCTCTCTCTCGTATTATTTAATTATATCATTTGGACATGTGTCCTCTTTTTCCTCTTTGAGAGAAAGAACTTAATTATTTATTTTTATGCATCTAAATTATCATTGGACCCCTTTAAAGCCTATCCAATAGGATTCAAGCACATCATGAGAGCCACATGGGGAGGATTTTGACATGTCTTTTATGCTTCTTAAGTCATTTGATTTGAATTGAACACTTCAAGAACCTTAGTCATTTAAGCATGAGAATCACCTCAAGCTTGGGCACAGTTCCCACAAACACTTTAAACATTAATTAGCAAGCCGACAAGCACCTCATGCTTGGGTAGGATTCCCACCTAAAAGGGCGGGGTAATGCGTGTGCTAGTCTCCACCCAATCGTGCTATCTTATAGCCTCCCCCTAGCGTGCACATTGTCCGGCCGTGCCGGTGGCCTGTCTCGTAGGACCCATGTCCTTACATTACCCCCCCTTGGAGAATCATTTTCCTCCTCGAAAATGAACGTAGGAAAACGTTTCTTAAGTGCGGAGACATTCTCCCATGTAGAACCTTCTTCAGGTTTATCTAGCCATTCTACCAACACCTGTCATCTGACATGATGTCTGGTGCGAAGTTCATAAGAATCCAAAATATTTTCGGGCTCATGAGGGATGCTTGGAAGTTCGATAAGGTCAACTAACACAACTGTGTCGATGCTAGTATCATTCTGTCCTAGCTGTTTTCGTAAACGGCTAACATGAAAAACAGGATGAACTCCTGAGTGCTCTAGAAGAGCTAACTTCTAGGCCACTTGACCTATACGTTTGAGAATGGTAAATGGTCCACAATAGCGTGGTGAAAGTTTAGCAACTTTTCCCGTCTTCAGACTTTTTGAATGCTCCAAAACTCTGAGGCAAACCTTGTCTCCTTCTTCAAAAGTAGCAAGACAACGATGCTCATCTGCGTACTTCTTACATCGATCTTGAGCTTGATTAACATTCTGTTGAGCAACTCGAAACATTTATAATGGTCTTGGAGAAAATCCTTCGCTTGTTGTATCTTCTCCTTAGCCAACCCCACTAGAACGGGTGATCTAGGTTGAAATCCATATAAAAGCATAAATGGACTAAACCCTGTAGTCACATGCTTTGAACTATTATAAGAAAATTCCCATATAGGTAAGTAGTCTTCCTAATTGGTTTGCTTCTTGCTGACGTACGCTTGTAGCATATCCTCTAGCACTTGATTAACTCTTTTGGTTTGACCATCCGTTTCTGGATGATCAGCCGTACTTAGATTAAGATTAGTTTCCAACTTTTGAAACACAGCTCTCCAAAAGTGATTATCGAACTTTCGATCTCTGTCACTAATGATACTAGCTGGAAGACCGTAGAGTTTATATATAAGCTCTACAAATAGCCGTGCTTATTCCGGTGTCTTAACCGTAGTCTTAGCGAGAATGAATCAACCCATCTTTGTGAGACGGTCTACAATTACCCATATGGCATCATGGCCACGATTGTAGTAGGTAGTCCTACTCCAAAATCCATAGAGATACTCTCCCACTTACCTTGTGGAATCTCTAAAGGATGTAAAAGGCCATCTACCTTGAGGCACTTTGCCTTATTAACTTGGCACTGTTGGTAGTTTAGTACGTACTCTTGAACACCATGATGTAAGCCCGGCCAATAAAATTTCCGTCGAACTAAGGCATACGTCTTACGAATACCTAGATGACCAGCACGTAATCTATCGTGACACTCAAATAATATTTGGTGCCTGAGTCCTTTGGCACGCATATTGTACCCTTGTGGAGTAAGTAACCATGATCAATGGAAAAATTCTTCCATCGCTTAAGCTCTTCTTGAGTAGGGGTGGAGATCTGTGTGTTGGAGTTTTTATCTGCGCGTGCAGAGACATGTGAGTGTGAGGGATCCCTTTTTAAAACTGCACTCCACACTTTAGCATATGATTGATCTTGTGCACACTTGCCACGTAATGACTCCAAAAGTCCACTCTTTATTTTCGTGAAAGCAAGTTAATTAACCTGAGGCATCCGACTTAGTGCATTCGCTACTACATTATATCGCCCCTTGCGATATCATAGCTTACAATCATAATCTTGAAGGATTTTCTGTCAATCTAGCTTTACGGCCCTTCAAGTCTGATTGAGTAGTAAACCATTTGATGCTCTCCTGGTCAAAAACTACTTCAAACTCGGCACCATATAAATAGTGTCGCCACTTTCGTAAAGCGTGAACTATGGCATAGAGCTCTCTCTCATAGACATAATAATTCTGTTTAGCTCTATCTAACTTTTTACTTTCAAAGGCTATAGGTCTTCCCTCCTAGAGAAGTACCGCACCAATTGCTTTATCACTAGCATCAGTCTCTACCAAAAACGGCTTAAGTGGGTCAACGATTGCGAGGATGGGAGCAGTGGCTATAGCTACCTTGAGCTGTTCGAAACTACATTTTTGGGCTTCTTCCCAAGAAAAGGTATTACTTTTTGCTTTAAGCTGATCCATCATAGGAACAACAATTTTGGCATAATCACCGATATACTATTGATAAAATCCAGCCATGCCTAAAAATATTTGAAGCTCCTCAACCGTGTTGGGATGTGGCCATCGAAGAATGGCAGTGACCTTGTCAATGTCCATCTTGATGCCAGAATAAGAGATCACATGACCAAGGTAATGTATCTCTGTTTAAAAGAAATCGCACTTGCTTTGCTTAGCATACAGCGTGTGAGCTCGTAGCTGTTCAAGCACTAATCGTAAGTGTTCTGTGTTCATCTTCAATCTTACTGTAGATGAGAATGTCAACAAGGAAAACCACAACAAATTTTGCAAGATAGGGACGTAACACACTATCCACGAGTGTCATAAATATAGCTAAGCATTGGTTAGAACAGAAGGCATAACCAAAAATTCAAAATGCCCAAACCGTGTTCTAAAGGCAATTTTGGAGATATGTTGCACATCACGTGTAGGGGGTAAACCCGGCGGTAAATCATTTGAGAATACATCATGATACTCCGTGAGTAAGTGAGTCAGATTTTGCTGTGCAAAAGGAGAGAGTAAACTAGAGTTATGCTGGGATGGAGAAGCTTGTAATTCCTGTAATGTTTATTTTACAATAGTTGCACGTTACTCTATAGAATTAAAATTGAGATCACTTTGCTCGTTAGATTTGTTAACACTTTGTTTATCATTAGAATTCATTGAACTTTCCATACCATTACTAGAATCCACTGCACTTTTCTCTCGAGAATTCACAAGACTTGGAGACAAGCAGTAACACAAAAAAACTTCATCTATTAAATTTGCTTTCTGTAAAATAGAAAGCTCGGCTGTACATATAAGAGGTGCAGATGGTATATTTTTCTCACCAAGCAAAAGCACATGTTTACCATTGGCTATAAAGGATAAGGAGTTGTGTTCATAACTAGTGTGCAATGTGTTTCCTAAACCATGCACCGTCCTAAAACTACATCAGCACGGTCCATGTTCATAACTTGGAAGTCAAGGGTCATCGTATGATCTTGAACAATAAGCTCAGCCCCTTGAACTATTGTGTCCCATACTTCTTTATCATTCATAGACATCTGCTCCACCACATACTTGTGAGAGTAGGGAGTTTGTGTAAGCTTCAATTTCTTAACTAGCTTATAGTTCAAGAAGTTACGAGTTGTACCATCATCCACTAAAATACGAACACGTTATCCGTTAATAGTGTCATGCATGTGAATCAAATCATGGGGGCCAAAGATGGGCTGCCACATTGAAGCAGGCACACAACACTTGTGCTTTTCTTCCATATGAAGAACCTCTACAACACAATATTTAGGAAATGAATCTAATGTGAGGTGTTGCATCACGTGCATGGCCTTTTATTTTCCTTGCAAAAGAGGACAATCTTTCTTGTTATGTTGGTCCGAAAGACATTTAAAACACAAATTGTGTTTCTTCGCACGCTCAAAATTAGCAGTGCAGAGAGACCCACGTGGAGTATCTCATGATTGCTTAGGCTTCTGAGCCTCTTGTGGGTAGGGAGAGGTAGATTGTCTCTTATTCCTCTTGGAATGTGTGGGAGATCTACCTCCCCATTGGATATTATCCACATTGCTCTTAGCAAAATTATTCTTAGAGTAGGGAACCTTTTCTTTCCTCTCTTAGTCGTCATCAAATCTTTGGGCATGACTGATGGCTTCTTCCAAAGTTTTTGGATGTTGGGTCTTAACATGAAGACGATAGTCTTTGTCAAGACCCCTATTAAAACCTCGTATCTTTTGGAATTTATCTAGACCTTCTAGTTTTAATATGATTTTCCGATCCTTTGAAAGGTACTGTGTGAGAGAGAGGCTAGACATGCGGCATGCATCCCATGCTAACCAATTCTTACCTTCTTCATTGGAGTCCAAAAACACTTTGGAGGAAGAAGCTTGAAACGCAGCCCAAGACGGAGGATGAGCATCTATTGGAAATGTCATCCACCACTTATAGGCCTTGCCTTTAAGAGATATACTTATTTTTACATCCGTCTTTATATCCAGGGTGTGTCTCAATCTATGAATATCACTCCATTTGTGTAAGAACGTATTGACCGCATCCTTGTTGCGATTACGCTCTTCCCCGTGAAACTCAAGAATGGTGATATTCTTAAGTAATGCATTGCTACCTTCTGCATCTTCTGAAGCACTTGTCTCTTGGACTCCTTGAGTCGTGCAAGCTTGGTTCCCTTGAACCTTGCCACTTGTGGCTCCTTGAGCCGTCTGTGAATTCATAAATTTCACAAGTAATTCCGTAAGATTGGTAACATTTGCATGGAGTGCAGAGAGGTTGTGTTCAAGTACGCTTTTGCGATTTTCCAAATTCTTGAAAGCAGCCATATCTACAAGGCCATGATCTCCTAGATCATCGTCGTCATGCATATTAGTGTCAAAAGCACCCGTGGTGCCCTGATTTTGATCTACGTGCTCAAAATCAAAAGTGTGTGTAGGTAGGATATCCTCACTAGCCATGTTAAACACACACTAATGTAAAGAGAGAAAAAAAAACGTCAACTTGTACATTGTGAAATTGAAGTCTTTGTGTTTTGTATGCTCCGCGATTTGCGTTGCATGCGAACCTCGTCTTGTGGGAATTGTAGCGCTTCACGTGTCGTTTGTCGTAAGAACACCTTTGTTGATTCTTTACAAAAACGTATCATTTTTTGGAAGGCTTTTGTTCACTTTGAAGCTACCTTCTCGAGAAAAAAAGAATTTTTGGAGGTTGCCTTCTTCCAAGAAGTGAAAAGGAAGGGTGACACAAAAACTCGTCGTTTTTGTGAATGATTTTGTTCACTTTGAAGCTACCTCCTTGAGGAAAAAATAATTTTGGAGGCTGCCTTCCTCCAAGAAGTGAAAAGGAAGGGTGAAACTACTTCCTTGAAGTTTGAATCTTTCTCTTTCCTTCTAGTTTTCCTTTCAACACAAGTATGTTATCTTTCCTTGTTATACACAACAAGGGTCAATAGCTTGATGATAAAGTGTTGGCCTCTTACCCTCATGGAGTGGGTTCAACCCTCCTTCATGCAAGAGTTAAGCGGGCCTTCCTAAGCGCGCAGCCAACGATGTCAATGGAAGCCTTGGAAGCCTCAGTGCCGTAGAGTTGCCGCTCGAGTTTGCCTTGGTCGTCTGCCTTCCTCGCCCGTTGTGGAGGGCGTAGATGGGGCGACCGTAGTCAGCTTTTGCTGTCTGTCTTCAGGGCGTGCATAGGAAACTATGCCTGTCTTCTTTTTGCTGCACAATGGAGACACCCTGTCTGCAGAACGTGGGAGAGAAGCAGCGCGTCACATGCACATTCAACCCGCTTTTCCCCTTCTCCAAAAATAGCTCGAATACCAGTGAAAGGGCGGTGGTAATGTGTGTGCTAGTCTCCACCCAACCGTGCTATCTTATAGCCTCCCCCTAGCGTACACACTGTCCGATCGTTCTAGTGGCCTTGCCCGTAGGACCCATGTCCTTACACCACCTCAATGTCAGCCTTAGCTTGTCTAAGGTCAAAGAATTTTTTAACACTAACTTTTGGAGGTCTTTAATGAAGCTAACCCTAAGGTCTATTTAAGTTCCATTAGATGCACATTTCTCTTTGATAGACTATCTCCTTTTGGACCCCTATTGAAATGTAACCATGTTTCCTCTTGATCCCTTGCTGAGGTAAATCTAGAAGCACTTATTGCACATTGCTCTTTGGTAGACCATCTCCTTTTGGACCCCTATTGAGATGCAACCATTTCTCCTTTTGGTCCCCTGTTGAGATAGGTCTAGAAGCACATATTTATATCCTAACTCTTGTTTCCCTTTTATCTTTCTATATTAAATGATCAGTTTAATATGAGAAAATCATTTGAAAGTTAGATATTATATTTTATGACACATATACACTTTGCAACATGAGTGAGAGGATCCTCATAAACTGATCCACACAGAGAACTTCTTAAGTTTCAAACTCAAGGTTGGACAACTAATCCACTCGGATACACACTTTGTGCAAGCGTAAATCTTCTTCCAACTATTGGAAAAACTTAGTAGAGAATTGTCTACTTTCAACATGTGAAACATGTGGTCAAAAGGTCAGATTCCACATAGAGGCAGTGAAAAAACAAACATGAATTACCTCTCTATGTGAAAACACATTGGCATACTTGGAGGAGGATTCAAGACATAAGATACACTGACAAGGAAGAAGAAAAAGAAACGTGCTATTTGTGGAAAGAATGGCCTTCACATAAAGTAGGGAAAAAAATGGCAAGGAAGAAGAAAACAAAATGTGTATTTGTGGAAAGAATGGCCATCACATAAAGGAGTCCCATTACATGTGCAAGCCTTCTAAGAAGGAAGATGTATGCGTCAAGTATTGCATACAAAGTTATGCTCAAAAACTAAGTTGGATTGTTAAATATTTCAAAGTGCATTATGGTAGATGAAATTTGTATAGCAAAGGAGATTTTGTTTAGCTTTTTACTTTCCTAATGAGGCACACAAATGGCATAAAGGTCATGTGGGCAAGATAAGTGAGTCATTCTCAAAGGCATGATGAGTATGTATGCTCAACGAAAGGTAGTATGAAGATTATATTTTGAGGATGAAACAAGTGGTGATGCTAAATATAGTGTTTTTAGCAATCGATTAATGTTTCCAAAATGAAGCAATGATAAGAATTCAAATTCCAACTGCCTTCCAATTTGTAGACACTTGAAACTCAAAACTCTAATTTTGATGTTCTCGATGTGGAGAACAATATCTAAACACTCACATTCATAATGAAAATACGTTTTTACAACATCAAGTTGTTCAAAGCATGCCAGAAGGTGTCCATTACTCTGACAGTGTAAGAATGAGAAATTCTAGCTTAAGAGTGAAAGGAGCCAAGGAGATTTTGTATCATCCTCCAATCTCACACAAAGGAGACCCACAAATTTGATGGAAATAGGTGTTCTCTAATTTGCAGGGAATATAACATTTTTTGTACTAATTAATTTCCTATGTACTTGATCAAGAAGTCTTCTGTGGGGGAGGATGAGGGACATAACATGTGTTGAGAAAAAAGATGTTGTCGATAAATTTTAATGTATCATGATGATGATTATCCAACCAGGACATCAAAGAAGATGTTTGTGATGAAGAATTTGGAGACTTAAAGGCTGGAAATTAATGTGCAAGAGTACATTCATTGTATTTAGGTCATGATTTTGATGAGGAACTTGTATTATAGTTCTCCAGATTGCAATGTGTTACATTGCAAGTCTCTGAACTACAAATTCCTATATTGCAAACTTGGGGGTGCACCTTTTTAAGAAACTATTCATAAAATGTGTGTTCAAAGGGTATAAAAAAAACCCCTTTACTTACATGCTTAAGGTAATAAAATGACCCCTTTTTCTTCAGAAACTTACTGGTTTTTCTCTAAAATCAATTAAAAGACCCCTTCCATTAATATAATTTTGTTAGCATTTTAAACTTTTGGCAATTAAAAAACTCAATCATTTGAACTCACGTAGTAACTTACATGTCTAAGAGGTGAAACCCCCGAGATGGCAAATACGCTACTACATATTGCTATGTTGTAAGTGTCAACACTACAAAACCCTATATTGCAAGTCCCTAAGTTGCAAGTTTCCTATACACTTTAAGAATATCCTTTTTCGAGATTTAATGATCTCAAACTCTTTGTTACTTCTCAAGTTGTGAGCTAGAGTAGTATCTCGTGAAGAGAGTCTCTCCTTAATATAACTGCTGTTGTGAGCATGGAACGCTTGTATACTTGAATCTACCAATGTGCTCTCATGAGAAGTGAAGATGATGGTGGTAGAAACATCCAAATCAACCAAATCATTTGATCTAAATTTACACAACCATAGCTTCACTTGGCTTCACAATAGACAAACCCCAAAGGCACCTTACACAAACTAAATAAGCAAAGCTTGTGTTTGATTCACAAAAGGTAGTTTTATGATTACCTCCTCTTGATATGGGGGCCTACATATCATGACCTCTTGAGTTTTTATAGTGAACATGCTACCAGCTCTCTAGGACTTCACACAATTATGCCCCTTCTTGGAAAGGAGATAGATTACTAGAAGGAAGAGTGGCCTTTGCACTTGTTGGAAAGTTTTTCTTACATCCAAGGACAAACATGCTAGGTGGCGAGAAGAACTAGGTAGATGTACGAGAAGCCTTTGAAGGGGTGCTCATGCTTAGCTAACTTGCAAGCCACTTTCAAAGAGAAGAGAGACAAAGGGTACGAGAGGGGAGAGAAAAAGGGAAACTAGGTGTTGATAAAAAATGTGGCCTAGTGATATTTTGTAATGGAGCTTTAAAATATCCAAGTAGGGTAAAGGGGATAATAAGTAGATGGTCTCCAAAAATGAAAATGGACCCACCCCCAATTTAGAGACAAATTTTTGTAATATGCTTGGAATCTTGCTTATGCGTCCTCTTGCAATTTTCTAAAAAATGCACTATTACTCGAGGCTTTAGTGTCTCTAATTTCTGAAAAACTTTAAAATTTGAATTTCCACAAACTGAGAGTTAAGAAAAATGAAAAAAATATAGACCTTGATATTATCTAATTCATATTTTCATGAGGAACCTGATGCAATCATCACATTTCACATTCAACACGGTTTGCAAAATCTTGCCCAAAGTGGCGTTTTTTCTTAGGTGTCTCTATATTGGATCTCTGTGTTTTTTGTTAATCCCTTCACCCTATTAGGTTTTAATCATAGGTAACCAAGTAATTCCAAAATCTAGGTCTATTCCATGCACGGGGAACTTGAAAGCATACTTTGTAATAGCGTTTTGTGACGCCGTTTCCAGGATGAGCTTTGTGATACCCAATTTTGATATTTGATCCACAATCTCTCCTTCAATAGAATCATTCTTCACATAAAAAAGCTCATAGGTAACCTACAATTGAACACTTCATTGCTTACAAAAAAGTATCACTACTTTACAATGTCTAAGGACCTCAAATTTGAATAAGCATACCTTTCTTTTGATGCACAACTTTACATACTTAAGGACAAGCATCTTTGTGTCCAAATTGCGCTCTTCTTCGAGTCTTTTAACAAGATCAGGTTTTGCTTTATCAATTGGAGTCTTGCCACCCACTATAAATCAAATAATCCAAGATTGATTATAGAACATTTTCCAAATTAAAAATTTCATTGTGGTGAAAGCCATGTGATCCTTTTATGTTGCTATAAGAATGAAAAATTGCTTCTACTTGGCCAAAAACAATGTTAGAAGAGCTCAAATTTGAATTTTCATGATTAGCATAAATGTGTAAATCCAAAAAAGCTCAAGTCAACTTGCCAATCTTTACAAAATTATGTAACGATTAATTCCTTCATGCAAAGAATTGACCAAAATGATTTTGTGGGAATCATCACACATGGATATAAAGGACGCACAAAACACAATTCATATAAACTATAGTACTGAGAAGATTTAGAAAACCCTAATTTGACAAGGACTTAAATAAAATAAGATACACCTTTGAGCAGCGTATAGTATTGAAATGTAATAGGCATCATATGTCCACCCATTAACAATCATTAAGAAAATCTCTCTTCCACATTTTGCTAAGATCTCTCTCTCTCTCTCTCTCTCTCTCTCTCTCTCTCTTCCTCTTCCCTTGATAATCTCACTCTCTTTCTCTCTCTTATTACACACACATGTACATGCGCGCATCCGCACGCGCGCGCGCGCACACACACACACACACACACACACACACACACACACACACAATAATGATGGAACACAAGATGCATGCTGACAACATTCCATGATATTATGGACACACAACCACACAAAAAACATATGCTTACATAATACCATTGGAAAAAAGACGCAATCCTTTTAAAAGAAGCTTTTACAAAACATGACAAAGGTGACAACATCATTGGCAGAAGAGTGACAAAAGGACGGATGCCTCCCAAGCAAGATGTGATGATGGATTGCAAGGCCAGAGAACCCCTTCCTGTTTTTATCTTTCATTTGTAATTACTGGCATAGACAAGCTCTTTATTTTGTAATTCAATGTGCAACTTGTTTCATAATTTTTCCAAAAGCATCTATACCTTGAGTTTATCAGGGTTTCATTGGCATTGAGTATATAAAAAGATTCTTACAAAACCAAATAATCGGTTTTTTAAAGAGTACACGGACCAAAGGGAATACCTACATAGTAACAAAATATTGTTTAAAACGGTTCATTTATGCAAAAATTTGCTTACGTGTTACGTTTTCCTATATCAAATAGTTAATTGGCCAATATCTACATGGAAGATAAGATTTTAATAAAAAAGGCTGAAAATAAAACACCTTGCATACCCTCTACAGTAGGCACTCTGTATACCTTCTAAAAAAAGGGGATTGCTTTACTGGATGCACCGAATGCCAACACTGGCATGGCACTACAAGAGGCTATTCATATTAGCGACGCTCACACAGCGACGCTCAATTTTTTTTTTCCTGGCGTCGCTATGAGCGTCGCAAATTTATAAAGAAATTTACGATGCTCATAGCGACGCCGACTGGGCTAAAAAAATAACTGAGCGCGCCCAAAAACTCAGATCTCAGATCTGAGTTTTTCGGCGCCCTCAAGCAAGGAGCAGGTAAGGCTCTTCCTCTCTCTCTCTCTCTCTCTCTTTTTCTTCTCCACACACACACACACACACACACACACACACACACACACACACGAGGAGAGGAAGGAGAGCCAGGTATGCTCCTTCCCTCTCCTCATTCTCATGTTCCCTTTCCCTCTTTCTCTCTCCCTCTCTCTCTCTCTCACACACACACACATACACACACACATAGTGTTTTTGAGAGAGAGAGAGAGAGAGAGAGAGAGAGAGAGAGTACAAACATAAACAAAAATGCACACACACATACATAAACAAAGAATGCACACACACATTGAGAGAGGAAAAGAGAGAGAGAGAGCATGCATAAACAAAAAACGCACGCATTGAGAGAGGAAAAGAGAGAGAGAACATGCATAAACAAAAAACGCACACATTGAGAGAGGAAAAGAGAGAGAAAACATGCATACGATCCAAAAAAACGCACACACATTGAGAGAGAAAGAGAGAGAAACTAATTTAACGTCGTAGGAAACTAATTAAAATTAAAAGACCTAAAGATCTAGCCGACGAGGAGTTGAACTCAAGACCTATTATTCAAGAGGGAAATGGCATAATCAATCTATCATACTTGGCATGGGTGATAGAAAGGTTATACCATTTATCTCTTTTTATTGGCACACACATCCACACACGCGCACACACACAAGAAGAAGAGAGTTATAACGTCGTAGGAAACTATCCTAAAAGACGTTAAAAATTAGGTTAGATGTAGACTTACGTTAAATTAGATTTAGGTTTATTTAAGTTAAATTAGATTAGATTTAGGTTTATTTTTAACTAGATTTACGTTTATTTATGCTAGATTTAGATTTACGTTATATTAGATTAGATTTAGGTCTCCATAGACTGCGATGCCTGCATGAAGCGGGTGAAGAAAGCCCTCAATGGAATATAGGGTATTGCTGCCTTCACTCATGGTGGGCTCCGTTGATCGAAAAGTACTGGTGAAATGTCTTCAGAAGATAGGGAAGAAGGTGGATCTTCAGGGCGGCAAGAGTCACTACATCCCCGACACAATGACCATCTAGACAACCTCTAGTCATTCAACAACAACTTCAAAGTTAGTAACAAGAGCAAGAACGGTCTAAAGGGCCAATTGCTGTCGTCAGATGTGGATGGAGATGAGGCAGCATCACCGCCGGAAGTTAACTCTCACATCTTTAGTGATGAGAATGCCAACTCTTGCCGAGTTATGTGAAAAATTATGTGTTAAATCAGTTTTAAGGTTCTTATAATCCCTGTTAGTTTAGTTCTTTGTTTTTAATATAAAATAATTTACGTTAGATTTAGATTTATGTTATATTAGATTAGACTTAGGTTTATTTAGGTTTACCCACACACACACACCCACACCCACACACACACACACACACACACACACACACACACACACACACACACACACACACACACACACACACACACACAAGAAGAAGAGAGTTTTAACGTCGTAGGAAACTATCCCAAAAGACGTTAAAGATTAGGTTAGATGTAGACTTACGTTAAATTAGATTTAGGTTTATTTTTAGTTAGATTTACGTTTATTCAGATTTACGCTTATTTACGTTAGATCGAGTCCACACAAGAATTACTTACGGTTTAGGGTTTAGAGTTAGACGAACAGTGAAAAGATCTACTGTGAAAAGATGTTATAAAGATGCTGTGAAGTGCTACAGCTAGAGAAGAGGCAAAGGGGTTTTGTCCACTACATGCAGTATCATGTAGACGTGGGTGTGTAGATTTCTTGTACCCACAAATATAGGTATTGACCAATAAAGACGAGATTATAACCCGGTGGTTCTAATCTCCATGCACCTCTAGACCGAGGTGTGCGGGGATTGGACATGACTAGAGAGAGAGAGAGAGAGAGAGAGAGAGAGAGAGAGAGAGAGAGAGAGAGAGAGAGAGAGAGAGAGAGAGAGAGAGAGATAAGACGAAGAATGCCAATAGAATATTAAATTTGTTGTCCAGGTTATAAGATTTTTATCCTCATTATGAGTAGTGACGAGGATGTGGGACCGTCCAACCGAAACACCTATCTCTCAACGAGGGTCTTATGTCCTTGTAATCAATGCAAGCATGCTGTGCGACGGACAAGACGTGTTTCTTTGCAGCACGTTCGCGAATTTGGCGAGTTCGATCCATCTATTATAGATCGAGTTGTTGCCAATTATAACTCGTCGGACTCTGACGCTGGCCAACAAGCAGCAATCTTGCAACCCAATAGACGTGTTCGCAGGCGCTTTGGTGAAGTAGCATATGTGAGGCCACAAGATGTAGCCTCTGACAGCTCGGGGGATGATCATGCAGAGCACATTCCCAACGAGGCAATGTTTGAGCCCGAGATTGATGAAATGATCGAGACGATCATGGATTCAGAAAGGCTTATCTATGATGATATGAAAAGTGAAGCCGATACGCCATTGTATAATGGAGCACGTATGTCTAGATTGAAAGCACTCCTGGTTCTTCTCAACATGCAGGCAAAGTTTGGATGGAGTGACACTAGCGTCACAACGCTTTTCAGGTGATCTATTACAATTAGTTTACTTTAATAAAACTCTAAATGTATAATGATCTGATAGATTTTTACACGACTGTATTGTATTTTTATGTTGTGTAGATTTCTTAAAGAGCACATACTACCAGCTGACAATGTGATGCCAGATTCCCGAGATGAAGCAAGAAAGATTTTGCGAAACTTGGGGATGGATTACAATTCTATCCACGCTTGTCCTAATGACTGCATTCTTTTCAGAGGGGAATACATAGACATGGAGAAGTGTCCGAAATGTGATTCCGAAAGATATCGAGTAGATCTCCACGGGACAAAAATTCCACAAAAGGTTTTGCAACATTTTCCTCTGCTTCCTCGCATCAAGCATTTCTTCGAATGTAAGTCCATGGCCGCCCTAGCATCATGGCATGAGGAGAATAAATCTTCGGATGGTGTGCTACGAATTCCTGCAGATTGCGCAGCCTGGAAACATATAGATGGAACATGGTCGGATTTTGCCAGGGAAGCTCGAAATTTGCGCTTAGGCCTGGCTATGGATGGCGTAAATCCATTTGGTCAAAGATCAACATCTTACAGTGTATGGCCCGTTGTCATCGTCAACTACAACATTCCCCCGTGGTTGACTACGAAGAAGGGGCACCTATGGCTAAGCTTGATTGTGCCAGGGCGATATAAAGTGGGGAATATGGATGTGTATCTTCGTCCACTATTGGAAGAGCTACAACAATTGTGGATTGGCATAGAGGTGGTGGATATGAGCCGACACACAGGACGACGGAATGCTTTGATCAGAGGCATTCTAATGTGGACCATGCATGACTATCCCGGGCTAACAGAATGCTCAGGTGATCTATTGACACTCCTCACTCAGACACTGTAAATCTTGTTTTTTCCCATAGTTGATCTATTATCATGTGTATACATGCAGGGCTTCAAACAAGCGGATACAGAGCATGTGTCACATGTGGACCTAGACTGAATGCACGTAGGGCACCCTCACTGAAGAAGCAAATCTACGAAGGTCATCAAGCGTATCTTCCAGAGAATCATGTGTTACGCGACGGCTTTTTGGGAAGAGAGCCACCAAGGATGTCTGCCCAAGCATGGTTAGAGCAGAAGGAGATGTGCGATGACGGATTGCCTCCAGGGATGAAGAGACTATCTCTATGGTACGAGTTACCATACTGGCCCCGACTCGTGATGAATCACTTGCTCGATCCAATGCACATATTCAAGAATGTGGGTAATCTACTATGGGACCATCTGACCAGCAAGAAAGATACTTTGGGAGCCAGAGTTGACCTTAGAAATGTGGATCGTATGGAGAAATATTGGCCGCAAACAGTGTCTGATGGATCGATAAAACTCCCTAAAGCACCATGGATTTTCACAGGAGCCCAAGAACGCAAAGTAAAAGATACCATTCGATCTTTGCGGACCCCCACTGGCGTAATGCACTCGCTCCGAACGTGTTTTACTAAAGAAGGAAAGCTTACCGGTTTGAAGTCACACGATTGGCATAAAATGTGTCAGGTACGTTCATAGTGGACTTTAATATCATTGCATAAAATGTGGACTTTAATATCATTGCTGCACATACTTTACAGTTTATTTTATCGGTTGCCATTGAGGGATGTTTGTCTCTAGACATCCGTAACACAATCTACAAACTTGCAAAGCTGGTGCAATGGATCTCACAAAAGGAGATCAACGTAGACTCCATACCATTCGCCAAACTAAATGCTGCGGAGCTTGTGTGCATGTTTGAGAAACATTTTCCTACTACCATGCTAACCATTCAGGTGCATCTTCTTGTTCACATAGTTGATGAGGTAGGTGCGTCAAAAGGCACGTCCGGAGGGTAGCATGGCAGAAGGTTGGTTGGTATCAGAGTCCCTAGTGTACATTGGAGAGTGGCTAGACGGATTTGATAAAGCCCGGGACACGCTATGGCGAACCATAGATGATGAGCGCATATCTTGGATTGTCATGTGCAATCTCGGTGTTGAGAAGAAGATGACGGAAGATCTAGAGGCTAAAATCAACCGATTTTGCATGCTTCACAATCCAGTGATGCAAAAGTGGATTTCACAATATGAGGATGCAAAGCAAGAGCGACAAAGGGCACGAATCGAGTGGAGACGGGGAAGACGACCACCGATGCACTATCCAGCGGTTCTGGAGAGCCTACCAACCTTCATGAGCTTAAGATGGTTGCACAACCAATTGAAAAGTGCACAACAATGCGGTGACGAAGTGACTGAGGAAGAGTGGGAGTACTCTCGGGGTTGCGCGACCAAGGTAAGTTTGCAATGTACGACTAGCTAGTGACTTTATTTCTAAACGTTTGAACGGCCACTCATAATCTTTGTTCGTTGTAGTATAAGTCATACACAGCAGCATGGTGTAAAGGTCGACATTTTAGGGTGGAACGAATCGACAAAAAGCGTTTTACTCAAGATTGTGGAATCATGGCAAAATTTGAACAATGTAGTCGACGACGTTCCTCTGATGCAGATCCTGTGGTGGCGGAACTCACTTACTTCGGCACGCTGCAATTAGAGATTTTGAGGATCGATTACAGAGAATTTTTTGTCGACTTGTTCGATGTGCAATGGTTCAAGATAATCATGGAGGGTTGCAACGCTACTGTGCGTAGAGGAGAGTCTGGTTTTCTTGAGGTGGATTCTACTAAGAAATGGACTGACCTAGGAGACACTTTCGTACTACCCGAGCATTGTGAACAAGTAAGTATGTAAATAGTTAACATCCCCCTTTTACAAGTTATGTGCTTGAAAGCTCTCATGTAAGTTATGTGACTCTGGCAGGTAATATTTCATCCTACAAAGTCTACATCAAACTGGTGGTACGTCATAGAGGTAGCCCCTCGTAGTGCAAGGACGTATGAAGGCTACCATGTGCCAATCACAACGGCATCAATGGAGGAGATCAGAGAAGATGCTCAATCAGAAGCCGCTGCGATGGTGCTAGACGAGCATCAAGATGCTACTACTCTATATGGGGTGCATGCAGAGGAGCTACAAAATGAAACAGAGGATATGTGTTTAAACGGAGAGCTCTATATAGATATAGGAAGTTATGTTGAGTTATGCGAGGATGAGAGAGAGATCTCTTAAAGCCACAAATATTGTATTTGAACAATTTTGCTCCGTGTTGTAAAAGCTCTGGCTCTCTAAGTACCTTCCATGGTGTATAACGCTCTTTTCTACTCGCGCTCACATCTTTTGATTGAAAATTCTGAGTTTTCGACTTGCCTCTTCTATCACTCAATTCATTGCGTCATTGTATTTATATGCGTCATTACGTCATTGTATTTAATGGTCTTTGCGTCATTGTCTACTCTATTCATTCAATATTAAGTTTAAATATTCGTGTGTTTAATGCAGGTATGGATGATGAGGAGTTTCTTTCTTCTTTGTCACCGCAGCAGAGACAGTGGTACGTGGAGCGTCATCGCTCTGGCGTATCATCGCGCGTTCCTACTCCATCCGCATCTCCCTCTATTTCGGAGCATTCGGCGCGCTCCGAAGCTTCGGCGTCGACGAGACGAGCTTCACACTCGTCTAGACACTAGCGCTCTAGTGGTGGCGGTGGCGGTTGTTGTGGGGATTCCGCCACCGATGCCTCCACACCGCCTCGTGTTCGACGAGGCTCTTTACCCTCCCCTTCTTTGCCCGCCCCCACACCAGCCACAACATTGCCATCTATGCCAGGTTTTGCACGGCTGACTGTTCCTAGAAGCTACACACCTCTACCTACTCCGCCAAGAGCCACCCCACTCGACACTCCTCGCTTCGGGGCCCAGACGCCGGTGGAGACACCTGACGTCCGTACCCCCATCAACACGCCGCTAGAGACCCCTGCCGGGACACCCAGGTTCACGCGTCACCGGCCAGAGGGCTTGTCTTACTCCGTCGACTTCAGCGGCGGCATCATCATGGATGATGACGGTAAGAAGGTGATCTCGCGCATGCGTGGTCTTTGCTCTCAGCTGTTTAGACACTACATACGAGCGATTTAAAAAACAGAGTCATCAGCATACTTCATGACGAGTTTCCCGTTCCAACACGGGATCAACTCTTCAATGAAGACCTGATGAAGATTTGAATGCGCGAATACTGCAAACACAAGCGTTGATCCGAAGTGCAAAAAGAAATCAAGAATGGGTGGAACAGGCCAGATTGGCTGGCCAAAGAAGATTGGAAGAATGCGAAGAAAGCAGCGCGCGAGAATCCCGACAAGTGGAAGCAACAAAAGGATGCAGCCAGAGCGCGAGTAGAGGCAGGGAGCTCGCACCACTTGGGGAGCGGTGGATGGGCATCATTTGAGGCCGATTTTGTAAGTGTTTTTGCATTGCTCTTTATGTTCGATAGTTTAGGGTTTATGAGTTTTTTAATTCAAACATAATGAAATCTTTGTATGTTTTGACAGTGGTCGATGACAGGACGTGATCCCACACCATACGAGCGCGAGTACGCAGGCAGGAAGGGCTTAAACGCCCTGATGGACATTCTCAGTTCTCGCGGCGGCATGGTTAGTATTAGGGTTTACTCTTTTCTATTTTTTGTATTGTTTTATAAATGTCGTTATATGTTTATACTTACTGAAAGCTGTCTTATTGTCTTTTTTTGCAGAATCCGACAGATACGCCGCTTGGACGCGATGAGACGTCTGACTAGACGACGTCAGTTTAGCCGTAGCTAGATAGCATTAGTTTAGGGTTTCTCATAGCTTATGTATCATGAGACGGATTTTATACGTCTTTTTGAACCATGTATATTATTACATTTGTCACCGCAGTTCCTTTTGCCAATCAATTCTTTATGCCTATGATGTTGTACAATTGTCATTATTACATTTGCCAATCAATTCATTTTGCCTATGATGTGTACAATTGTCAATTTTGCAAACAATGCGTCTTGTGGGTGACTATTTTGGGTCTATTATCTACCCTTGCACTTTTTTTAAAAAGTGAATCAAGTACAATATGGTTGATGGGTGGCAGGGCATTCAATGCCTTGTCACCAAAAAAAAATTCTCTCGGGCGTCGCTATAACCGTCACTATTTATGGCTCTGTAGCGTAGCTATAGTCTTCTGTGTAAACGTCGCTATGAGCATCTCTATATAGCGACGCTTATAGAGACGCATATAGCTACGCTTATAGCGACGCTCTCGTAGCGACGCTCGTAGCGACGGTTTTAGCGACGCCCGAGGTTATAAAAACCCAGTGTATTTCCGTCGCTAACAGCGTCACAAGAGCACACAACCTCTTGTAGTGTGGTAGGCTGCAGAAGGTGTTAAGAATAGGCCTTTAAGGCACCACTCAAAACTTCCTATAAAACGAGAGGCAGCGCATAGCTTGCCACCACACACACTGCGTTGAAGTGTATGTTGCACACACAGAGAGAGCGTAGGTGATTCGCAACACACACTTGACACACACACACACCCACACTGTGGTGCAATTGCCATAGGCAATTGGCCGGCAACTCACGACACACACACCCACATAGTGGCTCAAGCAAGGTGAACGCCGCGGCCGTACGGAATTGATAAGCCATCAAGCCACAAGAGGCATCTTATTCACCCACACAAAGGTGCAACTTTGAGGCCAACATATTACAGTAGAATACATTATAGAAGAAGGTAAAAACATTTTTTTGGTGATGGTCTTTTAAGTTATCAATTTGTTCTCATAGCCTATGTCATTACACTATCTCGAAACACCACTTACTTACAGTAGCACACAAAGGATATATGTACACACATAAAAAGATAAGACACTAAGTTATCATAAGCTAGCTATTGAGATTTATGCCGTAAAAATCAGATGTACCTACGTTCATGAAGCCTGTAAAGTAACGGATGCACATAGTCGAGTTACGCTTACATATACATGCATAAACTAGCATTAGAGAGTCTCACGTACAATTACAAAAAGTGGAAGCTTCACATACGTGTAAATGGTGTATGCAATAAGTTATGAATAACCGACACAAGATGACAAGAACAAGCTTGGGTATTTGCATACTTATACATACGGTTCGGCATTCATAAGCACATTTAAGCATCATATTGGCATATAAACCGGGTATATAATATGCATAATTTAAAAGTTGTATCATCGGACTAATATCTCTATACAAAATTATGTGACATTTGAAGGTAACAGTTTCAAGTGGTGCATTACCTTGAGCACTAAGTGGGAAAGAGGAGCGCTACAGATGTCTACTGCAAGTAATAACCATGTGAATTGGTACAGAAAGCCTTGAGTACAATTGTTTTTTAAGCAATGGTGTTAAACAAAAAGCTTTTCTCCTTATTAGCTTTTCTTTATGATTACTATCTAGCATAAAAATGTATCAATGATTTGTATCATGAGGGTATATGACAACCTCTTGTGAGGATAGATGTCATTGTGTAAAACTGGTTTAAAAAAAAAAAAAAAAGGTTTTACAAACAAAATACTGCCAACATTTTCACAAATCAGATATACTTATAAATTGGAATGCTTACTTATAAACCATAGAGATAAGGCTGCCCCTATGGCAACATCTAGTATAGTATCTAAGAATGCTAAACTCTGTGAATTGGTACAAAAAGCCTCGAGTATAATTTTTTTTAAAGCAATGATGTTAAAACAAAAAGTTTTTTCTCCTTATCTGCTTTTCTTTATGATTATAGTCTAGCAATAAAAATGTATCAATGATTTGAATGAGGGTATATCACAACCTCTTGTGAGGACAGAGGTCATTGTGTAAGACTGTTAAAAAAATAAAAAATGAAAGGTTTTACAAACAAAATGCTGCCAAAACTTTCACA
Source organism: Adiantum capillus-veneris (assembly GCF_014529385.1). Taxonomy (NCBI): domain Eukaryota; kingdom Viridiplantae; phylum Streptophyta; class Polypodiopsida; order Polypodiales; family Pteridaceae; genus Adiantum; species Adiantum capillus-veneris. Next base: position 68,682,187 of record NC_140952.1, read on the forward strand.
AATTAGATATGCTTATAAATTGGAATGCTTACTTATAAACCATAGAGATAAGCCTGCCCCTATGGCAACATCTAGTATAGTATCTAAGAATGCTAAACTCATATGTGTAACCATTGATGACAAACATGGGTACAGGCACACAGTTAGGATGAGCATCACTCGAGATGTATTTAAGCTACAACAAATTCGGGATAAGCTCATGGCAGCACATAAACAAAAAAAGCTAACAAAGCTAATAGCAATTAGAGACCCCATCTCCAAGCCTTGTAAACCTATAAAAACTTTCACAGACCGTAATCGACCCTACTTGCATAGACGAGCAAAAGAAAACATAACATATGATTAGGAGTAGGGTTGGGGTCCAGGGTGTGACATTGATAACAAGCAGTGGGGATTGCTTGATATACCTGTCACCCATTTAGTGCAAATTAATTCTAATTAATTGTAATTGTGGTTGGTTGGCAGGTAAAGATCCCTGCTTTCATTTGATAGGAGTTCCGGCTTAAAGCTCCTACTTTTTCATGTATCGAAGTATCTTGTAATAAGTTTAATATCAAAAAATTCTACTTTGCTTTGTTCTCTACACAATATGGTAGTTGCAAACAATATTTAAGTTCTCTCAATATATGATTCTAAATGATGGGATTTTACAATCAAGAACACACACACACACACACAATTCTCTCGAGATACCTTTGGTCGGGTATCCATCATATACTGAGGAAACTTAATACTGATTCAAAAATAAATGTTGGTTTAACACTTATATGGTGATTTATTCAGCCTTTTTGGATTCCATCTCTCACCCGTCTGGGATATGGAATAGAAGAAGGCATTCCTGTTCCACCTGTTGATACCCAATGTATAATTTCCTGTTTCAAAGGGGTAGAATTTCACAAAAAATTGCTTGACTTTGAGAAACAAGCTATAAGCACGCACCCACTCTATATCGGTATTAAACACCGCTTCTATAAATGACTGGCTCTCCTTATTGATTCTTTCTAGAAAAGAGAAGGATAAGCTTCTAGAAGCCTTTAATACCTTCCTAGCTAAGTTAAACATTATTGACGCACAAGATAGTTCATATCTTGATTTTTACTTTACTTCTCTACCCACTATTGTGAACAAGTTATATTTTATCAATAACCTTCCAGCGGTACCTATAGAAATTAAGTACTCAAAAAAGGTTATTAATCCCCTGCTAGATCTAGACCTTTTGGAGGAAGAGGAGAAGGAAGCCCTCAACTTTTTAGCAGATGCAAACTGCTTATTCCCAGAAAGAGCAGTTTCTAAACTCTTTTCAGAGGTAATTCCTTTACTACCACCCATGCAAGTTGAGTTGGATGCTATTCGACTTGAACATAAGCTCTAGGATTATGAAATTTTGAACCATCAGCACCTTTTACAATTTCCTCTTTAGGGTTGTTGTGTAGTATTCCCACGGACATTGTCGAGAACAATGAAAAAACCTTAGCCTTACATTCCAAACATCTTTTGGCACAAGATGTTCTTTTCGAGCTTAAACAAGTCAAATTATTAGATGTCGATGGTAAAAAATGTCCAAGCTCTTCAATTATTGCTCGCACCAAAGGACTCTCTCTTATGGACAGGGCAAAGGATCAAAAACGATTTTTGCGAAACTGTTGGAATTCCTGTAGACCCTTCCTTAAATGCCAGTGCAAAAGGGTGGATCCAAACTCCAGTTGCTCCTCTTCAATCATTTGGTTTGATCAAATTTTGTGGTACGTATTCCAGAATCTACCAAGGTTTTTTTGATTCTCATCCGGACCAGCCTAGGTTTATGCCTTTATTGCATGGGTGGCCTCGTTTCCAACTGAATTAAGGCATGCAGTAATCATCTATTATCAGTTTCATGAACACATGCTAGAAGCAGCTAAGGGACTCGTCCTATACACACCAGGGACTCCACTTCTTCAAAAGCTACACAACACACCAGCTTCCAACACAATCGAAACCCTACTTAAACCACCTAAAGGCAAGGAGCAATTAAAGAAGATCACACACACACCAAGCAGCATGGCATCAACAAGAAAGAAGCCAAGGCAATTCAGAGGATCTGATGACTACAGGGATACTCCCAAAACACTTGAATACCCAAATTTTGAAGACCAGGTACACTCACTTACTACAAGAAATAATGGATTATTACATTTTGATTAACGCAATGTTAGGATGCATGGAAGATTTGTTCACATATTGTTTTGTAACAAATTTATGGACTTGATTAATCCTCATAAGTTTTTCCAAACATTGATAAATGATTTTCACATCAATAAAGAACTGTCTAAAATGAGGATTTGCTAAGATCTCTCTCTCTCTCTCTCTTCCCTTCATAATCTCACTCTGTTTCTCTCTCTTACTACACACACCTGTACATGCGCGCACGTGTGCACACACACACACATACACATAAACATACACATACACATACACATGATGAACATCAGATATACATATACACACACACACACACGTGAGTACACACTCATAGGCATGCGTGCGCGCGCGCACACACACACACACACACACACACACACACACACTACATATACCCTCTTGCATAAATACAAAAATTACATAAATACGAGTACACACATGCAAGCACTCATGAATTTACACATACACATTACACACACACCACACACACAAGTACATACACGCTCATGCACAAATAAAAAAATTACATAATTATGAGTGCACACATGCAAGCACTCATGAATTTACACACGTGCGCGCATGCGAACACACACACACACACCGACACACACACACACACACACACACACACACACACACACACACACACACACACACACGTAAGTAGCAACAAATATATGCTCTCTCTCTATCTATGCATGAAAATGGAGGGAGGAAAACTCCCTCGAGTATATGCATACACACACAAGATTCACGAGCAGAATTGTCATGTCCGGGCAAGCAAAAGATGGAGCCACACACAAGAAACTAGCATGGCATAAGTGGGTCAAAACCTACCATGCAAATGGAAAGTACAAGTCACCAATGTGGACACCATCTACGCATAACTCTTTACACATCGATGAAGAAGCAACCACAAAGCGGCCATGGTCATCGCCATGACTGGGGGTTCATCTAGAAGCATCATCAACAAGAGCTCTCTTCATGAGCAACATCATCCACCATCGATGCCAGATGGCATAATGATCGTGTTTGAAGCAGCCACGGCAACACAAACCTCACGACGACTACCCACGTGGGACCAACCCCTTGTAATTACCCAGCTAAACTCACCCCAAAAAATAGTGTTTATGGATAACCCGTGCAAATAGCCATCACTCTCCTATCTAACTTTTCCCTCCCTTTCTCTGTTCCACCTTTACCTCTACTCTAGGTGCTAGAGCTAGAGGAATAATCCTACATCTAGGCCACTCCCTTTATCCACTCGGTATTTTGGGTAAGCCTAGGTCATGGACTAGCCATTGCAACCTATATAAGCAGGCCTTTGCCATGCATTTTGGGGGGGAAGAACATGACACTCACAGGGTGCTAACACTCACAAGGGCAATGGTCAACACAAGGTTGTGAGGAGACAATACTCATGTGGAAGCACATAGACATAATCACACACACAAGGCATTGGGTAGAGATTGACACAAAGCATCTACATAAGTTGCACATGAAATTCTTGGCGCTTGAACGCATTCACCATCATGCTGCATGCTACAGACTATGGCATTTCATGGGGGAATTGCTACCACATGACATGAAGCTCATGGAATTTTACACCCTGAACACACTTTGTTAGATTAAGCTCCTCACTCATACTCCATCCACGTATCAACCATTCTCACTAGCTTGACACTTGCGTATTCACCGTCGTCACTCACATAACACCACCATGCAACAACCATTTACACCACGCAACTGTGCACCAAATACTGAGGGAATTTCACTCTCCACATGGTAAGAAGGAATCTCATCCACATCGTCCACAATCTCATCAAGTAATCATTTCCCCACTATTCTTGCTACACCTGTCAGGATGACCCTCCCCGCATTCATGCTATGCTCTAAGGTGATGGGAGGCCCAGTTTACCCTCATCATCTTGCTCCCTTGCACCTGCAAGCAACCTCCTTATGTAAGGCTGATCATTCATACACACATCCTTCCATGGAGTCCTTATGAGGTCTTCCAGTCCGTGCACTACTATTCAGAATTGTTCCTACTTTAGGCATACCTTCTCTTTCATCTTGTTATCTTCTTCTCCAGCACTTTGAGAGCATTTTGTGAGCGATTATGTTTATAGGTTTCCTATCAAGGTCATGAACAAGTTTTCATCTATTTTCTCAGCTCCTCTCATAAAGTCCTAGCGGCTATAAAATGTTAGGTGGTGCCCTCCCCCCCCCCCCCCCCCCCCCCCCCTCCCATTCAACACCCGCCCCTCCCCCATGGTGAATATCACAGAGTCCGTACAAGTGGAGGTGTAGAGGCCCCTAATCACTATGAGGATCTTTTGCAAAGAGGAATTGTGTGATTTGAAATATGTATCAAATTACAAAAGAGATGCTGTTTGAATTCTCCCAGCCATTGCACCTTGGTAAACAAATACAACCATTGGCATCTCTAGTTATCTCTCTCTTTTTTTTCTCTGATTCTCTTTCTCTCTATATATATGGTGCATTCAGAATGATGATTCAAAAAATAACATTGCATGTTAGTCTATATTGATTTCTATATGAATAAATCCTCCTTTGAGGCTCTTCTAAGAAGAGGGCCGGGATAGTATGATTTGAAATCTGTATCAATTTACAAACGAGATGTTGTCCAATTTTTCTTAGCCATTGCACTTGGGTAGCATAAAATACACATAAGACTATCATAGGGCACCACTATGACTTACTTAACCATAGGCGAGGAAAACTAGGTCCTTATCATCCCAGTGATATACCCCAGATTTAGATGTTCCTTCTAGGTTGCAATATCTTCTTTTGCATGACTTAAACTAGGTTACTTGCATATATCATAGTCACGTCTAACTCCCAAACACAAACAAACTCTAATGATTTGAAACATAACTGAGCTGAAATACTGGTGTTTGGCACAAGAAGTTAAGAAGTAGGAACGCATGGCCCACATGCGTACCATCAAAGACCTTGTCAAACTTCAAAAATTTTAGGATAAGCCTACCTAGGCATGAGAGAAGGAGGAAAATAAGAGAAAAAGATGTATCGCTATTAGAGAACACATAAAAAAACCCACCAAACCCATCAAAGTTTTTCAAGAACTCACCCGCATTGTATTACCTAGAAAGGCTAAAGGAGACTCCCTCATCTATTGAGTAGACTTAGGAGAGTAATAGGGGGAGTCTAAGGTGTGACAACGATAACAAGTGGAGGGAGCTGCTTGATACTTATCACCCATTTAGTTCGTGTAGGTCTTACTAACTGGACTTTTTGGTTGGTTGATAGGTATAGGCTCCAACTCTCATCCGTGGGTTCTTCGGGTTATTCTCCAACATATGATATGACAATAGTGCTGTATCACATGATGTATCAATTTTAATGTATTGTTGATTTCTCAATTTAAAGGGTTGTATATTTTATCTACTCTTCTCAGTATATGTTTCTGTTTAAGAAATGTATCTAACTCAAAAACATAGGAAACTCAAAAACATAGGAAGAAGGCTAGATCAAAGTTCAAAAACCTTGACGACAAAGATTAGATGAGACCAAGAACCATCCTGTCACTCTATTGGGTAGACACTAAGACACTAAAGGCTTGTAAAATGCACATTAATGGTGGGAAAATGGGGTAAATAACTAACTCACACTTATAATGGCCTCTCTATAGCTCTAGGTTTTTTCCTTGCTCTTCCTAATCACCCTTAGCACCTTGCAATTTCTTTTTTTGTCTACAGGTATGGGTGCTTTACATGCTGTTTGGATGACGACCATATTTAGGCCTTTTTTGACTCAGATGAGTCTAATACGAAGGTGATCTCGGTGCTTATGTCCTCGCTCACAAAGGAAATCTCATCGCCCATTCAAATGTTCGACACAACCAGTGCAATGTGGACCAAGCTAGAGGAACTCTTTGATCGAGGGTCCACTATGCGAGCGGCCACTTTGCTTAGACAATTGTTGAATATTCAGTTTAAACCTCAGAGTACGATGCAGTCATTTCTTATGCAGGTGAAGTTACTTCATGATCAGTTGTTGGCTATCGATGGTTAATTGTCATCTACATAGTTAGTGGCATTGATTCTCACAAAGTTATCTATGGAGTATGCGGTTGTCGAGCAAGCACTTCGCTTGCAGATTACCAAGTAGAAGTTGGACTTTGATCAGCTGAGTTCTTTCTTGATTGAGAAGGAGTCAGTCTTTATTTCTCAAGGCAAGGTCAAGATGACAAAGCCTAGATAGGTTTGTACACCGACAACTGTATATACCATCTTGAGAAAGCCAAAGAAGGTTAATTGTTGTTGTTTCAAGTGTGAAAAGAAGGGACATTTATCACGAGATTGCACACCAAGGAAAAGGGATCGATTCACTTCAGACAAGGACAAGTTCAAAGGAGAAGGGAAAGAGGATGATAATGACACACCAACTTCAATTGCAAAGAAAAGCTCGATCTCCAAGGGTAAAGAAGATGCTCAGGAGGGGAAGATTTCTTATTGGCACTGAGGTAGTGGTCCTGTTCATTGCTTCAGCTAGAGAGCGGCATTTGAGAGGGAGAAGATGCTCCCTCAGTGTGATTTGGACCTATGTGTTAGAGTTCATTTCATTGGGATTTGGATCCATGTCTTGGAATTTATATTTTGTTTTGGTGTTTGGACCCGTGTGTCAAAGTTCAAGAGCACCTTCTTTCTGGCATGAGACCAACCCTGCACCATCAAATGCGTTGGATGTAGCATGCACAATTCAACGTGTTCACAGGATTTTGGACCGGACGTGGTCCAAGTCATTGTCTTGCATATTATTTTGGGATATTGGGTGGGATGTGTTCCTAGTTCACTTTTGGATGTGGCTGCAGGAGCTTTAGGTGGAATGCTCATGGAGAAAAGAGAGGGAGTTGTAGTATCCAAGTTGTATCCGGTAGCCGTACATTACTGGAGTGTCCATGGTAACATCTTCATTGACTAGTCTTTCTATGCATGATCACCATGAGTTGCAGAGAGAGGGTCCCGGTGTTGAAGATTGCACCTCATAGTTATTATGCATATTATTAAGATTATCATTATTGGTATTATGTCAAATTAGTGAGGTAAAGAAAACTCCTAAAATCCTATATAAACTCGATCTTGGGCCATCATTGTAATCATTTGAGTTAATACAAGTTATTTTGTCTTACCCTCTCTCCAGAGCTAAACTCTAGAGTTATTTGTGTGTGCCTGCTTTTTTGACATTAACCTCATAATCAAGCTCTTTGGAAAACAAAAGATAGAAATTCCTTAACTTTTTATTATGTATATGTATAGAGAGATCTTCTCTAAGTACTTTTTGCTTCTTCCCCAACCTTTCCAGAAGAAAAAAACTAATAAAATCATTGGCTCAACGACATAGTTCAAGGATTAAAAAAAGAAGTTTTTCAAATTTTTTGTATGGATTATATATGTATTAATGGGAAGCATGGCTTCCATGCCTCATTCACAAACCATACTCTCAAAGATTAGATAGGGGAGAAATGGAGGCTCCAAGAAAAAACTGCAGTTCATTAGGCTCATCAGGCTACGAAGTATTGGCTAGAAACGTCAACAATAGAAGCTTCAATCCAAGTCTAGGTTAGAAAACTTGGTCAAGCTAAAATAGAAGTGAATCAAAGCACAAATTCTTTGAGGCTAGGGCCACTTACATTTGATATAATATTGCATAGAGATTTCAATGAGAGTTTGAAAACTTTCATGAAGTCTTTTCTTATGTTTTTTTTCTAAATTTTGGGCTGAAAATGAAATTTGAAAGACGGTAATGGGCATTGAACCTAGGTCTTTACGCATTGATGTATCTATCTCAACCACTACGTCACTACCCCATTGGCAAACCAGGCTTCTGGCCAATGACCTTAGTTGTAACAAGTTTAGCATTTTGCCAATTGTATCATACGTAGACGCGGCCGAGCAAGAAATAACCTAGCTTGTTGGCTATGTCAGGAGGCATCATATCCTTGCAATGAAGCATCTTGGCAAGATCATGTATATGTTTCCCTCATAGAAACTGAAAGAGGATGTCCTCTTAGTACTCTCCCGAACTTGATGTCAGCGTGATGGAGCCTTCCAACTATGGCCATGCACGATTTTGTGTAAGCCGTGCCCATAGTAGCACACAAATTAGCCCCCTCCCACTTTGGACCCTCCTAAGTTTTTCTTTTCTCTGAGCGAGATATCCTACTTGCGGACTACAAATGGGAATTGAACTATTGATCACCAGAAGGCCTGACAGCAATAATGCCGCAACATCCACCCTCAGAGCGGATGATGGGGCAAAGGTTTCAATAAGTGTAGATGCTGAGGATGATTCAGGAGCGCACTCAAATCAATCGGCTCTAGATTAAGGAGGGGTGCATGCATCAGCATTTACATTACTAATATGACTATGTAATAAATAGTACTGTATATAGAAGGAGCTAGGGCTTACTTGGGCCGGCGATCCAGCGCAGTGGGGGCTTCACGTGCAGGAGGTAGACATGCCCATTTGGAGGGATGACCTGATTATCAAGCGCCCATGTCAATGCCCGGAGTCCTCTCTTCTGCTCGCTTCCCACACACACCCCAACCCTAGTGGGGAGTACGGGCGCTTCTGACACGATCATTGGGTATTCAATAATTTCTTCCTGCTGCAGATGCTGCATATTGTTGACGTCCGCCATCATCATATTGCAGCCTTTACTGTTACTGTTAGTGTGCACAATATATGTGTTTGCTTGAGGTGATCAAGTGCGTTGAAGTACAATATAGACACTGTGTGTGTGTGTGTGTGTGTGTTGTGTGTGCGCGCGGGCGAATAGAAGGGATAGAGTTTGATGTGATGAGCGAGAGAGAATTTTGGGAAGAATATACGCAGCGAGCTGCATCCAAGCAGCTGCCCATCCGCTTCAAGCGAGTCTGCTCGCTCGCTCTCTCTCTCTCTCTCTCTCTCTCTCTCTCTCTCTGTTTTGACTTGTCGTTCTATGTTGAATGTTCCACTCTGGCATGCGCGTTGACATCCCAAAATCCAAGTCAACACCCTGCCAACCGGCTGCGCCCCCCGTGACGCTAAAGTAAGGCGGAATGTGACGCCCCAGAATCTGGGCGCGTCGGGGAGGGGACCTTTTGGGGCCCGGCAGGGATTTATACCCGCGCGGGCGGAGGGGACTTCTGTCTTCAAGGGGCCGGCGGGGATCGACACCCGCGCGGGCGGAGGGGACTTTCGTCTTCAAGGGGTCCTGGCGCGGACGGCACCGGCTCAGGAGGGCCCGGCTCGGACGGGACCGGCTCGGGTCGAGTTGCCTTCACGGGGGCCCGGCTCGGACGGGACCGGTTCGGGCGTGGTTGCGTTCCATGGGTCGACGGCCGTTTGCGTTTCGCGGGTCTTCGCGGGTCTTGCGTTCCGGGTCCCTAGCCCCACATAGCCTCAGGCTCCGCCGCACCGCCGGCGGGTCATAGCGTGCCCCGGGGAACCTTGCGTGGAGTCCCCACGGTGCGCGAGTGCGTGGAGTGAGGCTACAGTGTCTAGGTGGGGGGTCCCCTCCCGTGGCCGTTCTCGGGAGGCTCATACCCCTTATATACACCCCCGTTTGAAGAGAGTTCGACGACCGCGTCGAACGTGGGACAAGAGTGCTCGGCTATGCATGAGGCCGTGGGGACAAAGGGGTGCATATAAGTGCAAGTGATCAAAAACTGTTCCCAAATGCAAGTAAGTAGGCATGCTTTGTTTTTGTACTTTTGGAATGAGAGTGTGTGTGTATTTTTTGGGGTTTTGGCAGAAGGCTGAAAAGATATGCTTTGAACACCCAAGTAGAATTCCCCGTACTTGAGCGTTCCCCGAATAGGTAACCCACACTACAAGAGGTTATGTGCTCTTGTGACGCTCTTAGCGACGGAAATACACTGGGTTTTTATAACCCCCGGCGTCGCTATAAGCGTCGCTAAAAGCGTCGCTACGAGAGTGTCGCTATCTGCGTCGCTATAGGTGTCGCTATAAGCGTCGCTATAGGCGTCGCTATATAGCGACGCTTATAGCGACGTCTATAGCGACGCAGATAGCGACGCTCTCACAGAAGAGTATAGCGACGCTTTTAGCGACGCTACAGAGCCATAAATAGCGACGCTTATAGCGACGCCTGAGAGAATATTTTTTTGGTGACAGGGCATTGAATGCCCTGCCACCCATCAACCATATTGTACTTGATTCACTTTTTAGAAAAAGTGCAAAGGTAAATAATAGACCCAAAATAGTCACCCACAAGACGCATTGTTTGCAAAATTGACAATTGTACACATCATAGACAAACTGAATTGATTGGCAAATGTAATAATGACAATTGTACAACATCATAGGCATAAAGAATTGATTGGCAAAAGGAATTGCGGTGACAAATGTAATAATATACATGGTTCAAAAAGACGTATAAAATCCGTCTCATGATACATAAGCTATGAGAAACCCTAAACTAATGCTATCTAGCTACGGCTAAACTGACGTCGTCTAATCAGACGTCTCATCGCGTCCAAGCGGCGTATCTGTCGGATTCTGCAAAAAAAGACAATAAGACAGTTTTCAGTAAGTATAAACATATAACGACATTTATAAAACAATACAAAAAATAAAAAAGAGTAAACCCTAATACTAACCATGCCGCCGCGAGAACTGAGAATGTCCATCAGGGCGTTTAAGCCCTTCCTGCCTGCGTACTCGCGCTCGTACGGTGTGGGATCACGTCCTGTCATCGACCACTGTCAAAACATACAAAGATTTCATTATGTTAGAACTAAAAAACTCATAAACCCTAAACTATCGAACATGCATAAAGAGCAATGTGAAAAGACTTACAAAATCGGCCTCAAATGATGCCCATCCACCGCTCCCCAAGTGGTGCGAGCTCCCTGCCTCTACTCGCGCTCTGGCTGCATCCTTTTGTTGCTTCCACTTGTCGGGATTCTCGCGCGCTGCTTTCTTCGCATTCTTCCAATCTTCTTTGGCCAGCCAATCTGGCCTATTCCACCCATTCTTGATTGCTTTTTGCACTTCGGAATGCTTGTGTTTGCAGTATTCGCGCATTCGAATCTTCATCAGGTCTTCATTGAAGCGCTGATCCCGTGTTGGAACGGGAAACTCATCATGAAGTATGCTGATGACTCTGTTTTTTAAATCACTTGGTACTTCACTCCATTTGTTTAGTATATAGTGTCTAAACAGCTGAGAGCAAAGACCACGCATGCGCGAGATCACCTTCTTGCCGTCATCATCCATGATGATGCCGCCGCTGATGTCGACGGAGTAAGGCAAGCCCTCTGGCCGGTGACGCGTGAACCTGGGTGTCCCGGCAGGGGTCTCTAGCGGCGTGTCGATGGGGGTACGGACGTCAGGTGTCTCCACCGGCGTCTGGGCCCCGAAGCGAGGAGTGTCGAGTGGGGTGGCTCCTGGCGGAGTAGGTAGAGGTGTGTAGCTTCTAGGAACAGTCAGCCGTGCAAAACCTGGCGTAGACGGCGATGCTGTGGCTGGTGTGGGGGCGGGCAAAGAAGGGGAGGGTAAAGAGCCTCGTCGAACACGAGGCGGTGTGGAGGCATCGGTGGCGGAATCCCCACAACAACCGCCACCGCCACCACTAGAGCGCCGGTGTCTAGAAGAGTGTGACGCTCGTCTCGTCGACGCCGAAGCTTCGGAGCGCGCCGAATGCTCCGAAAGAGAGGGAGATGCGGATGGTGTAGGAACGCGCGATGATGCGCCAGAGCGATGACGCTCCACGTACCACTGTCTCTGCTGCGGTGACAAAGAAGAAAGAAACTCCTCATCATCCATACCTGCATTAAACACACGAATATTTAAACTTAATATTGAATGAATAGAGTAGACAATGACGCAAAGACCATTAAATACAATGACGTAATGACGCATATAAATACAATGACGCAATGAATCGAGTGGTAGAAGAGGCAAGTCGAAAACTCAGAATTTTCAATCAAAAGATGTGAGCGCGAGTAGAAAAGAGCGTTACACACCATGGAAGCTACTTAGAGAGCTAGAGCTTTTACAGCACGGAGCAAAATTGTTCAAATACAATATTTGTGGCTTTAAGAGATCTCTCTCTCATCCTCGCATAACTCAGCATAACTTCCTATATCTATATAGAGCTCTCCGTTTAAACACATATCCTCTGTTTCATTTTGTAGCTCCTCTGCATGCACCCCATATAGAGTAGTAGCATCTTGATGCTCGTCTGGCACCACCGCAGCGGCTTCTGATTGAGCATCTTCTCTGATCTCCTCCATTGATGTCGTTGTGATTGGCACATGGTAGCCTTCATACGTCCTTGCACTACGAGGGGCTAACTCTATGACGTACCACCAGTTTGATGTAGACTTTGTAGGATGAAATACTACCTGCCAGAGCCACATAACTTACATGAGAGCTTTCAAGCACATAACTTGTAAAAGGGGGATGTTAACTATTTATAATATACTTACTTGTTCACAATGCTCGGGTAGTACGAAAGTGTCTCTTAGGTCAGTCCATTTCTTAGTAGAATCCACCTCAAGAAAACCAGACTCTCCTCTACGCACAGTAGCGTTTCGACCCTCCATGATTATCTTGAACCATTGCACGTCGAACAAGTCGACAAAAAATCCTCTGTAATCGATCCTCAAAATCTCTTGCAGCGTGCCGAAGTAAGTGAGTTCCGCCACCACGGGATCTGCATCAGAGGAACGTCGTCGACTAGACTGTTCAAATTTTGCCATGATTCCACAATCTTGAGTAAAACGCTTTTTGTCGATTCGTTCCACCCTAAAATGTCGACCTTTACACCATGCTGCTGTGTATGACTTATACTACAACGAACAAAGATTATGAGTGGCCGTTCAAACGTTTATAAATAAAGTCACTTGCTAGTCGTACATTGCAAACTTACCTTGGTCGCGCAACCCCGAGAGTACTCCCACTCTTCTTCAGTCACTTCGTCACCGCGTTGTTGTGCGCTTTTCAATTGGTTGTGCAACCATCTTAAGCTCATGAAGGTTGGTAGGCTCTCCAGAACCGCTGGATAGTGCATCGGTGGTCGTCTTCCCCGTCTCCACTCGATTCGTGCCCTTTGTCGCTCTTGCTTTGCATCCTCATATTGTGAAATCCACTTTTGCATCACTGGATTGTGAAGCATGCAAAATCGGTTGATTTTAGCCTCTAGATCTTCCGTCATCTTCTTCTCAACACCGAGATTGCACATGACAATCCCAGATATGCGCTCATCATCTATGGTTCGCCATAGCGTGTCCCGGGATTTATCAAATCCGTCTAGCCACTCTCCAATGTACACTAGGGACTCTGATACCAACCAACCTTCTGCCATGCTACCCTCCGGACGTGCCTTTTGACGCACATATCCCTTAAGCGTTTTCATGAAACGCTCTAAGAAGAACATCCATCTGGAATGAACTGTGCCAGCTATTTCCACCTCATCAACTATGTGAATAAGAAGATGCACCTGAATGGTTAGCATTGTAGTAGGAAAATGTTTCTCAAACATGCACACAAGCTCCGCAGCATTTAGTTTGGCGAATGGTATGGAGTCTACGTCGATCTCCTTTTGTGAGATCCATTGCACCAGCTTTGCAAGTTTGTAGATTGTGTTACGGATGTCGAGAGACAAACATCCCTCAATGGCAACCGGTAAAATAAACTGTAAAGTATGTGCAGCAATGATATTAAAGTCCACATTTTATGCAATGATATTAAAGTCCACTATGAACGTACCTGACACATTTTATGCCAATCGTGTGACTTCAAACCGGTAAGCTTTCCTTCTTTAGTAAAACACGTTCGGAGCGAGTGCATTACGCCAGTGGGGGTCCGCAAAGATCGAATGGCCTCTTTTACTTTGCGTTCTTGGGCTCCTGTGAAAATCCATGGTGCTTTAGGAAGTTTTATCGATCCATCAGACGCTGTTTGCGGCCAATATTGCTCCATACGATCCACATTTCTAAGGTCAACTCTGGCTCCCAAAGTATCTTTCTTGCCGGTCAAATGGTCCCATAGTAGATTACCCACATTCTTGAATATGTGCATTGGATCGAGCAAGTGATTGATCACGAGTCGAGGCCAGTATGGTAACTCGTACCATAGAGATAGTCTCTTCATCCCTGGAGGCAATCCGTCATCGCACATCTCCTTCTGCTCTAACCATGCTTGTGCAGACATCCTTGGTGGCTCTCTTCCCAAAAAGCCGTCGCGTAACACATGATTCTCCGGAAGATACGCTTGATGACCTTCGTAGATTTGCTTCTTCAGTGAGGGTGCCCTACGTGCATTCAGTCTAGGTCCACATGTGACACATGCTCTGTATCCGCTTGTTTGAAGCCCTGCATGTATACACATGATAATAGATCAACTATGGGGAAAAACAAGATTTACAGTGTCTGAGAGAGGAGTGTCAATAGATCACCTGAGCATTCTGTTAGCCCGGGATAGTCATGCATGGTCCACATTAGAATACCTCTGATCAAAGCATTCCGTCGTCCTGTGTGTCGGCTCATATCCACCACCTCTATGCCAATCCACAATTGTTGTAGCTCTTCCAATAGTGGACGAAGATACACATCCATATTCCCCACTTTATATCGCCCTGGCACTATCAAGCTTAGCCATAGGTGCCCCTTCTTCGTAGTCAACCACGGGGGAATGTTGTAGTTGACGATGACAACGGGCCATACACTGTAAGATGTTGATCTTTGACCAAATGGATTTACGCCATCCATAGCCAGGCCTAAGCGCAAATTTCGAGCTTCCCTGGCAAAATCCGACCATGTTCCATCTATATGTTTCCAGGCTGCGCAATCTGCAGGAATTCGTAGCACACCATCCGAAGATTTATTCTCCTCATGCCATGATGCTAGGGCGGCCATGGACTTACATTCGAAGAAATGCTTGATGCGAGGAAGCAAAGGAAAATGTCGCAAAACCTTTTGTGGAATTTTTGTCCCGTGGAGATCTACTCGATATCTTTCGGAATCACATTTCGGACACTTCTCCATGTCTGTGTATTCCCCTCTGAAAAGAATGCAGTCATTAGGACAAGCGTGGATAGAATTGTAATCCATCCCCAAGTTTCGCAAAATCTTTCTTGCTTCATCTCGGGAATCTGGCATCACATTGTCAGCTGGTAGAATGTGCTCTTTCAGCAATCTACACAACATAAAAATATGATACAGTCGTGTAGAAATCTATCAGATCATTATACACCATGAGCTCTATTAAAGTAAACTAATTGTAATAGATCACCTGAAAAGCGCTGTGACGCTAGTGTCACTCCATCCAAACTTTGCCTGCATGTTGAGAAGAACCAGGAGTGCTTTCAATCTAGACATACGTGCTCCATTATACAATGATGTATCGGCTTCACTTTTCATATCATCATAGATAAGCCTTTCTGAATCCATGATCGTCTCGATCATTTCATCAATCTCGGGCTCAAACATTGCCTCGTTGGGAATGTGCTCTGCATGATCATCCCCCGAGCTGTCAGAGGCTACATCTTGTGGCCTCACATATGCTGCTTGACCAAAGCGCCTGCGAATACGTCTATTGGGTTGCAAGATTGCTGCTTGTTGGCCAACGTCAGAGTCCGACGAGTTATAATTGGCAACAACTCGATCTATAATAGATGGATCGAACTCGCCAAATTCACGAACGTGCTGCAAAGAAACACGTCTTGTCCGTCGCACAGCATGCTTGCATTGATTACAAGGACATAAGACCCTCGTTGAGAGATAGGTGTTTCGGTTGGACGGTCCCACATCCTCGTCGCTACTCATAATGAGGATAAAAAACTTATAACCTAGACAACAAATTTAATATTCTATTGGCATTCTTCATCTTATCTCTCTCTCTCTCTCTCTCTTTACCTCACATTCTCTAGTCATGTCCAATCCCCGCACACCTCGGTCTAGAGGTGCACGGAGATCAGAACCACCGGGTTATAATCTCGTCTTTATTGGTCAATACCTATATTTGTGGGTACAAGAAATCTAGACACCCACGTCTACATGATACTGCATGTAGTGGACAAAATCCCTTTGCCTCTTCTCTAGCTGTAGCACTTCACTTCATCTTAACATCTTTTCACAGTAGATCTTTTCACTGTTCGTCTAACTCTAAACCCTAAACCGTAAGTAATTCTTGCGTGGACTCGATCTAACGTAAATAAGCGTAAATCTAAATAAACGTAAATCTAACTAAAAATAAAGCTAAATCTAATTTAACGTAAGTCTAATGACTAGAGGTTGTCTAGATGGTCATTGTGTCGGGGATGTAGTGACTCTTGCCGCCCTGAAGATCCACCTTCTTCCCTATCTTCTGAAGACATTTCACCAGTACTTTTGGATCGACGGAGCCCACTATGAGTGAAGGCAGCAATACCCTATATTCCATTGAGGGCTTTCTTCACCCGCTTCATGCAGGCATCGCAGTCTATGGAGACCCGCATCTAATCTAATATAACATAAATCTAAATCTAACTTAAATAAATGTAAATCTAGTTAAAAATAAACCTAAATCTAATTTAATGTAAGTCTACATATAACCTAATCTTTAACGTCTTTTAAAATAGTTTCCTACGACGTTATAACTCTCTTCTTCCTGTGTGTGTGCGCGTGTGTGGATGTGTGTGCCAATAAAAAGAGATAAATGGTATAACCTTTCTATCACCCATGCCAAGTATGATAGATTGATTATGCCATTTCTCTCTTGAATAATAGGTCTTCAGTTCAACTCCTCGTCGGCTAGATCTTTAGGTCTTTTAATTTTAATTAGTTTCCTACGACGCTCCCTTAGTTTCTCTTTCTTTCTCTCTCAATGTGTGTGCGTTTTTTTGGATCGTATGCATGTTTTCTTTCTCTTTTCCTCTCTCAATGTGTGCGTTTTTTGTTTATGCATGTTCTCTCTCTCTTTTCCTCTCTCAATGCGTGCGTTTTTTGTTTATGCATGCTCTCTCTCTCTTTTTCTCTCTCAATGTGTGTGTGCATTCTTTGTTTATGTATGTGTGTGCGTTTTTGCACTCTCTCTCTCTCTCTCTCTCTCTCTCTCTCTCTCTCTCAAAAACACTATATGTGTGTGTGTATATGTGTGTGTGTGAGAGAGAGCGCGATGGAGAGAGAAAGAGGGGAAGGGAACATGAGAATGAGGAGAGGGAAGGAGCATACCTGGATCTCCTTCCTCTCCTCGTGTGTGTGTGTGTGTGTGTGTGTGTGTGTGTAAAAGAAAAAGAGAGAGAGAGAGAGAGAGAGAGAGTGAGGGAGAGCGTTACCTGTTCTTTGCTTGAGGGCGCCGAAAAACTCAGATCTGAGATCTGAGTTTTTGGGCGCGCTCGGTTATTTTTTTTACCCCAGCTGGCGTCGCTATGAGCGTCGCTATGAGCGTCGCAAATTTCTTTGTAAATTTGCGACGCTCATAGCGACGCTTATAGCGACGCTCATAGCGACGCCGGGATTTTTTTTTTTGAGCGTCGCTGTGTGAGCGTCGCTAATGTGAAGAGCCTCTTGTAGTGCCAGTGTGCGCGGAGCCACCTGCTGCGTTGGCCCGCGCGGAGGCTTTTTGAAAGCCGAATCTGAAAGAGCGTTCCGTCGCAATGCAGCACTTGCGAGTTGGTCCCTGTTTGGACGTCATTTGGAGGGCATAGCTCGGGGCCCTGTGGTCTCTTTGTAGACTTGAATGGGTCTTCAGCTCAGCATGGGCCACAAAAGTGGCCGGGGCGCGACGAACACCGTTGGCTTGGTTCGTCGCGTTTTTGGAGATTCTCTGTTTTTGATATAAAGAGCCCTGTCTGGCTCGCATCTGCCTTTTCTTCATGTGGAGAGCCCTGTCTGGCTCACATCTTTGCTTTTTGTGTTTGGAGGTGTCCGGCTCGGATCGGGGCCGGCGCGGGTCATGGGTGACGGCCCGGTGTTCAGGACGCACATTCTTGTCATGGAGGTGCCCGGCTCGGATCGGGGCCGGCGCGGGTCACGGGTGACGGCCCGGTGTTCAGGGAACGCGCCACGGGACGGAGGGCGTGTGGTTGCTTTCTGGAGCTCTCTTCACCAAGATTTTGACGACCCGGGCCAGTGCGGTTAGAGTCGTCATGAGGATCGTGCGCGTCGGGCACGTCGGTCTTCAGCTCGTTTCCAGGAGCTCTTTTGCTGAGCTCTGATACCAAGTGTGACGCCCCAGAATCTGGGCGCGTCGGGGAGGGGACCTTTTGGGGCCCGGCGGGGATTTATACCCGCGCGGGCGGAGGGGACTTCTGTCTTCAAGGGCCCGGCGGGGATCGACACCCGCGCGGGCGGAGGGGACTTTCGTCTTCAAGGGGTCCTGGCGCGGACGGCACCGGCTCAGGAGGGCCCGGCTCGGACGGGACCGGCTCGGGCGTGGTTGCGTTCCATGGGTCGAAGGCCGTTTGCGTTTCGCGGGTCTTCGCGGGTCTTGCGTTCCGGGTCCCTAGCCCCACGTAGCCTCAGGCTCCGCCGCACCGCCGACGGGTCATAGCGTGCCCCGGGGAACCTTGCGTGGAGTCCCCACGGTGCGCGAGTGCGTGGAGTGAGGCTACAGTGTCTAGGTGGGGGGTCCCCTCCCGTGGCCGTTCTCGGGAGGCTCATACCCCTTATACGGAAACCCGGGTCTGCCAGCCGAGTCCCCTTATGGCTTATAATTTGAATGGCATTTATTTTTGTTGAGTCTCTTTTTGAAAAAGGGACCCGTCAAATCAATTCTCCATTGGCCCAGTCTTGCTAAAACGCTCTTAATACAAAAGAAAATGTGTGTAAGTGTGAGTTTAAGACTTTCAAGGATTTTGTCAAGGATTCTGTCACCGACATACCACTAAAACAAAATGTGTGATGTGTGACCACAATTATGCAACTTGTACTTTATCCGACTATTATTATTAACAAATAGTGAGACCCGGCTCTAATGTATCTGTCATAATAATCAATATCTGATTCTCCTAAATGATTTTCTCATGTTAAACTCATCATTTAATATGGGAAAGTGCGAGGGGAGAAAAAACTACAATATTGGTTAAGCTAGCAGACCGGCCACAGTAGGGATCCAAATGAGGGAAACTAGGGATCCAAAGGAGGGGGGCCATCTGCAAAAGAGCCATGTGCAACAATGGGCTAAAAAGACCCTAAGGTTCATCCCATTAAGACTTCCAAAATGCTAAGGTTCCAAAATTCAAAGGTTGTGTCCAAAGGTCAACCATAGGGGAATTTGATGCTTTGTGTGTGTACAAAAAAGTCTTTACAATCCCTACTTAGGAGGGGGTGAGCCTTGCATGTAGGGGATGAGAGAGAAAGCCACACACACACACAAGCTCCCTTTACACAAAGGGAATGAGGGACACATGTCAGCTCCCTAGGCCAGATGCCCACAAGGTGTACCCAATTCCTATTGGATGGCCATGGAGGTGGACCAATGAGAATTAGACTAGAGTAAATCTAATTTAATTAATATAAAAACACTTAATAAAAGAACCAATGAGAATAAGGTCCTCTAGAAGACTATTGGACAGTCTCCCAAGGGGTCCAATGAGCATTCAACAGCCCAATGGCTTGCCTGATTCCTATTGGCCAGGAGGCAAACGGGTCCAATGAGAGTTTAGTTGAATGATTAAATTACCTAAAGCTCTCACAAAAGGGGAAAGGGGGACACATGTTAGAAGGCTATCACTTATGCTGCTTAATTGTCATTGGCTAGCCCTAGGGAGGTCCAATGAGAGGATAGAAAGAGCAATTAGCAAGAGGGGTCGCCCAAGAGAGAGAGAGGGGGCTGATTTTTGCAAGGCATTATCACACACACACTCACACAATCTCATGTGTGAAGCAAAGAAGACTCTCTCTCCTTCTCAAGCTTTAATGGAAAGCTTACCACCTACTCCAAGCTTGTGAGAAGGGAGGCCTACACCAACAACACTTGACTTAGTGATGCAAATCCAACCAAGAGCCAAGCTTCAATGCATGCTCATCTCCTCTACCATGCTAATTACTAAGCTAAGCTATGCTAATATGAGTGATTATGTGAGGAGATGTACATCTTTCTCGTAAGACTACTCCTTCTTCCTCTCAATCTACTCTCATACCCTGCTAGCTCTCACCATCTTCGAAGGTGTGTGAGGTCTTGGGTTTGAGACCGGGGAGAATTGATGTTGTGTTTGATAAGTGTTTTGCTTAGTGCATAAAGCTTTCATTTTCATTGCACTAGCTAGTCTTGAAGGAACACAAAGAATTGTATTGTACAATGTCTCTCTTAATGGGAGAAACCATAATACAAAGCCTTTTGGAGGGGGGACCGGCTCCATGTAAATCCGTTCCTCAACTGTTGTGAATAGCTTAATTTCTCTCTCTTTTGAAAGTATTGTTCATGCTATCTAACTAGGTGTTATGCTTTTTTGTTGCTCTCTCCACCCAAGCACTCTTTAATTCTCATTAGGAATCTATTCTAATGAAATGCCCACTATGTTCATGTTAATTTCCACTACACACAAGTTTTTAGGCCATTAAATGTTACATTGGTATCAGAGCACAAGGTTTCTCTTTTCTTGCTCAAGAAGGGAGGTCCTCAAGCTAGCTATAAATCGTTGGTATTATTAATTGCTTGTGAGTAAGTAGAATAGGGATTTTTCAGCCTTGCAGTGCGCCTGCCTTCGTGCAGTTAACGAGGCATCACCGTCGAGAGCTATGGTCTTAATAGTGGAGTCCTACGGGGCTTGCCTACGGCTTAACCACTATTGAGCTATTAGAAGCTTGACAGGAGCCGGTGCTGTTTTGGTGTTGAAAGACCCTCTCTTCTATTCCTTGCAATTAATGGTATTCGAGCTACGGATACAATAGCTTGAGTGCTTTTTCTAAAGGGGTAAAGAGGAGTAGCAACTAGGGCTTGAAGTGCCAAAGTACACCTAAAAAGTTTACACCTAAAAGTTGTTAGAATGGCTGACAATAGTAAAGAGAGTGAAATTAATGTTGATAACTTTGATTTTGCTAATGAGCAAGCTACTAATGATGCTCCGATGCTTGTTAACTATCTTGTTTCTAGGCTTCAACAAGCCATGGGCAATCCATCTCTCCAAAGTGAAGTGCAACGGCAGCTTTGTGCTCATGGGATTCTCCAAGCTCACCACCATGACGAGAGAACACCTAGGAAGCCTCCTTGTGAGACTTCCAAAAGAGGTCTCTCTCTGATTCGGGAAGAAGAAGAGAATCCATACGAAGGGCTCAAGAATTTACTTCTTGATGATGCATCTCCTTCCCAAAGGAGAACTCAAGAGCCTCCACCGAAGGAACGAGAAAGAAGTGAGTCTCCCGCCACCTCTGCGGAGATGGCTCCACGAAGACGGCGGGCTAAACGCTCTCCATCACCACAAAAGCGGAGAAGACCATCGCACCTTTCTCCACACCGTAATTCAAAGAGGGATGAGGCGAGAAAGAGGACACCCTCTTCTCCATCTTCTTCATCCTCTTCCTCTTATGAAAGTGATGGTGAAGACGACGAAGATCAAGATAAGAAAAAGGCGAGAAAGAGGTCATGCCAGGACAAGGGTAGGACCAGTCCGGGCCAAGGGCCAGGACGGACATGCAGTCAAGGGGGTCCCTATATTTAGAAGGCTAGGGGCCTATATAGGGCATGGCTGGGTGGTGATGAGCATGCTCAGTTCCCCCGTCCTTTCACTGGTATCAGAGCTCAGGGAGGGAGCAACCATGGAGGAGGGGAAGAAGCATGGCCTTCTCTCCCGTTCTCTCTCTCTCTCTCTCTCTCTCTCTCTCTCTCTCTCTCTCTCTCTCTCTCTCTCTCAATCTCACTTGTGAAGCATGCAAGGAAGAAGCATGGCCTCTCTCTTGCTTGGGAGTCTTTTGTCTCTCTCCCTCATTTTCAGCAAGGACGTGCATGTGAGTGCACACCGGGGGTGCATAGACTCTTGGCAAAGGGCTGGATCCCGGCCGTGTGTAGGCGCCCTTGGGGTGGGAGGATATGACAACTGATATGCCCGTGTGCAGGCACCCTTGGGGCGGTAGGGGGTCGACAGTCAAATTGCGCTAGAAGGAGGATTTTGAGGCTCGTTGAGCTTGCGCTACTGTCAGGTTCAACATTCGTTTCTATGGCGATGCAAGATAAGGCCTCTGACTGCATCATCTTGTCCCTCCCGTCGATGGGGCAAAACCTGTGCAGCTTGTTGCGATTACAATTTCAAACCAAGGCACCCAATTAGGGCACCTTGGACAACCTAAATTTTTTTTTAAGGACGGGTGCCCACATGTCACCATCTGCTCGGTCGTAGCAAGAAACTCGTGCTTGCGGACACCACCAACGGTTTCGGAGATAAACTAGGTAGGCATGAGGTCAAGAGGGTCACACCTCGGAGTTCGCAAACAGCAAGGGCTTGGAATCGAGGACCTGCACTCAAGGTCAATTGTTTTGAAGGCAATAGACGCTCCGCAAGAGGCAAGAAACATGCAAGGCATGCAAAGTACATCGATCAGAAAGGCGACCGGCTTGTCATAGGATCGGAAGATTTGTCCAAATGCCACTGCATAAATTTGAAATGCAAGGGAGGTACGCATCTCAAAATGGTTTATAATTTTTGTATTTGACTAAAGTTTTAGACAAAACATGCACGAATGGTTAACAATTGCGAGGTTGCTACCAATTGGTACTGTCATCCAATTGCATTCAGGAAAGTTCAGGCCATGCCTGCAATTGGTACGGTACAGATGTTGGCATGGCCGACTAATTTTTTTATTTTTTTATTTATGCTTCTTTTGTGCCATTACGGTAAATGCTTATAAGCCTTGGGTATGGCATTTTGCTCAATAAAGCCACAAATTGGTGGGAATTCCTTTTGGTATACCACCGTCATAAGCTACCCGATGGTGTTTCCATCATTCACAACGGAACAAGGCTTCAACAAGGCAAACTTACCTAACAAGTAAGGGCAAGAAACACATGGCCTTGTCTCTTGTAAGCCTCCTCGACAACCCCTTTGGCGTTGATGCAAAATGGTCCCCAATTCTTGTTGTTCGTTTTGGCCATGCAATGAGGAGAAGCACGGCTCCATGCACTTATGGGCCATCGATATGGTTGCCTAACATCTCTTGATATGTCTTGGAGGGGGGAAGCAAGGATTCCAGAAGGAGGGCTCCATATCTACATATAGGTCCAGGACAACGTAATCAAGCCAAGCAGGTACACAGTACATATTTTGCAAGTTTTTTTGCTTTTCAGCACATGGGGCCAATTCGACAAGGTCGACTTTCTTTTGCTTTGTAAATTGGCAAGAATATCTGTTCGCTATGAGCATAGAAGTATTTATGTGACGCACGGCTTTCATAATTGCTCAATTTTGTATTCAAACTTCGCATGTTTGGCATATGCTATGAGCATTACCAACTTGGAAGGGATTTAACACTATGCTTGCATGATATTTCATTCCATACCAGATGGGTGTGCATGCCATATGAGACTGTATATGATACACGTGACAACCCTCTTTTGCTCGTTCGAATTGGCTATGAGTCGGATTCGACCTTCACAAGTTAACGACATCTTAACTTTGCCAGTTACACGTGAAGTAAGACTTTTATCTCATGCTAAGATATCACCTCTTGAATAGACGTCAAGGGCATTGGCCCATTGGAACACGTTTTCATTGGAACACGTTGTCTGTTATGTAAAGCAAAGTGCTTTGACAAATTCACATGAAGCAAGGCTTCTCACGCGTGCCACGATACTGCCCATTCACTTGGCATCAAGGGCATTGACATGCCAACTTGGGAACCTGTTTACCATTGCAATTTCCTCCCATTCATGTGTGGCAACAACACGTTATGATGCATCGCTGCCAAGGCAGCCTCTGCAAGGCACTTATGGTTTCGGCTCTCCTGCTTGAGGCCATTATAGTAGCCAAGGGCTTACAATTCTGCATGCACGGCATGCTAACCGGGTGGCATGAATTCCACCGATTCATGGATTACGCTTCCGCTATCACACTCGCAACTCTGTCAAGGATAGACTAAGTGAGGATTTTTTAAAGTGTTTTTTGGTTTCTGTCAACACAACAACACTAAAAGGAACCAAAAATTTGGACTTGATTCCCAGGCACAATGCCAATGCCAAGTCATCCTCACATAATCACGACCTCTACAAGGTAGATGGGTCGGAATGAGTTTTATGTTTTTCTATTATCTCTCTCGATGAGAGAGTCATACCAGAACATTGTGGACTGCTTATACGATAAGTTGCACGTCAGGCATAAGATGCCTCAAGGCACACAGCTTGGGTACACACTCTACAAACTTACGAAAAGTTCCTCAGCCCAGCATGCTCTTCTACTCTCTCTCTCTCTCTCTCTCTCTCTCTCTTTAAGGGAATAATGAAAATTTTAACAAGCTTTTGATACATGTTTTTCTGGTGAGTCAGCCTGCGACAAGGTACTCTAACTCTCAGCTAGAAATTGGGCAAGACGCCATCTAAATTAGTCTTCATCGGTTCCTCGATTGAACACTAATTATCACAAGGGCTATGAGCCACACACACTGGCTAAGAGTCATTGTCAGATCTTGGGTAAGACCCAACTGTTGGTATTCCTTGGACGATTGTTCTCCAGCTCGACCAGATCTACCCAGAGGAGTACACATCGACGTTAATGGACAAGCAAGAATCTTGTCATTACGAAGGATTAGGGTGTCATTTTTGCACTACATGTTTTCAGTGCGACACTCAAGTTGAAGTTTTGATAATCTTCACCTCACAGCAGCTGATCTCTACAAGGAAGTATAGATGCAACAATCAGTTCCGACAACATGGCTATCCACAAGAGCTAAGCAGTTCACTTGTGTGGATTTCCTACTCTCTCCATGGCACTACGGAGTGTCTGAGGACATATTGTTCTGGTGTACAACCCGGCGGGTGACTGCTACATCACCCCATAGGCATTGCGGATCACAGTTGATCTGCATTGAGGATCACAATTTGATCTCTCCCAGTTAGACTTTCAAGGAAAGAATTCTGCAATCTACCACGCAGTAGCGGACAAATTCAACTTTTCAAGTTGATTTCAATCATTACGTACACAGTTAACTATGTTGGTTACTATTACCTGCTAGTTGAGCCGTTTCTACAAAGGGTCTTACCAAAGGGTTTGACTATGTAGATTTTAACCAAAGGGGTTGGATTGCGAAGGCAACACCCATGGTTCCCAGTGCAATGTCGTTTGTTTTTTCAGGTAGGAGACGTGCTCCTCTCCGTTTGAATACGGGTAAGTGAACATTACGTTCAAACCTCCAGGTACGCATCTATTGATTTGGTGTTTCCAAATTTTGTATGCTTTGCTTGTTTTTTTTTTCAAGACGTATAAGTATGCTTGAATGCTACAGAGCCATGCCAAGGGCATGTCGGCACAAAGTATTTTGAGCCAAGTGTCCAATCTACCTTTCTGTCTTATGCTGTTACGAACCTACTTGTAGGGTTCGATTTGGCACATGTTGTCACATGGGATACAACATGGTCTAGGAACTCAAGGAGTTCGTTTCAGCTAGTGTGGAGCATGATAAAGAGGGTCCCTCTCACTCGCGTCGCAGAGTGTTTGTAGTTACCTCCACACACAAGTACATCTTGTACTTGAAGGATGTTCTGTTTTACACATCCTTACATGAGACATATTCCACATGAGTCTCTGGACTGACACTGGCGCCATTATTTCAATTATGTGTCACGACAAAGTCCCTAGGTGCTGGTCACATCTGTTTTCTAGACCATTTTCAGCACAACGTATCAGGAGCAATTTCGTGGCCAGAAATTGTCAGATACTTTGAGTGACTTGTTAAGGTACAAAAACTGCTAAAAAACATTACAGATGGTCGTTTATACATATAGCAAGGCTATAAGTTGTTAATGAAAAAGATTCATAGTCTGTATCTAGAAGTGATCAATGTTTCACCTTCTCTTGTGATTCAGACGTTTCAGCAAGGCTTGCAAAAGATTACAACTGAAAGTATTTAGTTTCTTTTCAGAACTATTTACATTCCTTTTTAATGTGTGCTACGCGCATCACATTTGCCATAAATATTGGCAAGGATCACCATGGCAATACAGGTTCGGATCTGTTTTTTGCTAAATGCATGCACACTAGGTGTTATGGGCCCTAGTGTTTAGCAAGGGTTGATTTCCAACGGCATGCATATTCCTCAGGTTGTTGCTTATGTGCACTATCTCTATGAGATTACCTTTGAGTCTACTAATCACCAATAGAGGTCATGGCTCGGTTTGGGTGTTTGTAGATTCTTCACGTTAACCACGATGGTTATTCCGAACATTGTTGATTCCTCAACAATGTCCGCTGTTGTGATTCCCCGTTTACCAGTCCTCTGGGAAGACTGTCTGTAAACCGTGGGGGAAACACATCTCAGTACTGTCAGTATCCAAGGGGATTAGCAGATTACAAAGTGTAATCTTTCGCTAAAGGATATGCAAAGTGCGTACATTAGCACCAAGCAATCAAATTCATAAGCATTTATTGCTCTTTTTGGAGTTTACTTACTATCAGTTAACGCATGTTGCAACTAGGCAGTCTCTTCATGTATAACTCAGGTTCTCAACCATGAACATTCGTTAGGGTACTCTTTTTGGTACACCTGTGTTGTGATAAACTCGTTTACCATGCTCATGAGCATTCTAAATGGAGTCTACACACTACGTTTGAATAGGAACCGATACCATCAGATGGTTACAAATGGACAACAATGTAGAAAATCAAGATGTTACTCTTGGTTTCATTGAACCTCCTACTAAACCGGGTTCCGCTCAAATGAACCGTTGGATCCATGTGGGATGTTACGGTAGAAAACATTAGTGTTCTTATGAAGATACCATCACTTGTGTTTTCGTGGACGAAAACGCTTCTCCTAGGGGGAAGTAATGTCATGACAAGGGTAGGACCAGTCCAGGCCAAGGGCCACGGACAAGGGCCAGGACGGACATGCAGTCAAGGGGGTCCCTATATTTAGAAGGCCAGGGGCCTATATAGGGCATGGATGGGTGGTGATGAGCATGTTCAGTTCCCCCGTCCTTTTAGGTCGCCCTCTTCTCCACCTTCTTCAAATTCTTCACCTTCTGAAGAAAGTGATGGTGCAACCTTTGAACCATCAAAAAGAAGAGGCCATAGGAAATCCTATGCCGCATGGAAGAGGTCGTCCAAGCTGAAGAAGTTCAAAGAGGGAGGGAAGAGCATCTCTTTCCTTACCTATGATGGCACCTTTGGTGCTACGGACAAAGTCTTGGGCTTTATCCAATAGTTTGATGCGGTGTTTGGAGATGAGGGCTTCACGGAGTCCTCTAAGCTACGCCATGTAGCTATGCACTTTCAAAAGTCCGCCAGGCAATGGTGGTCTAGCCTACGAGCCAATGGTGAAGCTCCGCGAACATGGAAAGCTTTAAGAGCTTCCATTATGAAGCACTTTTTGGCCACCGATGCCAAAGACAAAGTACTCACCGAATGGCGAAGCTTAAAGCTCTCTCCCTATGAATCCATCCACAAATATGTAGACAAGTTTTGGGACCTACAACTCAAAGCCACTGCCTTCAAAAAGTTGGATTTTGGAGAGAAAAAGCAACAATTTTTTGCGGGCTTAACCGAAGAAATGGCGGAGTATGTCAACTCCCAAAGGCCACGTACCATATCGGCGGTAATACACCATACTATGGTGGCCTCTCGAATCAATTTCCAAACGAGGGCTAAAAGAAATAATAAGCCCACGGAAAACAAGGGTTCCAACGAGCCTAAGGCGAAGGACAATGTCCAAAAGTCTCCTAAGGGCAACTCCAACAAAGCTAAAGAGAAGGGAGTTTACAAAGGTAAAAACAAACTCTCTCCTGAAGAGCTTGAGCGTTATCGCAAGGATAACCAGTGTTTCAAGTGCGGCGAACAAGGGCATGCGTATCGCACTTGTCCCCAAAAGAACAACTGCCAAGATCCTCCTAGAGCTACCTTGGTTGAAATCCAAGAGGATCGAGGAGACTCACCAAATTTACCACAAAGGATCTCCTCTATGCCATGCTTGGGGAAAGGTAAGAGAACATGATGCTTTTATTCTCTTTGACCCTGGTTCTACTCACAATTTTATATCTATAGAGTTGGCCACCAAGCTCGGCATACAAGCCTATGAGATGGGAGATGTTCTACCCGCAGACAGTGCTTTCAAGGGGCAAGAAGCTTCAGTCACTCCCTTAATTGGGAAATTGAGGGTTCATGTCCAAAGCTATGTGGACAAAGAGGACTTATTTATCTCTCCTCTCAAGCATGAGGATGTAATCCTAGGGGCACCATGGTTTGATTGCCTAGCTGCCAATGTTAAATTCCCTGAAAGGAGAATCTCCTTTAAGTTCAGGGAAAAAGACATGTATATAGATGCTAAGGAAATGGGTAACACTATCCCCATTGTACATACACCAGCTTTCACCAAGTCAATAAAGAGCTCTATTTCCGTGTACATGATTTTGTTAAAGATTCTCAAAATGAACCTAATGCTTTAGAAAAAGAAAATAAAGCAACCAAAAGGAATTAGAGTTATCCAATTTTCTCAAGGGGTTTCAAGTTGTTTTTATTGACAACATCCCTTGTGAGCTGCCTCCTAAACGAGGTAATGATTACCATGCAATTGAACTCCTTCTAGGAAGTTCACCGCCTAACAAACCTCCTTATAGAGTTTCTCAAGCTCAAAAAGAGGAGATTATGCGGCAAGTGCATGAGTTAGTTGAGAAGGGCATGGTTAGGCCTAGCTCATCTCCACTTTGCTCACCTATGCTATTAGTGTAAAAGAAAGACGACACATATTGTATGTGTGTCGACTATAGAGCACTAAATAGGATCACTATCAAGAATAGGTTTCTCGTTCCACGGGTAGAAGACCTATTTGATAAGCTACAAGGATCAACCTACTTTAGTAGGATTGACCTAAAAAGTGGCTATCACCAAATAAGGATAGTTGATCAAGATATTGTAAAGACCGCATTTCGCACCACATTTGGTATTTACGAATACATTGTCATGTCTTTTGGCTTGACTAATGCACCAGCCACATTCAACCGCTTGATGGAGAAGCTGTTCAGGCCTCATCGAACCTTCACTGGAATATTCTTTGATGATATTATCATCTACTCTAATTCATTAGACGAACACAAGCAACACCTCCAGGTAATATTTCAAGTTTTAAGAGAGAATAAACTTTATGTTAATCGAAAGAAAAGTGATTTTTTCTTGCAAGAGATTCAGTATTTAGGTCACATTATCTCTCAAGATGGCATCCAAATGGATCCATCGAAGTTAGAGGTAATAAAAGGATGCCCTAAACCGAGGAATCTTTATGAACTAAGAAGCTTTATAGGTATGTGTGCATACTATAGACGCTTCATAGAAAAGTTCTCACAAATTGTGGGACCATTACATGACCTAACAAAGAAAAGCGTTAGGTATACATGGTCTGCTAAGGAGAACAATGCTTTCAAAAAGCTTAAAGAAAAGCTTATCTCTCAACCTATGTTTACACTACCGGATCTCTCAAAACCATTTGAGGTCCAAAGTGATGCTTGTGGTGATTGCCTTGGAGCTGTTTTGCTCCAAGAAGGGCACGCCATAGGCTATGAAAGTCGAAGGCTCGACTCTGTTGAGCAAGCTCTAGGCATATATGAAAAGGAACTCCTTGCAGTTCTACATGCCTTAGACTCATGAAAGCACTATTTATTGGGGACTCCTTTCATTCTGCGAATGGATCACCAAAGTCTTAAGTACTTCATGACGCAGACCAAGCTCTCCAACAAACAAATGAGGTGGGCAAATTTCCTTTCGCAATTTCATTTTCATATTGCTCACATTGGTGGCAAGCATAATCAAGTAGCTGATGCACTCTCAAGACGGCCAAGAGTGAATGCGGTTTCCATAGCAACTCACAATGATCTATCTTCAATGATGGATGAGTATGCTATTGATCCCGATTTTAGAGATGTGATTTCAGCCCTTGCATTAGGGAAGAAAGAAGAACCATTTACTTTACAAGATGGCTATCTTCTCTATGGCAATAGACTATGTGTTACTAACTCACTAAGTGAGAAAGTAATGTATGAATCTCATGCTCCACCTTATGTAGGGCATAGAGGGATTCAGTCTACCTTAAAGGGAATTGAAACATATTTCTATTGGCCTACCATGAAAGTGAACATACAAGAGTATGTTGCTAAATGTGTGGTATGCCAAAAGACAAAATTTGATAGAGGGAAGCAACTTGGATTGCTTTAACCCTTGCCAATCCCTAATTCACCATGGGAGAGCATATCCATGGAGTTTATCTTTGGATTGCCTAAGTCTATCCATGGGAATACGGGAATATGGACGATAGTAGACAGGTTCAATAAACAAGCTCATTTTATACCTATCAAAAAGACTATCAAAGCCCATCAAATGGCAACCCTCTTCATTTCACAAATTTTCAAGTACCATAGCTTGCCAATGTCCATAGTGTCGGATAGAGATCCTAGAATGACCAGTAATTTCTGGAAGGGTCTCTTTGAGAATTTAGGGACAAGTCTAAACTTCTCTTCGGCCTATCATCCACAAACGGATGGCCAAAGTGAAATAAACTAACCTAACCATTCTCGATCTACTAAAAGCCTATGTAACGGAAGTAGATCAAAGATCCCAATGGGAGAAGTACTTACCCTTAGTGGATCCTAGAATGACCGGTAATTTTTGGAAGGGTCTCTTTGAGAATTTAGGGACAAGGCTAAACTTCTCTTCGGCCTATCATTCACAAACGGATGGCCAAAGTGAAATAGCTAACCTAACCATTCTCGATCTACTAAAAGCCTATGTAACGGAAGTAGATCAAAGATCCCAATGGGAGAAGTACTTACCCTTAGTGGAGTATGCTTACAATAACATTGTACATACTTCCACGGGAAAAGCGCCTTTCGAGGTAATTGAAGTGATATCAAAAAGTCCCTTGCTACTTAAGGTACATGGGAAGATCTTCGCTGCAGATGAGTATAGCCGAGACCTACAAGAATCTTTTCAAAAGATTAAGGATGCTATCTCTATCTCATAGCAAAGGCAAAAGGCTGCTGCTGACAAGCACAGAAGAGCTCAAGCCTTTAAAGAAAATGATTGGGTCTTATTAAAGTTTCCCAAGGCTCAATTAAGGCACACGACAGGCAATAATCCTACGGGACACCAAAAGTACTATGCTAATGTCAGGCCAAGGGCAGGGTCAAGGGCAAGGACGGACATGCGGTCAAGGGGCGCTATATTTAGGGGCTAGGAGTCTATATATGGCACGGTTGGGTGGAGAGTTGCATGGTCCAGTCCCCCGCGGTCTCACAGTGGTATCAGAGCAAGGTGGGAGGAGGAAGAAGGGAGCTATGGAAGAGGGGAGATGGAGGTCGACCATGGAGGTCTCGCATGGAGTTTGTACGCTCTCTCTCTCTCTCTCTCTCTCTCTCTCTCTCTCTCTCTCTCTCTCTCTCTCTCTCTCTCTCTCTCTCTCTCTCTCTCTCTCTCTCTCTCTCTCTCTCTCTCTCTCTCTCTCTCTCTCCGATCGTAGACAAGTCCTCTGACGCGGGAGGAGCGGGAGGTCGTGGGCAGGCGCCCTAAGCAGGAGATGGAGGAGCTCGGGGAAGCCGTGGGCATGGCCCCTTGAAGATAAAAAGCCGAGGAGGATGGAGTTGAGGCGGGGCAAGAAACAAGGCGTGGGATCGGTGGCATGTTGAAGGAGGAGGTTGAAGTCGGAGCGCGTGTGCAAGGCTGCTTGCGGGGAAGAGAGGCAATCTCCGACCTGCGTCAACTGCAGGGAAGTTGGGCTTGAAAGGTGCATGCCACCGAGCCAAAACGTTCACGTCATACCGCCGCACCCCGGCGAGCAGCACAGCTCGAGCCCCGTCGTAGACAAGCCCTGCGCAGCTACCCACCGCCATCGCTTGAACAGGAGGTTTTTTTAAAATTATTATTATTATTTTTTTATTCAAACCTTCCATCTAGGGCTCCACACGCAAGCGCCCAAAACATGGGGCACCCTCCCCTAAGGGTCTTAGCCCACGGCAGCCCACGGCAAAGCAAACGCGCAAATTTAAGGGAGGCATCAATTCGATGCCTTGGAGTTCAGTAGCTTCAAGCCTTGGAAAACAAATAGTTTCATCCTAAGCTGCAGATACAAGAGATTCCATCGACTTCGGGGATCGACAACTCACAAACTTTCAGATTCAACCTCGTCTTCAGAAGCTATCCATAACAAGCAATCAGGAATTCTGATGACAATCATGTGGCAAGGAAGCTTCTCGGTTTTGAGAGGCAATCTACACATAGGTCACAGACATGGTATGCATTTTTTGTACACTTTTCTGATTGATTAATTACAATTATGCAGTGCACGCAATTGCTAGAGCTGCAAAACGCTGGGCATGCATGGTCATGCCACATGCAAGATAGTGGCAACATACCATGTCGATTCGCGGGACCACTGAGACGACAAGTACAAGGTGCTTTTGTCGCGCCAGGTTTTTGTGACACAGGCAAGCATGCCCGGCATGTCTTGGACGATTCTTATGCATGATTGCACGTTCAACACTCCAAACACAAGCATGGCTTGTGACTCTTGTATGCAATGGAATGAATGATCACGGCTATCATTCATAATGCCACACAGGGACGAGATGCATCACCTGCACGTGTTTTACTTCTTTTCCATTACGTTTATAATTCGACACGGTCAAATTTTTATGCATGTTGACAAGGTCGACTCTTTTTGCTATGTCATCGATTGCTAATAACATTTATTGGCAATGAGGCCAGAAATACTTAAGGCAGGGTCAAGGGCCGGTTTTTCAGTATCTCAAGGTGACACGCTTGGCCTACTACTGGATATGTTGAGGGCAGCAAGTTGCTCGGCATGGCCGACTCCTTGTCACTGTTTCTACAAGCCGACATAGGATGTTTGCCACACAATACTGGTTTATTTCACTTGAAATTGCTCGACAAGGTTGATTATTTTTGTCATGCTATTGGCAACCACATCAGTTGGCTATTAGCACTACCCGATTTAGGTGAAGCAAGGCTTCTCTTTATGCATCTTGCATAGTGACTAACCACGTTTGGCATATGCTATGAGCATACACATTGGGGAAGGAATAGGCAAGGTGTTTGCATGTGAATTCAATTTTGCAGGTTATGGCCTTATGTTCCAGACGAGTGTATACGACATAGGAGGGCGTCGCTGCAGATATGGCTATAGGCCGTTTTGGAAGGAGTTTTTCTCCCAACTTTCATGACAACTGGTTGCAGCAACAATGACCAGGTTAGCCAAGTTGACGTTTTTCTTGTTTTTTCCATGTTTACACTTTGCTTGGCAATAACTGTCATTGTGCAAAGCAAAGTGTTTTGACAATTTTATACGAAGCAAGGCTTCTCCCTTGTGCCGAAATACTGCCCATTGATTTGGAATCAAGGGCATTGGAACCCAAGTTTGGGGAACTGACCAAATAGGGAATGTCAGCTCACAGAATCCCTACCAATTTATTATGTGCAAGGCACTTATGGTTTTGGTTCTCACGCTTGAGACTATCCTAGTAGCCAAGGGCTTACGCTTTTGCATGCAAGGCATGCTAAGCAGGTGGCATGGAGTCCACCACTTCATGGATTACGCTTCCGCTGTCACACTCGCAACTCTGTCAAGGACAGACTAAGTGATGGTTGTTGAACATGATGGTTGGTTGCTATCAACACCCAACAACACTAAAAGGAACCTAAATCTAGAACTTGTTTCACAGGCAAAGTGCCAATGCTAAGTCATTTTCATACAATCACGACCCTGCAAGGCAGGTAAAAAAATAATAAGAACTCACTATGCTCTACACATTACAGTAGAGCGAGTTCACCATATCGTCGTGCTCTTCTTCTCGCACTCTCTCTCGCGTCGCACTTCCGCTCGTACGCCTTCACTAACTTTAGAATTTAACAGTTTTGAAATTCAAATTTAGTTCTTGAATAGCTTTAACTAGATCGTCAAGAACAAGCCCCTCCACCTTGGGTAATGTCGAGGGTTATTTCTCTTTAATCTCTTCTTCATCATCATCTAGTACCTCGATCACGATTTGCTTGTCAAGTTGCTCTGTCGTTGTTTAACGATCATAT
Source organism: Adiantum capillus-veneris (assembly GCF_014529385.1). Classification (NCBI taxonomy): domain Eukaryota; kingdom Viridiplantae; phylum Streptophyta; class Polypodiopsida; order Polypodiales; family Pteridaceae; genus Adiantum; species Adiantum capillus-veneris. The sequence continues at coordinate 68,716,565 of NC_140952.1, forward strand.
TCACCACTTCAGAGACTATCTTCCAATCTGATGTCAATCCCAAGGTCTTATCTTCCAATCTGATGTCAGTCTCAATTCTCCAATAATTGCACCAAATTCTTTTGTAGTCGTGGATCAACAGTAGAATAAACAACTCCACATTTTGATCCCTCAAAGAACGTTGTTCTGCTGACTATAACTGATCAAACATCTTTTTCAAACTCTTGCAACAATTCTCGTGCAATTAAATTTTTACCCTTCTTCTACACCCACTTCGTAAAACTCTCTCTGGTCACCCGTTTAGAATACTCCAAAAAATATTCCTCTTGCAGCGCCTTCTTAAAGTCCTACCAGTTCGGTCCTTGAGCCGCCTAAATTTCTTTAATCGGGGCCCTAAGTTCCGGCAGTGCAATCAAATGAAATCCTTCCACTAAATCCTGATCTTCAATCCCATTATATTCCATAGACTGCTCATAAAAATTGCAAAATTTTAAAATATCTCGGCCCTCAAACTGTTGCAGCTTCTCCATAAAACTTTGCCAAGATTTACGAATCCACTCTTGCAAATTATGTTGCTGCTGGGCAGCCTATTGTTGTTGCATGTACGCTGCAAATTGTTGCATGGCTGCCTCTTGCGGTGTAGACATAGGCTTCAACAATTTTCCCCCCCTGGCTCGGGTTTCGCTTTGGGTTCATTTGGTGTCAGGGGATCAGTGTTCGAAACTTGAGCCAGCAGATCAGCGCCGGGCTGCTGGGGCGGAAAAATTGAGAGCAAAAATTTGCCGCACCACACAATACAACAACTATTAATTACTTGGTAATGCTATCGACGCACAAAAATTGCGTGAAAATCGGTAACACCGACGAAATTGATGCGCAATCAAGAAGAAGTGCCGTTAAAGACACCATTAAATAATGCTAATGACTGTTTAGGAGCTTAAACTCCCATTATAGATCACTCCGGCCCGTTGACGGCCTCGTGATTCATAGAAAAGAAACAACTAAAATTAGGTTGCCTGCCGACGAACAAAATCCTAATGTGCCGATTCCCTTTGTTCACCTGCTTGATATGTCTTCTTGCCTCGGCTTGCTCAAGCCTCGACAAGATTCTCGCTCAAGCTCCTCAGTTCCCAAGCTTTCCCGGCCTCTTCCTCTCTCAAGGTTCTGCCTAGGCTCGCCCTCGATCAAGCTCCCTCTCTCTTCTCCTTCTCTAAGCTCTTTTGTTCTTCCTCCTTCCTCACTTTTTGCTTCGAATAGAATCTCATGCAAAAGTGTTCACCTATTATTAGCGTGCCCCCCTCCCTTAGAAATGACAACGCGGTCGTTGCTAGGGAGACATAAAAATGGCCTTTATGACTTGGCAGGCCAGATTTTCGACCAGCACCGTTTTTCACGGGAGTAGTACCAAAACTGTGCGCCATGACCTTCCAAGTGTTTTTTGCTTCTGCCGCCGGTGGCGAGCTCACCCGAGCACCACGGAATCCACCGTGATTGCATCTCCCTCATCCTCACTGCCCACGTGCTATTTTCCGCCATGTTTACGTTTTTCTTCCTTCGCTTCACACTCCACTGATTTAATTGGGTGGCCATTGGCCATGCCCTTTAATTGGGCGGACGGTCTTATTGGGTTATGGGCTTTGGGCACCACACATGGAATACATCTTGGCCAAGGCAATGCCGCAGACGAATTCATTTTCCAACATCCCCTGACTAGCAATATCACCTTGAATTCTGTTGCCCACTCTAGTGCATTGAATGCCACCATAGCTTTCAAGATGCAAGTATAAGTGGATGCATTTGGAGAGTTTTCCTCTCTTTGCATTTGCTCGAAATAGCCAGCTTCATGGTCCTGCCTTGTTGGGTATATCATGTGATCATTGCATTCCAAGATCCGGTTGAGAGCCAAAAAATCCGAGATGGCACTCCAACCGAGTGGACCAGACTAGTGAGGAACCGACCCCAGATAAATCTTTAGCGGTCAATAACATGGCAATCGTAAATCCGATCACGGATCTTAAAAGACCGACGCGCTCCACAAAGTGAGCATTTCAGGCCTGTGCATTCATTTCACTTCTGTCACCTCAGCTGCCCTTGCCCAATCCGGTACAGATATGCGATCGACTTAAACTTCAAACTGCCATAACTTCTTCATCGTAGCTCTAATCGACGAGCCGTAAGGACAGGCTGGTAGAGCACTTCAAGCACTACATTTCTAGATCATAATATCCCATCTGTGCCCACTTCAAGAATAGCCCTTTTTAGCATCATTAAGGCATGTTTTGGCCTTTTTAGAGGAATTTGACATACATTCAGCATTAAACTTGGCTTGTTACTAGGCCCTAAACACTCTTCATTAATCATGTAAGCTTCAAGAAAACTTGATGTGCACTTTTCTGGTATCTTTCTTAGCATGGGAGCGGAGCTGCACGACATCCACCCCCTCTGAACTTGCACAACCTCCAGTTTGTGCCAACGGCACTTATAAAGCATCATCAAGAGCATCATCAGACTCATCATCTGACATATACATAATCATGTCTTCAGGAGGTTGATTTGTGTTGAAATCTCCAATATTAATCTCACCATCATGTTGCTTAAACAACATAACTCTTTTCCCTGCAATAGGCACCTTGACCTCAGTGCCATCAAGCTCGCATAATTGGTAAGTCACATTATCATAAACATGAAGTACTACAAACGGTCCAAACCATCATTTAACCATCTTCCGCATAGCAGTGTACTGGTTCTCCAGGTTAGTGTCATATATAAGGACCCAATCCCCATCTTTAATAGCACGAGGTCGTAGTCTATGCTTACCATCAAACGCTGCTTTGTTCTTCAACCTTGCTTCCTTAAGCATTACTTAGCCTGTTCAATATCGTCCTGACGCCTCTCAAGTTGGCGAATGCACAATGCAAGCAAACCTTTTGGAGACATACCTTCTTCCTATGGCATTACAGTCCAAGAAATAACCGCTTCCTCTGTAGGCATAATGGGTTTTTGCCCGTACATTAGTTCAAATGGCATAAAACCTGTGTGTAGTTCGATCAGGCCATAAAGCAAATGGTAGGAGTTTAGGCCAATCACCAATATGTCCCCGGGATGCCTTTGCTAAAGCTTTAACAATAGGCGGATGCCCTCTTTCACTTTTACCATTACCCTCTAGATTGTATGCTATAGTGAGAGCCAATTTTATGCCCAAGCGAGCAAAGAAAGCCCGAGCTTCATCTGCATCCAGCTCTCCTCTATCAACAGTAAGTCTACCAACACATCCATACATGGAAATAACATCCTCAAGCAAGAACTCGCATACAGAACTAGTAGCTTTAGTATGCAAAGCTCTGCCTTCCACCTTATTAGTAAGATCCTCTCTGGCAAGAAAAATATACCTCATGTTTCAGACACCTATTGGAGTTGGTAATCAGGTCCACCACCCACTTGTAATGCATAGCCAGTGGATAGGTGGATGCAATCCATCTCGATGTTGTACATTAGAATACTGTTGGCATATTAGGCATGCCTCCACAAACTGAGCCACATCTTTATACATACCTTTCCACCAGTAACGATCCTTAATCTTGACAAAAGTTGCCCAGACCCCTCTGTGTCCAGCCCATAAACTTTCATGAAATTCTTTGATAACCTGCTGTTGAGTCTCTTAATCACAAACAACCCGTTGCGGTACTCCTTTAGAGCGTTTTGATTGCTTCCATAAATGCCCATCCTTCATAAAATATCCGTAAGCTTTCTTTCTGGTCTTTTTGTACTCTTGATCCGTCCACCCTTCTTGTTAGTAAGAGTGCTAAGGTAGCGACCAATCAAAAGCCATTCTCCATCATAGAACTCTCCAGAAAATACCTCAAAAGTATGATCAATATTTTCACAACTTACATGCAGATAAGAAGACGTATAGAACTTCAAGCCAACATCATCACTTGTGGTCAGCATGTCTTCATCATCTTCAAACCTAGCTCTTGATAACATATCTGCAACAGGATTATCTCTACCTGCAATATGACAAAATTCAGGATTAAGAGATTTAATATAGGCTATCCATCATAGCATAGCAATATCCGGAGTAGAGCAATTTGCAATCATCCCTATCAATGGCAAGCAATCTGTCTCTACCACGACTGAAGCTCCAATAAAGAATTCTTTACCAGACCTTAGAGCAGTAGCAACGCCCCAAGGTTCTCTCTTAACCTGTGGGTAGCCTCTTTGGTGAGCACTGAGCACTTTTGCTCCAAATCCAACCGCATACCTATTCCCTTCTTCATCATCTTGACCTGTAGCTTATCCAATACCTGTCGGGCTACAGCCAACTGTTAAAATTACTGGCCTTCTGCATTTGTAGTCAACTTTCCTCAAGGTCGGAGTCTCAAGAAGCATCTTCTTTAATTTCTTGATAGCTTGTGTATGAAATTCTGCCCAAACAAATCTTTTACCTTTTCTCAACAGTTGATAAAGTACTTCTGCAACATGAGAAAAATGTGGCAACCAAATAAGATAGAATACACATGCACCCAGAAATCGACGAAGTTCAGTAACCGAAGAGCACATTTCCTTCATCTTTTGAATAGCTTCAACTTTAGCCGGACTTGGCCTTCTACCTTCTGGACTACACATACGCCCCACAATTAGAACCTCTTTGGAACCAAAAGTTGCTTTTTGCCCTGAAAGTGTTAAGTCAACTTCTTCAATCCTGGATAAAATAACATCACAGTCAGCAATATGTTGAGCAACAAACTGTTGGCACCCCCTCTGATATTTTACTTCATCTTTTGAGCCTTCCTCACATCCCTTAATCGGTAGATCATCAATCAAAGGCTTAGTAACATGAGGGATAAAGTCCCTTAATACCTTATTCATGCCATTCATCATATAAGCCAGAGAATCAGTAGCACCCTGTGTGGCAGAGTGCACATCCATACCAGTTTGAGAGGTGTACACATCGTAGTAAGATCCTTGCTCTCCAAAGCTAACTGAAATTGATCATATCCAGAATAAAGATCACCCATAGAGTAAACTGATCTACCTGCAAAAGCCTCAGCAAATTCATCCACAATTGGGCCGGTACCCACATTACGGATTGTTACCTTGTTAACTGCCTACATATCCTGTATGAACCTTAAAGTACCATTCTTCTTTGGAACAGTGAACCATTGGTTAGAGTATGGCACACATGATGGTTCCAAGATTCCCATTTGTATCTTCTCATTAAGCAAATTGATAAGCTTTGGCAAGTGAGCTTTAGGAACATGAATAGGACGTAAGCTCCATTGCATGTGAGGAATAGTGAATATAACCATAGGTGAAACAACATTTGGATCGACACACCCAATCTCACTTGGATCAAAGGCAGAAGCTTTACCGTGTTTCTCAAGCATACCTTGAAAACATTTGATTTCCTCTTCGTTGAAAAAACCATCTTCTCCAACCTTAAGCCGTTGCAATGTCTCTTTAGTGAATTTATGCCCAATGTTCTTAGGATTTCTGAGCATAGGCTGTCGAGAAGCTTCTTTAATCACTCCATCACTTCCCTTTGGTAGAGGTGTAGCCACAGGTCTCACTTTCTTTGCAACTGTCTTGTACTTCGTCTCTACCTGTGCTTCAACTTCTTCATCCAAGTCATCCTCAATATGCATAAGTGCCTCGTATATGTCTAGCTCTTCGTACATGTCCATTGAGTGCGCCTTAACAACTTCAGTTCCACTTTCTAACCTATTTTGCTTGATATCCTCAAGGTCTTACATAGTGTCAACATAAGAGATCTCTTTGAAGATTCTCAAAATCACATCATCTGGTTCTAGCACATCACATCCCTGCAAGTCACTTTGAATGCTTGAAACATATTGTTTCTCCCATTTAGTTAAATCATTAAATTTCCTGTAAGATACTGAACCCTCAGATGTCAGCCCCAAAAACCCTGAAGAGAAGGTTTCTCTTTGCAAGAACTTCTCCTCACTTGCACCACCATAGTTCCGCTTTTTAGTGGCACCCCAAGAAAATCCTGAGAAAATCTTTGTTCTTTAAACTCCTTGCGTATCTTTGGGATTGGACGATCACGTAAACTGTCTTTGTTTCTAGCATGGTCAACACATACAGTTAAAAATTGAACCGCTTTCTTACCATCTCGACTCCGAACCCTGGCATAGGCCGAGCCATCATCTAGCACCTTAGTTTCCATCAACACAGCCGTAATGTAGGGTTGTCCCAAAATCAGTGGGTAGGAGGAATGCTCCTGTATAAAAAAGTTTTGCTCATCAAAAATATCCCCAATAGATACCTTAACATTTGCACATGCACCGTAAAGATCTCCAAGAAGCATGTTGGCAGCTCGAATCCGACACCTGTGATCCACATCAATAGGCGACTTCCCCTTTTGGTGCAAAATGATTGCCATGAGATTGATTTCTGAACCATGGTGTATGAAGGATAAGGCCGGCTCCTCAATACCGCCAAGCTTTACCACTATTTGTGTCATTGCTCTTGCCCAATGAGTCCTTAAAAAGTGACTCTTGGGTATAATTTCTTCATCTTCCTCGTCATTAAAATGCATGTTTCTTACCTCAGGTACAATCGGGCTTGGTACCACCACAGGTTTTGGCTCTTCTTCTTCAAGAGCTGTTAGATACTCTTCATAATCTTCCGAAATTTCTTCAATGTGACGAACCACTTGGCTCTTAACGGGATCTAACTCTTGATCACTTGGTATTTGTCGCTTCCTTTTAATAATATCGATGATTTCTTCATGGAACTCGCGCTTAGAAATTCCTAGAATGTCCCCCAATGTGAGCTCCACTTTACTATTTAGGATATGTTCTTCAAAAAATTTCTTCAAATCTGTAGCCAATTCAATATCAGACTTGAGTTTATACGAGGGCCTTTTAGGCTTACCTTGCTTCTTGTCCTTCGGAGCCTCTTCCATAACCACCTGAAGAGCAGGTTTACGAGCAGGCCCTTCTTCTTTCTAGTTGTTGGATCTCGTTGGCTTTTTTCACGTCCCAGCCACCTCTTCATCTCTTTTCCACTTCTCTTCCATAATAGCTTCATTGGCTTGAGCTTTAGCAATATAAGCATATACTGAAAGAGAATCCACTGGATCGGTCCACCCTGTAGTTTCTCGAATTGTATTCCCCACCTGGCATAACTTCCCATATGTTACCTTATCTGCTTTTGCTGTCTTTGAGGCATATGGCCACAACTGGCCCTTTGCACCTGTACTATCATCATCTTCTTTACCACAAACTTGCAGTCCATATGTTGCTGCTTCCACAAGAGCAACATTATGCTGTATTTCTTCCAATATCTTCTTTTTTTTTCCTCTACCAAAGTTTCGGGGGAGAAGTTTTCCTGTCGCCCTGAGATGAATCTTCTTGTTTTTCCAGAAAACCACATTCTTCTTGTAAGCTTCATCAAACTCATTACACTCTCTCACATACCTGTGATCTTCACTATCGCACCACATGCATCGATCCCAGTTTACGTGGTGGCTGCTGCTGCTTAGGTTCTGAAGTAGACGCTTTTGCAGCTAACCCTTCAAATTTAAGTGTTTTGAAATTCAAATTTAGTTCTTGAATAGATTTAACCAGATCGTCAAGAACATGCCCCTCCACCTTGGGTAATGTCCAGGGTGATTTCTCTTGAATCTCTTCTTCATCATCATCTAGTACCTCGATCACGATTTGCTTATCAACTCGCTTCTCTCTGTTGGAATTAGGGTTGCAGAGAAACACACACAGCGTGGAGAAGACGAAGGAAGCTCAAGGCACACAATAGAGAGTGTGTTACTTAGTGTGCAATGGAAAGATAGATAGCCCTAGAGTGATGGGCGTATATACAATGCACCGGGGAAAAAACCTCCTAAAGAGGGAAAAAATGCCCCGGCGGTCCTAGTGTGTTCACACACATCACTACCACATGTATATGGTAACAAATCCCCCCTGGAGTGATGCGGTGAACGAGAGCTGGCACATGAGTAAAGGGAAGTGCCATGCCCTGAGGACAGGATCAGTCCACAAAGGGGAGTAAGCCCAAAGCTTTGCGAAAAGCTTCAAGCTTCTCACGAGACAATGCCTTTGTGAAAAGATCTGCAAGGTTGTCCTGTGTTGGCACATAAGCCAAGCTGATCTCTCCTGCTGAGAGCCTCTCCCTGACATAGTGGTAATGCACCTCAATGTGCTTTGTGCGAGCATGAAAAACTGGGTTCGTCGCAACTGCTAATGCGCTCTGACTGTCAGTGTAGATAGTGTTGGCAGTGTCCTGTCCAACACCCAAATCAGCCATAAGGTGTCTGAGCCATACACACTCAACCGTAGCTGTGAAGACTGCCCTGTACTCAGCCTCACAACTCAAAGTGGCCACAGTAGGTTGCTTCTTGCTCAACCATGATATACATGAACTGCCAAGCATGAAACAAAAACCACTTGTGGAAACTCGCGTGTCAAAACAACCAACCCAATCTGAGTCCGAAAAAGCATGTAAGTCTGGCGGCAATGATCCCCCCTTGGGATAAAACAAGCCAAGATGTAAAGTGCCACTAAGGTAGCGAAAAATCCTCTTGACATCCTGCCAATACTTAGACCCTGGGCTATGCATAAATCTGCTGACCTGTGAGATTGCAAACTGAATATCTGGCCTCGTGTTGCATACATAAATGAGGCAGCCAACAACAGTTTGGTAAAGATTGACATCAGTAGGATCACCAGCATCATGTAGACTCAACTTCAAACCTGTTTCCATGGGAGTGGCAATAGGTTTGCAATCCTCAAGTCCATACTTACATAGCAATGTCTCTATGTAACTTTTCTGACACAAGGCAATACCACCATCACACTGCTTAAACTGTATACCCAAATAATGATGCAACAGCCCCAAATTTTTCATCTTGAAAGTAGCATTCAAATCAGCCTTAAATTCAGCAATATGTCTCTCATTTGGTCCACTGATCAGCAAATCATCAACATAAAGAACCACGATGAGAAATACATCACCCTCACGCTTTACATACAATGTGCTTTCTGTTGGACTGTTACGAAAGCCTTGTTTGACCAAATGAGTGTCAGCTTTCTCATACCAAGCACGAGGAGATTGCTTCAACCCATACAAAGCCTTGTTACATTTGCACACTTTGTCCTCTTGTCCTTTTATGACAAAACCGCGAGGCTGCGTTACATAATCTTCCTCAAATATGTCACCATTCAAGAAAGCAGTAACAATGTCTGATTGATGTACATCCCAACCATAATGAGCTGCCAATGCACATAGAAAACGCACAATAGTGATCATACGACAAGTGGGAGCAAAAGTCTCTTCATAATCTATGCCTTTTTGCTGTGCATAACCCTTTGCAGCAAGTCGAGCCTTATGGCGATCGATCTCACCATCCGGCTTGTGTTTCAACTTGTAAACCCACTTCGTACTAATGGCCTTTTTGCCAGCAGGCAAATCGCATAAAGTCCATGTGTCATTTTCTATAAGTGCATCATATTCTGATTGCATGGCAGCCATCGAATTTTCTGAATTCTGTGCTTCATCAAAATACAGAGGCTCCTCAACATCATGCAAGCTAGACACAGCCAAAGCATAACAATCTGATGCATAAGATGCATGGCGAGAGCCTGAACGAGTATGAATAGACAAAGGTGCATCCAATTTACTGTCACGCAAAGTGTGCACCAGCCATTTTGGCATGCCTCTAGCCTGCTCATTTTCAGCCCTTTCCTCATCAAGTACATCATGTACATCTGCATCAATAATAGGCTGATCTAAAACATTTTCAGAAACCCCCATAGGTTGTACAATTGCCTCATTGGAACTTACATTCGTATTTCCACCACTGAAAAGAGGCAACAAAGTGTCATAAATGTCTTGTGAGCTTACATTACTGTCTCTAGTACATGACAACAAGGGCTGAATAGAATCTTCCACAAACACTACATCCCGAGAAACCAGAATACGTTTTGTTTGCGGATGATACAACCTGTAACCTTTGCTTTCAGCACTATAACCAACAAAAATACATTTGACAGCCTTATCATCCAATTTTCTGCGCTGCACTTGTGGCACCAAAGCATATGCCAAACAGCCAAAAACACGCATGTGCTCAATAGAAGGCTTTCTATCATGCCATGCTTTATATGGAGTAATAGACTGCAAAGCTTTCGTAGGACACCTGTTAAGTATATAAGTGGCACACATGATGGCCTCAAGCCAAAAAGAATGTGGTGAAGCTTGACTTTTGACCATACATCGTCCACACTTGTCATACAAAGTGAGCTTATACAGCCCACGACACAAAAGCCCAGATGCAACAATTTCATCACCAAAACTGAGATCATGAGCTGTACATCCGTCATCCACAAATTTGACTACAAGTCCAAGTCTAGCAAGTGCGGATACAGACAAGAGATTCTTCTTGATCCCAGGTACATAAAGTGCATCAACAAGTGTGAAGGAACTGCCATTAGCAGCAGTGAGCACAATCTTTCCAATCCCCTGAACTCGATAAGAGGCGTTGTTGGCACAAGTGACTGAATTCCCATGAGGGACAGACTCGAGAGAGGTAAACAATTCACGATGTGAGGTAATGTGCTTTGTAGCACCATTGTCGAAATACCGCACATGTGAATCTGCAGCAACTGACAAGCATGCATCATGGACAGCAGGATTGTAAGTGCACTCTGCGCTAAAAGCCCATTCTGCATCAACATCAGCAACACAGTCTCCTTTCACAGAAGACTCAACAATGGCTGCATTTGTAGTGGAACCATCATTTGCAGTGGAACCACCTCCTTTCTTCTTAGCCTCTTTGGCCTTCAACTTAGGACACGACTTGATCAAGTGATCATTGGCTTTACAATAATGGCAACGCATCTTCTTTTTGCCCTTATCACCATAATTTCCAGACGAATTGCCGCCAGCAGAAGCATTAGGAACAAAATTTTTGCTACTCGCAGCAGAACCATAAGAAGTGGTTGCATTGCTATTACCACCCTTTCTTTGAGAGGCAATAAAAGCCTGTTCAACTACATGTTGTCTAGTCCTGTTTTTTCTGGAAAGTGACTCTTGCAAGCAATGTGCATAATGCATCAAACTTGACAACTTCTGGATTTCCTTGGGTCATAAGTCTCCAAGTACTAGCAAAAGTCTGGTAGGAATCTGGTAAGGCATCAAGAACAGTCTGCACAAGGGAACTGTCTGAAATGACTTCACCTGTAGAAATAAGTTGCTCATTGATATCCTTGACACTAGCAAGGAAAGTGTCCATGTCATCTTCCTCATGCATAATCTTCGACTCCAGCTCTTTACGTAGCAAAGCAATTTTAGCCTCATTGCGACTTGCATAAAGACCAGCCAAAATATCCCAAGCCCGTTTTGCAGATTTTGCTCAACGGATGTGAGGAACAATGGTGCGCTTTATAGACAACGCAATCAATGCATGAGCCTGCGTATCCTTAACATCCCAACGAGCTTGTTCTGCCGTAGGCAAAACAACTCTAACAACAGCAATCTTTGCAGCAAGAGCTGCAACATCCTCAATATCGCCTACATCCTCAGAACCAGGACGTACATCAATGCCCTGCACAATATTCCAGACGCCCTTTGACACAAGAACGTGTTGCATCATATAAGCCCACATAGGGTAATTGTCGCCATCCAATCTGTCCTCAGCAGCAAACATCTTGAACACATCTGTGTTGTTGTTGTCAGCCATGGTAAATGCTGCACCTGATGTGAAAACTACCCAAAAATAGGAGAAATGGAGCGGGAACAACACGTGCTATATAGCACAAACCGTAGAAGACTATAAGGCACCTGTTATGCAGAAAACGGCACTGATAGAAATTCTACACAATATGACAAAATAGCCTGTGCAGTACTGCCTGTAGTGGAAACGGAGGCCGAAATAAGCCCAAATCAAAGTTCTCCCAAAATATTTGTCGACCTGCGAACGCTCGCCAAAGCTCACTGAAATCGAAGAAAGTGAGCAGGTGTGTGCTGGAGCAGCTGGCGACTAAGCCCGGGAGGATGTGACCTGCTCTGATACCAATTGTTGGAATTAGGGTTGCAGAGAAACACGCACAGCTTAGAGAAGACGAAGGAAGCTCAAGGCACACAATAGAGAGTGTGTTACTTAGTGTGCAATGGAAAGATAGATAGCCCTAGAGTGATGGGCGTATATACAATGCACGGGGGAAAAAACCTCCTAAAGAGGGAAAAAATGCCCCGGCGGTCCTAGTGTGTTCACACACATCACTACCACATGTATATGGTACCACTCTCGTTTAACGATCATGTTCACCGCTTCAGAGACTATTTTTCAATATGATGTCAATCCCAATTCTCTCGCCGGATCCTCCAATAATTGCACCAAATTCTTTTGTAGTCACGGATCAGTAGCTTGAATAAACAATTCCACCTTTTGATCCCTCAAAGAACGTTGTTCTGCTGACGATATCTGATCAAACTTCGTTTCAAACTTTCACAACAGTTCTCATGGAGATACATTTTTACCCTTCTTCTGCACCCACTTCGAAAAACTCTGTCTGGTCACCCGTTGAGAATCCTCCAGAAAATATTCCTCTTATAGCGCCTTCTTAAAGTCCTGCTAGTTCGGTCCTTGAGACGCCTGAATTTCTTTAATCCGGGCCCTAAGTTCCGGCACTGAAATCAAATGAAATCCTTCCACTGAATCTTGGTCTTCAATCCCATTATGTTCCATAGACTGCTCATACGAATTGCAAAATTTAGAAATAGCTCGTCCCTCAAACCATCGTAGCTTCTCCATAACACTTTGCCGAGATTTACGAATCCACTCTAGAAAATTATGTTGCTATTGGGCAGCCTGTTGCTGTTGCATGTACGCTGCAAACTGCTGCATGGCTGCCTCTTGCGGTGTAGACATAGGCTTCAACAATTTTCCCACCCCGGCTCGGGTTTTGCGTTCGGTTCACCAGGTATTGGGGGATAAGTGTTCGAAGCTTGAGCCAGCAGGTCAGCATCGGACTGCTGACTGTAAAAAAATTGAGAGTGAAAAACTGCCTTACCGCACAATATAGCAGCTATTAATTACTTGGTAATGCTATCGGCGCAGAAAATTTGCTCGAAAATCTGTAACACCGACAAAATTGATGCGCAATCAAGAAGAAGTGTTGTTAACGACACCATTAAATAATGGTAATGACGGTTTAGGAGCTTAAACTCCCATTACAGATTACTCCGGCCGTTACAGCTTTGCGATTCATAAAAAAAAAACAACTAAATTAGGTTGGCTGCCGACAAACAAAATCCTACTGTGCCGATTCCCTTTGTTCACCTGCTTGATATGTCTTGTTGCCTCGGCTTGCTCAAGCCTCGACAAGATTCTTGCTCAAGCTCCTCGATTCTCAAGCTTTCCCGGCCTCTTCTTCTTTCAAGGTTCCGCCTAGGCTCGCCCTCGACCAATGTCCCTCTCTCTTCTCCTTCTCCAAGCTCTTTCATTTCTCCTCCTTCCTCACGTTTTGCTTCAAATAGAATCTCATGCAAAAGAGTTCACCTATTATTAGCGTGCCCCCCTCCCTTAGCAACGACAACGCTGTTGTTGCTAGGGAGACATAAAAATGTCTTTTATGAAGTGGAAGGCCAGATTTTCGACTAGCACCGTTTTTGACGGGAGTAGTACCAAAACTTTGCGCCATGACCTTCCAAGTGTTTTTTGCTTCTCCGGCGAGGTCGCCCGAGCACCACGACATCCAACGCGATTGCATCTCCCTCATCCTCGCTGCCCACGCATTGCTGTCCTCCATGTCCACATTTTTCTTCGTTTGCTTCACACTCCACTGATTTAATTGGGTGGCCATTGGCCATGCCCTTTAATTGGGCCGCCAATTTTATTGGGCGGCCAGTCTTATTGGGTAATGGGCTTTGGGCACCACACTTGGGCACCACACATGGCATACATCTCGGCCAAGGCAATGCCTCGCACGACTTCATTTTCCAACATCCCATGACTAGCAAAATCACCTTGAATTCTGTTGCCCACTCTAGTGCATTGAAGGCCACCATAGCTTTCAAGATGCAAGTATAAGTGGATGCATTCGGAGAGTTTTCCTCTCTTTGCATGTGCTCCAAATAGCTAGCTTCCTGGTCCTGCCTTGTTGGGTATATCGCGCAATCATTGCATTTCAAGTTTCGGTCGAGAGCCAAAAACTCCGAGATGGCACTCCAACCGAGTGGACCGCACTGGTGCGGAACGGACCCCCGATAAATCTTTAACGGTCAATAACTTGGCAATCGTAAATCCGATCACCGACCTGAAAAGATCGATGCTCTCCACAAAGTGAGCACTTCAAGCCCGTGCATTCATTTCACTCCTATTCACCTCAGCTACCGTTGCCCAATCCGGCACAGATCTGCAATCGACTTAAGCTTCAAACTGCCATAACTTCTTCATCGTAGCTCCAATCGACAAACCGTAAGGACAAGCCGGTAGAGCACTTCAAGCACTGTAGTTCTAGATCATAATATCCCATTGATGCCCATTTCAAGCATAGCCCTTTTTAGCATCATTAAGGCATGTTTTGGCCCTTTTAGCCGCATTTGACATACATTCGACATTAAACTTGGCTTGTTACCAGGCCCTAAACACTGTTCATTAATCATGTAAGCTTCAAACAAACCTGATGTGCATTTTTCTGGAACTTTTCTTAGCATGGGAGCGAAGCTACACGACATCCACCCCCTCTGAACGTGCACAGCCTCCAGTCTGTGCCAACCGCACTTATACAGCATCATCAAGAGCATCATCAGACTCATCATTTGATGCATACATAACCATGTCTGCAAGAGGTTGATTTGTGTTGAAATCTCCAATATTAATCTCACCATCATGTTGTTTAAACAATTTAACTCTTTTCACTGCAATAGGCACCTTGAGCTCAGTGCCATCAAGCTTGCATAACTTGTAAGTTGCATTATCATAAACATGAAGTACTACATATGGTCCAAACCATCGTTTAACCATCTGTCGCATAGCAGTGTACTGGTTCTCCAGGCTACTGTCATATACAAGGACCCAATCCCCATCTTTAATAGGAGTCTTACCACGCACCGAGCAAGTTTTTCCGAGCAAAGACAAACCTGAGCAAGTGTTTGTACACAGTTTAAGTCTTATGGTGAAAACTGACTTAGACAAAGCAGACAACCCCATCAAACCTTTCTTGACACGTGGGGACTCAAGTACTTGAGCAGTTTTGACACCTTAACATTGTCTCGTCCAAATGCCTTCTTAAGGGGAGGATCACATAAGATCTGTGATTTCTCAGTACTACTATGGAGCTTGTGAGTCTTGATGTAGTCCCATACTCGCTTGAGGGTATCAGGCCTCGTGGTCTCCGAGGTTTGCAAAATGGGATTCAGGTCGAGCTCGAGAGTGGTTTTGAGCTCAGCCCTGGGCACTTTCTTGCTCATCTATCCATCAACTCATGCAAAACGCAGAGCAGTCACACACTAGACTAGGGGCAAGATCCCGATAGATGGCAAGACGGAGGATCGCGATCGTTGGCAAGAAGATGGATTGGGATGCTTGGGTTGAGCGATGGAAGCTAGCACTTGCATGTATAATACCCCATACTGTAGCAACAACGCTGCACGATACAACTGAGCATTGGACGGCCTGTACTATCAAAAATCACCTGCATGGACGAGAAGAGAGAGGTAGAACTGATGGCGAGACAACTTTACGTAGCTTGCCGCCGATGAGAGAGGAAAGAACTGACTAGATGGGATGGCTGCAATAGCACACACAGAAACCCTCACTCCTCTCTCTCTCTCTCTCTCTCTCTCTCTCTCTCTCTCTCTCTCTCTCTCTCTCTCTCTCTCTCTCTTTTAAAGAGGAAGCGGCAATGCAAATTTGCCAAAAAAGTAGTACATAAGCGAGCTAGCATGATGGAGAACTTGATTTCAGCATGCACGAGTCTAACTAAAAATGACCATAAATGAAGAGAAGTGCATGATGAGGAAAGTCGATGCAAGCGATGGTGATCAGATGCAGCTTCTGTTGTTGCCGAAGATGATGTAGGCAATATTGATGCCGAGGCCAGGCAGGTGGTGAGCGATAGGTTGGGCAAGGTAAGGTTCACACATAGAGAGTCAGAGCCTCTGGCAGGCCGACACCAGATTCAGTAGGGGCGCACACTGTAGTGCCGGAGGAGGCGGCTACGATGCGGCACCACTTAGTCCGGCCATCACCACCAACATCACCAGAAACACTATGCCATCCCTCTACTCTCTCTCTCTCTCTCTCTCTCTCTCTCCCCCCAGTTCTCTATGATACTAACTGCTTTGTTGCACACATGTTCTCTCTCTCTCTCTCTCTCTCTCTCTCTCTCAGTAAAAAAGAAACTGTAGAAAATGGTGATAGGGACAGAGTACATAGACCATTGTTCTCTCTCTCAAATGCACAAAGACGTGGAATGCTTCAACATAACCTTTAGTATACGCAAAGGATGCGGGATTATCTTCTTGCGCACCTTGGCTTGCAATTTGCTCAGATTATCGCCTTGCGCACCTTGGCTTACAGTTTGCTTGATTTTTATAATGTTTGTGTGTATGTTTGGTCGATTTTGAAAAAAAGACGAATTAGTGGATTGTGGAGGAGATTCTGAGGCTGGATCAAAAGATGAACAAAGCATGAGGCTGACATTGAGAGAAGGTGTCAAAAAATCCAGCATGAGATTTCAGATAGGTTGACAGGTGGGTTTCTCCGTCTGTTGTGAAGCTTCTTTCTAGAGGGAAGCATACCAACCTCTATCTCTCTATCTCGCATGCGCTTGATGCAGAGCCTCTCTCTCTCTCTCTCTCTCTCTCTCTCTCTCTCTCTCTCTCTCTCTCTCTCTCTCTCTCTCTCTCTCTCTCTCCACCCTTGTTGTTGTTGCCGACCATCCCATCTCGAAAGCACAATACACACAACTTGAAATATTTCATGACATATAGCCGTAGAGAGTGGAGCAAATGAAAATGCTTAGTGTATGCTTTGGAGGATGACGTGAAGGTGTTGTGAAGTGTTTGTCAGTGCTATGCTGCTGTGTGTTGCCAAAGCGAAAGGCTATCTTTTTGCAAGATAGGCAGCTGCCTTTATGTGTGTGTCCTTTCATATTAAGCGGACACAAAGCATTAGGTAGTTCACAATAGAAACTCTCTGAAAGAGCGTGCGCCGGCGCGCGCTCTTTCAGAGAATTTATTTTTTATTTCGACTAATGATTTCAAGGGAATGGTGAATTCGAATTATGCTATGATCGAAGCTTCAGTCTGTGTGTGTGTGTGTGTGTGTGTGTGTGTGACGAGCAGCAGGGTGAGCCCAATCTCTCTCTTTCTCTCTCCTATTTACAAATAGAAGTAGGGTGAGCTCTCTCTCTCTCTGTGTCTCTCTCTCTCTCTCTCTCTCTCTCTCTCTCTCTCTCTCTCTCTCTCTCTCTCTCTCTCTCTCTCTCTCTCTCTCTCTCTCTCTCTCTCTCTCTCTCTCTCTCTCTCTCTCTCTCTCAGGCTGGTATTGGAGACGGGGAGCTTACATAGGGTTTACCGCAGGGCTACAAGCAGCTGTTGCACGGGAGGCAGAGGGTGGAAGGGGTCGGAACAAGGGAAATAAGCAGGGCCGCTGCGATGGAGCAGGGCGAGCTCGTGGTGAGCGAGGGGACACATGGGGAATCCAGGGAATCGGGTTTATTAATATTTTTTAAATTAAAGCATTCCAGTAAGTAAGACATAGGTAAGTGAGAGTGGAGTATGGGATAGTTTCCTACAACGTTAAAACTCTCTTCTTCTTCTTCTCCTCTGTCTCTCTCTCTCTCTCTCTCTCTCGCTCTCTCTCTCTCTCTCTCTCTCTCACACACACACACACACACACACACACACACACACACACACACACACACACACACACACACACACACACACACACACACACACACACACACATATAGATGCAGGTGGGAAAGAGGAACATCTAATATACTTCCTCCGCGGAGGATGAAGGGATGGCTGTGATGGCAGTTTGGCCAAGCAAAGAGTCCAGTTGAGGCTGCATCCACTTGGTGGGAGGTGTCCAAGAGAAGATTCTCCACCTACACAGCTGAGAGCCACAAAGACGGCGTCAAAGCGAGCAAGGACACAAGCAGGAATTGCAGAAGAGTATGTACTACTACTATTGAGCAGGGCGAGCATGGCGCCGTCTTGCAGCAGCAGCTTGGTGTTCTCGATCTTCATCATCATGTCCTCAGGGAGAGATTGTCGCTGATCTCTTCAGTCATTATATCATCTGCATTATCGTTGGATGGCATGGGTACCGCCGCTAAACTCGCTCTCGCTAGCCTCATCAGCTGCACATTATTACTATTGCATAGAATAATGATTATCAAGACGTGTTACCTTTCCTAGCCAACACAATTGTCTCAATGTGGAACAATGTTGTTTGTTGTAGTGCAACCAACCTCCCAGTTACCCCTTGGAGAGGGTAACCTTATGGGGTGCTAAAGATCAAGGCCTTGGCCACATCATTTTGCAAGAGGACAGATGCAATTCTAGACTTTTGAATTGCTATGAGGCATTGATGGACGTACAACTCAAGTAGTAGATAGAGTACAAACAAAAATGGAGGGCTAAGCCACATTCGGAAAAACATTCCAAAGGACTACAATGGCAATCATACACCATGGCTCTAAGTAGACCAAGCAGTCTAGGAACTTTGGGCTGTGATCATATAAACATAAAAAATTTAAGAGAATGTTTTTACATTAAATTTCTCTAACATTTGTAGGTTTATTCACCTTCTACTTTGATATATGAAGATAAATCTCAAAATTTATAGGTGGAATTACACTAAACCTAAGATTTTATCGATATGGGTAGGTGAAAGAGAACTAGCATGTGGACAAAGTTGTCATAAGAAAATTGTTCATAGCTTTATCAACCTTTCGTACTCTTCTATCAAAGCATTATTTATAATCCCCCACCATTACCACCTCTCTTGAGACGTTTGTTGTCACCACCTTTGGCAACACCACTAACTCCCACCCCCGATAGAAGGCTACCTATGATGGTGTGATCCAAACTTTAATATATATCATGATGTGGCTTTTCTCAAAACAATAGCCTCATTGAAATAATAGAATTATTTTCAAGTTTCCACCGTTTTCTCTAGAGTAAGTTAAAATGCACAGTTTGTTATCGTACATCAACCCACAATAACTTGAGGTAGAGCAAGAGAGAGGAGAAGAAAAAGTGAAGAGAAGCTCAAGCTCCCAGACTATCTTTATTCCTGAGATTTGTTTGAGTGGCAACAACCTTACTCTTTCAATGTAAGTCTCATGGTCCTACATGTAGGGAGGTAGGAATAGGAGATTTATATCCATTGGAATCATGGTGCGACGATTCCCAACAAGGATCAATGGTGGCAGAAATGGGCTTCCAATATCTGAGGGAAATTCAACATGCCATTGCATCGGTTCCAATTGTTCTAGCCCATTAAAGGAAACATATACCAAACCCTTGTTCAAGGGGTTTTTTCTAACAAAATTTGTGGTCGTTTTAACATTAAAATTAGTTGTAATCTTGTTTCAGGTTTTTTTTGTTGTGCTTGAAGCCACCTAAAAAATCCTATTTGGTTTTTGTTTTGTATAGTGTAACCTTGGCCAGTCTTGCTCGTTTTACGGATTGCTCGGAAAATCTCGCTCGAGATTTGAGATTCCTCCTTTAATAGCAGGAGTCATAGTCTATACTTACCATTAAACACTACTTTGTTCTTCAACCTTGCTTCCTTAAGCATTACTTTAGCCTGTTCAATATCTTCCTGACGCCTCTCAAGGTGGCAAATGTGCAATGCAAGCAAACAATTTGTAGGCATACCTTCTTCCCATGGCATTACGGTCCAAGAAATAACCGCTTCCTCTGTAGGCATAATGGGTTCTTGCCCGTACATTACCTCAAATGGCATAAAACCTGTAACAGAACTATGTGTAGTTGGACCAGCCCATAAAGCAAATGGTAGGAGTTTAGGCCAATCAGCAATATGTCCCTGGCATGCCTTTGCTAAAGCTTTAACAATAGGTGGACGCCCTCTTTCACTTTTACCATTACCCTCTGGATTGTATGCTGTACTGAGAGCGAATTTTATGCCCAAGCGAGCAACAAAATCCCGAGCTTCATCTGCATCCAGCTCTCCTCTATCAGCAGTAATTCTACCAACACATCCATACATGGAAATAACATCCTCAAGCAAGAACCTGCATACAGAACTGGTAGATTTAGTACACAAAGCTCTGCCTTCCACGTGATTAGTAAGATCCTCTCTGGCAAGAACAATATACCACATCTGGCAGACACCTACTCGCATGGTAATCAGGTCCACCACCCACTTGTAATGCATAGATAGTGGATAGGTGGGATGCAATCCATCTCGGTGTTGTACCTTAAAATATTGTTGGCATATTAGGCATGTGTCCATAATCTGAGCCACATCGTTTTACATACCTTTACACCAGTAACGATCCTTAATCTTGACAAAAGTTTCCCAGACCCCTCTGTGTCCAGCCCATAAACTTTCATGAAATTCTTTGATAACCTGTTGTTGACTCGCTTTATCACAAACAACCTGTTGTGGTACTCCTTTAGAGCGTTTTGGTTGCTTCCATAAATGCCCATCCTTCAGAAAATAGCCATAAGCTTTCTTTCTGATCTTTTTGTACTCTTGATCCATCCACCCTTCATGCTTAGTAATAGTGCTAAGGTAGCAACCAATCAAAATCCATTCTCCATCATAGAACTCTTCAAAAAATACCTCAAAAGTATGAGCAATATTTCCACAGTTGCATGCAGATAAGAAGACGTATAGAACTTCAAGCGAACATCATCACTTGTACTCAATATCTCTTCTTCATCTTCAAACCTAGCTCTTGATAACATATCTGCAACAGGATTATCTCTACCTGTAATATGAAAAAATTCAGGATTAAGAGATTTACAATAGGCTATCCATCGTAGCATAGCAATATCCGGAGTAGAGCAATTTGCAATCATCCCTATCAGTGGCAAGCAATCTGTCTCTACCACGATTGAAGCTCCAATAAAGTATCCTTTATCCGACCTTAGAGCAGTAGCAACGTCCCAAAGTTCTCTCTTAGCCTGTGGGTAGCCTCTTTGGCGAGCATTGAGCTCCAAATCGAACCGCATACTTGTTCCCTTCTTCATCATCTTGACCTATAGCCCATCCAATACCTTTCGGGCTAGTGTCAACTTTTAAAATTATTGGCGTTCCGCATTTGTAGTCAACTTTCCTCAAAGTCGGAGCCTCAAGAAGCATATTCTTTAATTTCCTGATAGCTTGTGTATGAACTTCTTCCCAAACAAATCTTTTACCTTTTCTCAACAGTTGATAAAGCACTTTTGCAACACGAGCCAAATAAGATAGAATACACATGCACCCAGAAACCAACGAGCTTCAGTAACCGAAGAGCATGTTTCCTTCATCTGTTGAATAGCTTCAACTTTAGCCGGACTTGGCCTACTACCTTCTGGACTGCACATATGCCCCACAATGAGAACCTCTTTGGCACCAAAAGTTGAAGCCTGGATAAAATAGCATCACAGTCTGCAATATGTTGAGCAACAAATTGTCGGCACCCCCTCTGATCTTTTACTTCATCTTTTGAGCCTTCCTCATAGCCCTTAATCGGTAGATGATCAATGAAAGGCATAGTAACATGAGAGATAAAGTCCCTTAATACCTTATTCATGCCGTTCATCATATGAGCTACAGAATTAATAGCACCCTGTGGCAGAGTGCACATTCTTACCAATCCGAGAGGTGTACGCATCGTAGTAAGATCCTGCTCGTCAAAGATAACTGAAATTGATCATATCCAGAATAAAGATCACCCATAGAGTAAATTGATCTACCTGCAAAAGCCTCAACAAATTCATCCACAATTGGGCCGGTGCCCACATTACGGATTGTTCCCTTGTTAACCTGCTGCATATCCTGTATGAACCTTAAAGTACCATTCTTTTTTGGAACAGTGAACCATTGGTTAGAGTATCGCGCACATGATGGTTCCAAGATTCCCATTTGTATCTTCTCATTAAGCAAATTGATAAGCTTTGGCAAGTGAGCTTTAGGAACAGGAATAGGACGTAAACTCCATGGCATGTGAAGAACAATGAATATAACCATAGGTGAAACAACACTTGGATCCACACACCCAATCTCACTTGGCTCAAAGGCAGAAGCTTTACCGTGTTTTGAGCATACCTTGAAAACATTTGATTTCCTCTTTGTTGAGAAAACCATCTTCTCCCACCTTAAGCTGCTGCAATTTCTCTTTAGTGAATTTATGCCCAATGTTCTTAGGATTTCCGAGCATAGGCTGTCGAGAAGCTTCTTCAATCACTCCATCACTTCCCTCTGGTAGAGGTGTAGCCACAGGTCTCACTTTCTTTTCAATTGTCTTGTACTTCGTCTCTACCTGTGCTTCAACTTCTTTATCCAAGTCATCCTCAATATGCATAAGTACCTCGTATATGTCCAACTCTTCATACATGTCCATTGAGTGCACTTTAACAACTTCAATTCCACTTTCTAACCTATTTTGCTTGATATCCTCAAGCTTTGACATAGTGTCAACATAAGAGATCTCTTCGAAGATTCCCGAAATCACATCATCTGGTTCTAGCACATCACATCCCTGCAAGTCACTTTGAATGCTTGAAACATATTGTTTCTCCCATTTAGTTAAATCATTAATTTCCTGTAAGATACTGAACCCTCAGATGTCAGCCCCAAAAGCCCTGAAGAGAAGGTTTCTCTTTGCGAGAACTTCTCCTCACTTGCACCACCATAGTCCCCCTTTATAATGGCACCCCAAGAAAATCTTGAGCAAATCTTTGTTCTTTAAACTCCTTGAGTATCTTTGGCATTGGACGATCACGTAAACTGTCTTTGTTTCTAGCATGGTCAACACATACAGTTAAAAATTGAACGCTTTCTTACCATCTCGGCTTGGAACACTGGCATAGGCCAAGCCATCTTCTAGCACCTTAGTTTCCATCAGCACAGCCGTAATGTAGGGTTGTCCCAGAATCAGTGGGTAGGAGGAATGCTCCTGTATAAAAACGTTTTGCTCATCACAAACATCCCCAATAGTTGCCTTAACATTTGCACATGCACTGTAAAGATCCCCAGAAGCATGTTTCCAGCTCAAATTTGCCACCCGTGATCCACATCAATAGGCCACTTCCCCTTTTGGTTCAAATTGACTGCCATGAGATTGATTTCTGAACCATGGTCTATGAGGGCTAAGACCGGCTCCTCAATGTCGCCAAGCTTTACCAGTGTTTCTGTCGTTGTTCTTGCCCAATGAGTCCTCAAAAAGTGACTCTTGGGTATAATTTCTTCATCTTCCCCATCATTAAAATGCATGTTTCTTACCTCAGGTACAATCGGGCTTGGAACCACCACAAGCTTTGGCTCTTCTTCTATAAGATCTGCTAAATACTCTTCATGACCTTCCAAAATTGCTTCAATGTGACGAACCACTTGGCTCTTAACTGGATCTAACTCTTGATCACTCGATATTTGTTGCTTCCTTTTAATAATATCGATGATTTCTTGTAGTTTCTCAAATTGAATTCCCCACCTAGCATAACTGCCCATATGTTACCTTACCTGCTTCTGCTGTCTTCAAAGCATATGGCCAGAACTGGCCCTTTGCACCTGTACTATCATCATCTTCTTTACCACAAACTTGCAACCCATATGTAGCTGCTTCCACAAGAGCAACATTATGTTGTATTTATTCCATTATCTTCTTCATTCCGCCTCTGCCAAAGTTTAGGCGGATCATTTCTCGTGTTGCCTAAAGATGAATCTTCTTGTCTTTCTAGAAAACCACATTCTTCTTGTAAGCTTCATCAAACTCATTACACTCTCTCAGATACCTGTGATCTTCACTATCTCACCACATGCATCGATCCCAATTTTTACGTGGTGGCTGCTGCTGCTTAGGTTCTGAAGTAGATGCTTTTGCAGCTAACCCTTCAAATTTAACAGTTTTGAAATTCAAATTATGTTCTTGAATACCTTTAACCAGATCGTCAAGAACATGCCCCTCCACCTTGGGTAATGTCGAGGGTGATTTCTCTTTGATCTCTTCTTCATCATCATCTAGTACCTCGATCACGATTTGCTTATCAACTCGCTTCTGTCGTTTAACGATCTTATTCACCGCTTCAGAGACTATTTTCCAATCCAATGTCAATTTCAACTCTCCTGCCGGATCCTCCAATAATTGCACCAAATTCTTTTTGTATTCGCGGATCAGCAGCTTAAGTAAACAATTCCACCTTTTGATCCCTCAAAGAACGTTGTTCTGCTGATTATAACTGATCAAATTTCTTTTCAAACTCTCGCAACAATTCTCGTGTAGAGAAATTTTTACCCTTCTTCTGCACCCACTCGTAAAACTCTGTCTAGTCACCTGTCGAGAATCCTCCAGAAAATATTCCTCTTGCAGCGCCTTCTTAAAGTCCTGCCAGTTTGGTCCTTGAGCTGCTTGAATATCTTTAATCCGGGCCCTAAGTTCCGACACTGCAATCAAATGAAATCCTTCCACTGAATCCTGGTCTTCAATCCCATTATCTTCCATAGACTGCTCATACAAATTGAAATTTTTTGAAATATCTCGGCCCTCAAACCGTTGCAGCTTCTCTGTAACAATTTGCCAAGAGTTATGAATCTGCTCTTGCAAATTATGTTGCTGCTGGGCAGCATGTTGCTGTTGCATGTATGCTGCAAATTGCTGCATCATCTGCTGCATGGCTGCCTCTTGCGGTGTAGACATAGGCTTCAACAATTTTTCCACCCCGGCTTGGGTTCACCAGGTGTCGAGGGATAAGTGTTTGAAACTTGAGCCAGGTTAGCGCCAGGCTGCTGGCTGTGGAAAAATTGAGAGCAAAAAATTGCCGCACCACACAATACAACAGCTAATAATTACTTGGTAATGCTATCAATGCACAAAACTTGCTCGAAAATCGATAACACCGACAAAATTGATGCGCAATCAAGAAGAAGTGCCGTTAATGACACCATTGAATAATGCTAATGACGGTTTAGGAGCTTAAACTCCCATTAGATATTACTCTGGGCCGTTAACACGAGTTCTGTAATTGGACACCTTCAGTGTCCTGAGACACTAAAGTGTCCTGTTTTTCTACCAAGTTTTGGCAATTTGTTTGTCAAACTAGAAAGACGTTTTTTACACCTTGATTCTACCATAGATTGGTTATGAGGGAAATAAAACACTAGACTTTTCTCCATATTAAAATACAATCTGTATGGAGAGAATTTTGGTAAGTTCTAAGACATAAATTTTAGTAAAATTTCCAGCTGTTTTGCCAAAAAAATCATAAAATTAGTATATCTTTTTGTAGAGATTGCCTTTTTTATGTTTATAAAAGCAAAGTGTTAGCACTTAGTATTACAAAACAATGGAATGCACTTCAAAGATAAGTTTTCAAGTCACATGCAAGTATAGACATAATTTCATACTTGAGCACGTGCTTAATAAGAGCATAATTTTGGTGTTCCAAAGGTCCCCTCATGAAATTGGTACTATTCTAGTGCAATTGACAACTACAAATGACATTATATGTTTAAACCAAGAAACTATGTATTTTTTGGGCTCCCCAACTCAATTAAATATCGTTGCTTGAACTCTATCTTGAAATTTTTATCGTGCAAAAACTCTTGAAAATCTTGAGTTCTCCGTAATAACATTGAAACCAAGGTTTTAGGCACCCCAATTGTGTATGCACCATGTAATTTGATACATTTAGTTGATTTACATGGAAAGTTTGATATATTTGAGGTTTTGAATACTTATGTCTCAAGAATGAAAAGATGAAAGTTTTCTCTTATGCAGTTTAGAATATTTAAAATGATCCAATAATTGTTGCATACCAAATCCCTTCTAGTTGCCACCTTGAGTGCTCAATGGAAAGGGGCAAGCAATGTATCACTTTTTAAAACTCACAAATATATCAAAAACATAATTTTCTTTATATACAACGAAATGCTTGAAATGACCATATCAAACACATGGAACTTTCCGTTATTATATATACTCCAAAGTCAAATTTTTTGCACATGAAACTTTCAATTATCTATAGCAAAATTGTGAAAGGGTCACCTAAAATTTTTCACAAGTTCGCTTCATTTTTTCTTGAGCTTATCAAGGCAATTTCTTCAAGACGTCAATTGCAGTCTCACGAGGATCAACTTGATGAGTATAGTTCTTGATCATGATAGATTCTAAATATAAGGTTATATTTTTAAAAGATCCTCTAGCTAACATATTTAAGCATATCAAGAGGGTTTTCTTGGATAAACCGTCTAATGCAAGTAGCATTTAATTAAAATTTGTTAAAAACAGACACTTAAAGTGTCCTGTTTTGGTACCAAACTAGTGTTAACGGCTCCGGGATTCATAAAAAAGAAACAACTAAGTTAGGTTGCCTGCCAACGACTGCCAACGAACAAAATCCTACTGTGCTGATTCCCTTTGTTCACCTGCTTGATATATCTTCTTGCCTCGGCTTGCTCAAGCCTCGACAAGCTTCTCGCTCAAGCTCCTCGGTTCCCAAGCTTTCCCAGCCTCTTCCTCTCTCAAGGTTCTGCCTAGGGTCGCCCTCGACCAAAGATTCCTCTCTCTTCTCCTTCTCCAAGCTCTTTCGTTTTTCCTCCTTCCTCACGTTTTGCTTCGAATAGAATCTCATGCAAAAGAGTTCACCTATTATTAGCGTACCCCCTCCTTTAGCAAGGATGGCGCCGTTGTTGCTAAGGGAGGCATAAAAATGCCCTTTATGATGTGGCAGGCCAAATTTTTGACCACTACCGTTTTCCATGTGAGTAGTACCAAAACTCTGCGCCATGACCTTCTAAGTGTTTTTTGCTTTTGTGGTGAGATCGCCCGAGCACCACGACATCCAGCGTGATTGCATCTCCCTCATCCTCGCTGCCCGCGCGCTGCTGTCTGCCATGTCCACGTTTTTCTTCCTCCGCTTCACACTCCACTAATTTAAATGGGTGGCCATTGGTCATGCCCTTTAATTGGGCGGCCAGTTTTATTGGGCGGCCGATCTTATTGGGTTATGGGCTTTGGGCACCACACATGGCATACATCTCAGCCAAGACAATGCCTCGAACGACTTCATTTTCCAACATCCCCTGACTAGCAATATCACCTTGAATTCTGTTGCCCACTCTAGTGCATTAAATGCTTGAATTTTGTTGCCCACTCTAGTGCATTGAATGCCACCATAACTTTCAAGATGCAAGTATAAGTGGATGCTTTCGGAGAGTTTTCCTCTCTTTGCATGTGCTCCAAATAGCCAGCTTCCTAGTCCTCCCTTGTTGGGTATATTCCGCGATCATTGCATTCCAAGATCCGGTCGAGAGCCAAAAGCTTCGAGATGGCACTCCAATCGAGTGGACCGGACTGGTACGGAACCCAGCCCTCGGTAAATCTTTAACGGTTAATAACTTGGAAATCATAAATCCGATCACCAATCTGGAAAGACCGACACGCTCCACAAAGTGAGCACTTCAGGCTCGTACATTCATTTCACTTCTGTCGCCTGAGCTGCCGTTGCCCAATCTGGTACAGATTCGCAATCGACTTAAACTTCAAACTGCCATAACTTCTTCATCGTAGCTCTAATCGATGAGCCGTAAGGACAGGCCGGTAAATCACTTCAAGCACTACAGTTCTAGATCATAATATCCCATCCATGCCCACTTCAAGCATAGCCCTTTTGAGCATCATTAAGGCATGTTTTGGCCCTTTCAACCGCATTTGACATACATTCAACATTAAATTTAGCCTGTTACCAGGCCCTAAATAATCATGTAAGCTTCAATCAAAAGTTGATGTGCATTTTTTTGGAATCTTTCTTAGCATGGGAGCGGAGCTGCACGACAACGGGCCATTTATTTCCAAAGAACAACAACCAAAAAAATTGGTCAGTTAATGGTGGGTTCTGATGTACTGGCACAAAGTAGATGCAGCCGCGTGGAAAATGGCCCTCCTCTTTGCAGAAATAAGCAGCCACTAGAGAAGAGCGGCACATATGCTGCATATATGAGCATGCTAATGGCTATTACATCTACCCATATAAGTTGTCAATTAGGGCAGCCGCTAGAGGCTGGCAACGGTGATGAAGATGTGGACTTGGAGGGAGAGGCTTTCAAAGAGAAGGAAAGTGAAGTGGTTGAGGAGGAGAAGGGTAGCATGGAGGGGAATAATAGCCTCTACAGCCACCATCATGTAGTAAGGGAAGTTGGCTCACACAAGAACGTGCCTTCTAGGTGGGAGATAATTATTCCCTTGAGGGTAGCAGGACTCACCATTGGTGGTTGCAATGCCTTCATCGTTGTGAGCGTAGGGAGCACTTACCTCTGTGCACTAAATGTTTGTGATCATATAGCAGTGGATCGTCGAGAGCGAGGCTACGAGAGGCTTTCAAGGCCATTTTGGAACACTATGGATGTATCAAATGATGGCCGGTTTGCAGGGCCTCTGGCCTTGCAAGTTTCCATTCCTCTCTCTCTCTCTCTCTCTCTCTCTCTCTCTCTCTCTCTCCCCCCCCCCCCCCCCCCCCCCCCCCCCCCCCAAAGGCTAAGTGGGATATATTGTCTGATACTTGGAAAGGTCATACACGAATGAGCTATGGGTTTAAAAGCTATAAACCCAAATATCACCTTATAAATACGATGTGTGTCATGGTAAGAGCGAATGATACCCGCCACATGATATTTTTAAAATAAAAATGTTAAGTTGGAGTTTGATTAAAAGATCCTTATAAGGACCCCTTCCCACGCTTGAAGCAGCATGCCCTGTTGTAATGATGCGAGATCATCCTCCTCCTTCATGTGGGTTAAAAGTGACTATGATCAGTGCAGATCTATATAGTGTGTCAGCATCACTACCAAGTATGTTAATTTGACAAGTGCTAGAGCGTCTAGCCCCTCCACTTATCGGTGTTGTCATGGAGTTGTTCAGTCTGCCATGAAGTAGTTCTGCCTGCCTTATTAGTGCCAACTCTCTACATGCTTACACTTGCCATTCATTTTATCATTTTTGGAATTTGTGTGTCATACTTTGAAATTTGAAGGGTCAGTGAATAGGAGAAAAGCAAGTCTTAAGATGCCATAATGAAGTAGCTTTATTCACAAAAAGTGTGTCTCTATCAGCTCACAATCATGTCGCTTTGAAACTAAAAAATGCCTCTCGAGAGCAGGAAGAAAAGGAAAAAGTCCCACCTAGATTCTAATAAAAATAGTGTAAAAAAATATGTCCTATTTCTAAATCTAAAAGGTGTGTTAAATTTGAAAGATGTGTTCTCGCTCTAAGCCCCTCCTCCTCCTCTCTCTATTAGTCTTTACCGCCACAAACAAAAGCCTAGAGAGAGAGAGAGAGAGAGAGAGAGAGAGAGAGAGAGAGGGAGAAATTTTCTTGATCTTCTTTTGTGAAATTTATCAAGAGTGAGGAGGTTGAGGGTAAGAGGGGCCATGCCGCCACCGAAGGCAACACCGTTTTTCTAATTTGTATAAAATAATCCTTGAAAATAAAGTAAGAGTTGAGTCTTGCTATGGGCTCTAAGAGCATCGTCCCTTATACCACTAATGCATTTGTATTTTAAGGGTTAAAATGACAACATTGTGGTCACACTAATGGGGAGGAGATACTTGTGACTAATAAGGAGGAGATACAAATCCTATATTAGTTTATACCAGTTGTAACAAAAGGGCGATGGTGCATTTTGACCCTAGGAAAGGATTTTCTTCATTTATTAGTAAAGCTAAACATAAAGTCTAATCTCACCCTAGAAACTAGGAAAAGTAGTCCCATCTAGTCTTTGAATTCTCATAGGTTAGTCACTAAGAGCTGAGTTGCCCCAATATTACCAGGGTTAGCAGCATATTAACAGACAAGTGCTCGCACCCACACACTGTTAGTATAGCTTACAAAAATTCTATTGAAAAGTGTTGAAAAGTGAAGCTGCCTCATTGGTTGGAGATGACGAGAGTCATGCCTTAACATTATCGTCCAAAAGAAACACCCCCCCTTTCTCAAAGTGCTAATAACAGGGCTAGCAATCGTGTTTGATTTTACTAGCTTCATTGTAGGAGTTACCAAGTTTGGAGAACGCTGTCTCCCTATTGCCCCCATTGTCCCTAGGTGCGACCTGAATGTAAGTGAAGCTCCAAATACTTGGAAAAAAGGAAATAATGTGTACCGTGATATTTGATGGGCCTGTCTCCTTCTTGCTCCTCAATTAAAATTAAGTATTGTACAACCATGTATTTAGAGTTTTTAGTTAATACCACCCACTAGCTCAATGTGGGATTCGACTCTCAACACATCATAAAACATTATACTATTTAAAAAGTACGTTTTATTTTCCCACGAATCATGCTTTAGATCCTTCTCACACTTGTGCAAGAGAATTTTCATCAGAGTGGAGAACAAGCAAACATGATTTTTAGCAGTTAAGTACCGGGTCTTTCCATGGTGTGTCTCAAGGGAACTTTCCATGAGAAACAATGCATTTATCATTTGCACGATGAGTTTCTAAAAGGATCCTACAAATTGCTTGTATAAGGTCCTTCATGAAAACCTTTGATTCAACAACAAAAGTTCGCAAAACCAAATGGTGCTTGTTGGCGAGAGGACCACCTATAGGTGGTGAAGCACACCTTTTCTACCAACACTCAAAAAACCATGCAACAAATTGAAGATCATCTATAGTAGTGAGAATTTGCACACGCATATAATTTTACCAATGATCTTCTAGCCTTCACCTTCTTCTCTACTCCCGTGTAGAGTGTTGCCTCTTTGAAAACACATCCACTCATGTACTACAACATAGCCTATTAGGGAGTGTGTGGGGTCCCTTTGCATGAGAGCCCTTGATTTGGGCAAAGATTTGATGACCAAAACTTATCCTTGAAAGGGGAGGGGAAGGGGGGGGGGGGGGGGGGGGGGGGGGGGGGGGCTTCTTTGCATGGGAGCGCTTGATTTGGCAAAATTAATGGTTGATATTGATCCCTTGAAAGGGGGGTGCACAACAACCCTCTGATCTTGAGAAGATCCAAGGGTTGAGATAGTCCCCTCCCTTAGATTCGGAGCTTGGATCTCAACCCTTGATGAAAGTACTATCCAATGGTCCATTTTGAACCACCTTCACATATGATTAAATGAAGTGCATGATGTGTTGAGCATGTTGTGATGGAATAGAGTAGAAGTAGTGTGGTATGCATGTTTAATCACTTTCATTTGAGCAATGGAAGCCTCATTGTAGTACCTTGGAAGCTCTACAATACTCCATCATTGCTATGATTAGAAGGGAAGAGGATGGTCACAAAAAGGGAATTGTAGATTTGACCTAAGCACGAGATCTGAAAAGAGGTTTTGGATGCATTGTAGTCTAGGTGCTCTCTCTCTCTCTCTCTCTCTCTCTCTCTCTCTCTCTCTGTTCTAGGTTCTTGAGACTTAGTCTCTGTAGCTAAGTGTAGGTTCAAGTTTCCACTTGCTAGCTTGGGGTCATGGCATGCTTCCTTAGGATTTGAAAATTTAGGCTTGCCAATCTCTAGTGGTTTTACAAAATCCCCCTTGGATTGCACACACACTCATAATAGTTTTGTTCAATGTTCTTGAAGATACAAAGTCTGCATATCATACCTCTCATGTAGTTCAAACATTCTTTGTTGTCATGTTTGTCACTTTGTACAAGTTCAACCATTGCCCATGCACATGCATGAGGTAAGATCGCCCAATGAGTCCATGTCTTTGTCCAATTTTGGTTGAGTATAATACCC
The DNA here is from genome assembly GCF_014529385.1 of Adiantum capillus-veneris. NCBI lineage: Eukaryota > Viridiplantae > Streptophyta > Polypodiopsida > Polypodiales > Pteridaceae > Adiantum > Adiantum capillus-veneris. The sequence continues at coordinate 68,748,450 of NC_140952.1, forward strand.
ACTTTGATGGTTGTCCAAAGAGAAGTACACACACCTTGTGTTGTTGTAGGGGGGGATTCTACTCTATGTTTCAGAGAGGGTTTGTTTGACTCATAAAAAATGTCTATTGTTAGTCAACCCATGTTTGTAGTTGAGCTTGAGGGAGAGTGTTATGGTCAAGCTAAACATAGTCTCTCCAATTTTAGAGTATAGTTCTATTAATAGAAGATTATGCAACAAGCTCTAGAAGCCTAAATTCATGTAATTTTTTTCAAATAGTAAATCCTTCTTGTCTCCTTGTCTTTGTGGTCTCTTTTCCTTGCCTTTCCATGCCTAAAAGTTTTTCCAAATTTTATGTTGTATTTCTGAAACCTAACAAAACGAGATTGTAGATGTTGAGTAGACAAAGCTTCCAAGTGCTTGGAATGCAAAAATTTGACTTGCTAAAATTGGTTCTTTGTTAAGAATCATGATTTTTTAGGGGTCTAATAGAGGATTTGAGACCATTGTTCAAATCCAGCATAGTAAGTTTTGTTTGATTCCAAAGTCGTTCAATGCTAGAATTTACTTGCTAAAATTAGGGCTTTGTTAAGAGCCATGATAGATTCTCAAGGTCTAAATGATAATCTAAGACCATAGGAATGTTTCTTATGTTGTGTTTAACCTTTCTAGCATGTTAAGAGCCATGATTTTTTCTCAAGGTCTAAATGATAATCTAAGACATATGAATGTTTCTTATGTTGTGTTTAACCTCTCTACCAGGTTTGATTGCATTTGAAATGTTCTCACTTATTGAATTATTTACGTTTCCCTATAGATAACTTATAAGTAGACATCGGTAGTTTCTAAAGGTTTAAGGAGAGTGTTTCAGTGAGATATGATAGGACCCCACTTTCCATGAGTCTAAAAGGATAATGAAACCTCCATGCACTAGTTGGATTGGGACACACTTTGGTGGATTGACACGTAACTGTTACTGTTGAGGATAAAGGGAGTTTTTGTTTCCATGTTAATCAAAAGTCCCTCTAGATCTATCAAAGTATTACTACTTAACTTTTTTTCAAAGAGAACTAGAGATTAGAGATCTATCAATGAAGGAGGAAACCAAGGAATTGAATGGTAGTTCCACAGACCTCTTGCAAGGAGGAATAGAGTAGGGAGGGGTGAAAAGTGTAGCATTGTTGAGATCGATTGGAGTTGCAGAGGGCTCACTAAGCTAGCGTATTTTGAGATTCGTTGTGTTTTTGTATGTTCTTTTACATTGTTTTTTCTTTCTTTACTTGACATTGTAGTTATGTAAGGAGTAGATTAGATAGAGCATCCATTGGGATTTGATTTCAACATCTCATCTATGTTGTAGATCTACTTTTAGAATTTTTAGGATAAAGTTAAAATTGAGTTATATTGAGTGTATGTTTGCTCTGAGCATTAATTGACACGTTTCACATTATGGCACACTTCAAATTTTGATTGATTGTTATTTTAAGCAAAAATAAGAATTCTTAACCTTATAAGTAAAGGGATTCTAGGAGTGTTACTACTCACATAGCATTGTGCCACGACTGTAGCACATTTGAGCATCATTTGCATATGTTTTACATCGATTTACAGAAGAAGCTATGAAATTGCATCAGGAGATTTAGCTTGCAGGTATATTTTCTTGGAATTTTTTTGGCATGCCAATTTGTGTTCATAGGGGCTGACCAAAGAGACCAAAACATGAACTCTATGCAATAGTGCATGCACTTGAGAAGTGGTGACACTATTTGTATGGTGCTCAATTTGAGATTGCGTTTGACCACAAAAACATAAAGTGGTTCACACATCAAGTTAATTTGCATGGTCGAAAGGCTAAGTGGGTTGACATTCTTCAAGAGTATGATGGTAAAGGCCGGCTAAATGTTGTAGCTGAAACTCTCAATCAAATGCCATAAATTATTTCCCTTTTATTCAAGGAAATAAAGAGTGATTTCTTGGCCTCTCTCTAGGGGAGCTATGAAACTGATGCAGCATACTCAAGATGTGGAGCCATGTAAGAATGAGGGGTCCTTCTCACTCCAATGTTGGCAGTGCCTCTAGTTCCTACACACATGGTTCTCCTCTATCGAGTGATGAATTGAATCGATGGAAGAAATTTTCCATTGATGATGGATACCTACTCCACAAGGGACAAGTATGTGTTTTGATGGACTCTGATATTCAGTGCCAAATTCTTTATGAATGTCATGATATTCCAAGTGGAGGGCACCTAAGCATATGCAAGAGTTATGCACTCGTATATTGATAAATCTATAGACCAGGGTTACATTGGGATGTTCAAGACTATGTCTTGCATTGCCAAAAATGTCAAGTCAATAGCGTTGAGTCCTAAAGGCAAGAGGATTCTTACATCCATTAGAAACTCCCAATGGAAAGTGGAAAAGTATTTTTATGGACTTTATTCTTGATTTACCTAGTACTCAACTAGGTCATGACACTCGGTGTGGGTAATCATCAACAACTTGACTAATGTGTGTAAGTTCATACCTACCAACTCAACAATCAAGACTCTGAGTTAGCATGGGTATTTATGGAGCATGTTTACAGGTTATATGGATTACCTGATAACATTGTCCAAGGGGTGCTTTTTAACGACGATTGGGTACCAAACTCAATCTTAGTACTACCGATCATCTTGAGACAGATGGTCAGACCAAACGGGTCAATCAAGTCCTTGAGGATATGCTACGAGCATATGGTAGCAAGAAGAAATCCAATTGGGAAGATTATTTTCCAATCCTAAATTTTTCTTATAATAGCACTAAGCATGCTACAACTAAGTTTAGTCCCTTCATGCTTATGTATGGCTATCAACCACAATAACCCATTTCAACGGGGTTAGAAACTGAGAAAATTAAACTAGTTAAGGACTTTATCCACTTGTCACAATGTTTTACAAGCTCAAGCTCGTTACAGGAAGTATGCTGATGACAAACGACGTCAAGTCATTTTCACAGTAGGTGACCAAGTATTTTCATGGGTTCTTGAGCATTCTAAAGTTTGCACATTGGACCCATTCCTAAGTTATCTCCTTGCTATTATGGCCCATTAAAGGTACTCAAGCAAGTTAGCAAGGTGACTTACAAATTGGAGTTACTAGGACATTCCCGCATTCATCATGTTGTTCATGTAGGTCGTTTAAGGAAAGACTTACATCAAGATACAAATGTTGTTAATCAAGAAGTTATTGTCAATTTCATTCAACCTCCTACTTAACCGCATGAACCAAAATGCATTCTTGACTTTTATGAATTCTGTACATGCCATCATCTTCACTGTCAAAACTTTAGTCAAGTGGAAAGATTAGTATTCTCAAGAAGAGATTTCCCACTTTTGTTTTTGAGAAAACATTAGTATTCTCAAGAAGTGATTTCCCACTTTTGTTTTTGAGTACAAAAACCCTTCTTCAAGGGGGGAGTAGTTTCTACACATGGGTCCTTTGGACCCTCACACCTCGGACATGGTCCGATACAATGGTTGTGTGGGTATGAGGCCCTATGATATGGCCCTACCACATGTCAAGCATGTAGTCTAGGGGCTCTAGAGGATAGGGTCTATATAGAGGTTGGTTGGGAGGAGATTTGCATGCCTGAAATCCTATGTTCTCACATTCCCACATTTGAAACATGCCTTGATGTCTTTGCTTGATGAAACTACAAAAGATTCTCCTCACAAACTTGGATCTTCCTTATGCTTGAGCTCTTCTTTCTGTATATAATTAATTACATCTTGGAGTATAGTTGTCATGTAGTGATGTGATGACTATGCCTAAAGCTTGCTCATCCTTAGCATGAGCTTCTGCATTTGTGAGGTAGCCCCTTAATTTGATTTGGCCAGATGTGGAACCTAATCCCATTGAATTTCCCAACTCACTTCTCTTCCATTTGTTCTAAATTGAGAGATCTTATCACTTTGAGACTCTCTAAGTATAGTATCTATCTCTTACAAGGGGAGCACAATACTCAAGTTAATGAAATACAACATATATTTTAATTATGCTTGATTGCATTCCCTTAAGTGCAAGTGATAGCATGAGGCTCATAAAAATTGGTGACCTTTGTCATGTGAAGCAGTCATCAAAGACACCACTAGTCTTGGTGTGTGAGTAGTCCCTTGCAATTTTGGCAGTGGGCACTTGGGGTGTGAGGAGCTTAGCAAGAGGGCACTTGAAATTTTGGCATGATGCAGTTTGGGTGTGAAGAGCCTCTTGGCAAGAGTGCAGTTGATGCTTTGGGCTAGTGAGAAAGGGGTTGAAGAGGCTTTGACAAAAAAGGTTGCTTGCATGCATGAAGCGCCTCTAGGTCGGACCCAACAGAGATTTAGGTAAAAACTGACGGCCCCTTGGAGTCTAAATTCCGATGGAGGCCACACGTGATAGTTGATTAAAAAAAATTTGGTGAGGGCATTCAATAGTAGGGAGCCACACAACAATGTCAACTGGAAGTGATCCGAGTGGGAGAAAAGATTGTTCTTTTAGCTCATGGCTTGGTTTGACTGACCTTGGGATTCAAGTGGATTGAGTAGAAATCGTCAAGTCCACCCACAAGCCCTCTTCAATGTGTTTCTTCCACACACTAAAATTAGTGTGTGAGAGACTTTTGTTGGGGTAAATCCCCATGTGGCCGGTTAGGCCAGGTGCCCACCCACTATACTTATTCATTATGTACATAATAGAATAAGGGGGCTCACATGTAGAGAGTGACTTTTAGCCCCTGCAAACACAAGGTCTCCTCTTCTCCTCTCTTCTCCATTGCTGCACACACTCACACACGCTCTCGCTCACGCACTTCAACTGGTATCAGAGCTCAGGGATTGGGAGCACCATTGGAGCTCAGCGGGGAGGCAGACAGAGAAGCAACAAAAAATGCAGCACGTTTTTGCAGGTCTATTTTGGCCTACCAAAACACCTTCATTGAAGCCGATTCCGAGGGGTTGTAGCCGGTTTTTTGTCCTCCTTAACTTTGTAGAATAAAGTTTTCTCAAAATCTTCACCAATTTTGAGATACGTCACTCAGACTGCCTGCACGTCTAGGATACACAGGTGCAAATTTTTACAGATCTGTTTCGACCTGTAAATACAACACATTTTAGGTCCATTCCCTCACATTCCAACCGTTTTCGCGTGGTCTACAACCTTGCAGAAGGAAGTTTCTGCAAATTCTGAATGGCTTGGAAGATATGGGCTGACAGGCTGCAGGGTATTCGAAAAGTTGAAGATTATGTATGCCTATTGTGGTGATTTGCTACATTCAGAGAGCTTGAATTGAGCTTTTGTCATTCTCTTGTTTTTCACATTGATGTTTTTCTATTAGTGAAGGGAGTTTGGGGTGATATTTTCAACACATTTATGCGCATACCTTGAGAACACTTTGTGGATGTATGCATTCTTGTGGACTCTCAGGATTCGAGAGTCGGATTCATCACATGTTATGTGCATTGACTTGTGCGATTAAGCAGATTTCAAGAGTGTGGTGCACGGATTTGCAGAGAGATTTGCAAGCATTTAAAGCATGATTGTAAGCTGAATTTTCAACTGATTTGGATGCTCTTTGATACACATTTGGTACATGCTTTATGCTCGTTTGGATTGCCATGTGGATGCACATGATGTGCGCTTTTCGGCGGATGGTATTCTTCGTCTTGCAACGGCATATGTGGGTTGATTTTCAGCTTTTTTGAGCATCAATTTATGCCATAGTTTGGTTGGTTTGCATCCAAGTTTATGCTAGTATATGCCTCACTGGTAGAGTGCGGTTGATGCACTTTGTGTTTCGGATTACAGGATTGTTTTCCACGTTTAGGGAGTTGAGACTTTGGGGCAGCTCATGTATACTTGAGGTGCGGATCGCATGATTTGCTCATGGATTTTGAGCATGTTTATGGCATGTCTGGTTATTAGGGTTAGATAGAAAAATACTGCCCAAACTCAGTCGGATTTTTCTTGCGAGTTTATTTGTTTATGCGCATGGTTTGTAATCGTGTTTTGATTGCATGTGGCACTCAGTGGTTGCTTTGCCATAGTGTTTTGGCATTGCATTGTGAGAGTGTTTGCTCATCGGATTATGTCATTTGACATACATGTGGTAATCTCTTCAGGAGGGAGATTGTTGATGCTAGTTTCATTGATTATCACATATTGCTCTTGGATTAGAGCGGGGTTTTTGGCATCATTTGAGCGGTTTTGTTCACTTGTTTTCTACATTGATCACCATATTTGTTGACACTTCTCTTAGACAACTTATGTTGTATTTCAACAGTACTTGGTGTATGAGTTAGCTAGGATTTGGCTATTGTCAGTTGATCAATTTGTGATTGCTCTTGTCAGGGGTTATCGCCATGGATTTGGCATGTACATCATTGTCAGGATTCATGCTTTTCCATACAAAGTTTGATGGTTCAAACTTTGAGCATTGGAAAGAAGGTAAGCATGATGCATTGACTCAGTTGGGCCAAGTGTTGCCACTACAAGGCATGGATGCTAGGCCAGAGTCTATGATTGACGATGAGTGGGAGGACTTGGATGATCTTGCACGTTTGATGATCATGTTACACCTTGGTGAGTCTGTCTATTACACTGGTTTGGATGCATGTAGAGCTAGAGAGTTATGGAAAAGATTGTGCAATGCTTTTGGCACAAATGAGTCTAGAGAGATTCCTACAGTCAAAGGACGATCTTGTAGACATAGAGATGTTGTGTGTTGGCATTGTGGTCATACAGGGCATGTACATAGGCATTGTTTTTGGGGGATGAGACAGTGAAGGAGACAGAACAAGAGGGATGCTATCACTTTGGATGATGTGGGAGTAGATGTAGCGTATGTGGCTACGCATGACGGAGATGTCACCTTTGCTTCCATGTTTACTCTTGACTTTCTTATGTCGGTTTTTGACGACTCATTACCTTCGCATTGGATACTAGATGTGAGTGCTAGATTTCATGTCACACCAAGTCGTGAGTGGTTTAGCACATATGCTAGTGGTATGCTTGAACATGTGTGTCTAACTGATGGTTCAGTGCATGACATAGATGGTGCAGGAGATGTCAGACTATTGTTACTAAGTGGTGCATCATACCTGTTGTGAGATGTACGACATGTGTCAGGTTTGACGCAGAGCTTGATCTTTGTGAGTCAGTTATGAGACAGCGGATGCCAGGTAGTGCTGGATGAGCACAGTTTCAGATTGCATCGTAGACAGCTAGTCATAGCAAGAGGTGCTAGTGTTGGCACAATTCATGCGATGCGAGTACGTCATGTACGAGACGACACAGTCTTCGTGAGTACGCATCCATGCAGAGAGATGAGGCATGTCTCTTTTGCGGATAGGTTGGATGATGCTCTAGTTTGTGAGCATGTTGAGCCAGTTGTGCAGACAATTGTGCAACAGGACATGTCATTCGTGGATACAATGACGGATATGGATGACTTGAGTGTTGAGGATTCAGCCGTGATTCAGTCATTCATGATATGCTTAGGCTAGAGGCTAATGCGTGTGAGTTAGAGCTAGGCATTACTCTTACCACACAGGGTTGAGGACAGACAGATGCACTTGGTGTGCATGTTACACGCGATGGACACGAGGATGGATTCTAGGGATCGGAGTTCGGGTGTCAGGGTGATTTCCATGAGTGGAGTTTTGAGCCAGATTTGACTAAGATGGTCAAATTGGCAGATATTTCTAGGATTGCATCAACATTCGAGAGTCTCATGTACAAGATACTCATCTCGAGACCCGAGATTGCATTTGTAGTGGGAGAAGTTAGTCGTGTAGTGACTGACGTTGGCCTTGAGCATAGGGGTACTTTGCAGCGTATGGTGAGATACATGCAGGATGTGTGCGGCTTTGGTGAGGAGTATGGTGTTGATCGCGCTATACTTTCTCTATGATTAGAGCTGGATGCACATAGATTCCATGAGCCAGTGGGCGTTGGCTGAGGTTATACTTGTCATGGCCTTGTAAAGGTTTTGTATGGTTTTCTTTTCTCTCTCACGGCCACATTGGGCTTTACGTGGGAGGTTGTTGGGGTTAAGCCCCATGTGGCCAGTTAGGCTAGGTGCTCGCCCACTATACTTATTCATTATGTACATAATAGAATAAGGGGCTCACATGTAGAGAGTGAGTTTTAGCCCTTGCAAACACAAGGTCTCCTCTTCTTCTCTCTTCTCCATTGCTGCACACACTCACATACGCTCTCACTCGTGCACTTCAACTTGACCCTTTGACCTCCCACTTGGAGTACAAGTTAATGAGGTAAACCACAAGGTTCCCCACTTTATGTGCTCCACCTCTCCAAAAATGATACTTTAAACTTGTTGCAAGTGCAAAAACTAGAAAACAAACAGCTTGAGTTTGAGAACTTAGTTGAGGGGTTATTGACCACTGATTGATGACGTTGATGAAACCTTGGGGGATTGCACCAAGAGGTCCTTCTCTCTGACTCTCTATAGCTCACAGCCTCTCACCTCTTCTACCCAATCAACAAGCCTCACACTCTCTCTTTCTCTACTCTCCTCCTTGAGTTTTGGATCCCTCAATAGCCATCTCACACTCTCATTCACTCTTCTTCTATCACAAATATATAGGTAAGGTGAAGAGTTTCACATGACACTCACTCTCTCTCTTTCTCTCTCTTTAAAGCATCAAATAAGAACCTTTGCACATGAGTTTAGGTGGCAAGACCATTGTAAATCTATATAAAGTCTATTTAGTGCAAAAGAGACTTTTTATGTGTTTTATACAAGGACTCAAGAAAGGCTCTCATGATGTCTGTTCCAAGAAGAAATTTGTATTCTTCAACACCCTCTCGATTGATGGGTCCTGCCCTAAGGCGTGGCTTGGTGCTCTTTTCAAAATCTACCCCACCGTCTTCTCACTATGGTCATGAGTTGCTCTGAGACTAGTCCCTTTCACTGCCGTCTTCTTGCAACCTCTTGAGGCTCCTCCCTCCTTCTGCTCTCATTACACTATCCAGAGAGTTGCACCCTCTTCAGTTGATTTTAACATGTCAACCTTGCCCGATTGTACTCCTTGATTACCAAAAGGGTGGCCCACCACCCGATGAGCATGTTACCTCAAGCTAGCTCAATCTGCTCTTCTTCCTACTGTTCAGACTCCTACATTCTGGCTATGGCCACTCATATTGTCCAGCTTGGTCAAAATTTATAGCTGCATGCTACACACCGTTCTTTACACCCCCATGCAGGTCACGAGGCCCACCAGTCGATGTAGTATTGCCTTTACAAACCGATGGTGCAACTGCTCTCTGTTTCATGATGATCCTACTCCCACATACTCTGCTCTTGTGCACGTAGCTTTCTTGTGTATCTGATTGCATTCCTGCAGCCTTTCTACTTACGAATCAACATGCCTATTCAATATGGAAAAAGCTCTTCTCCCTCTTGGATTCAATGGAAGTGAATAGCCTGTTCTTTTCACCCTACTTTCCTTGGCCTTTGTCAACTATCGTCCCCCAAACTACCCATGCTCTCTTGTCACGGCTGCCTAGTGGCTCACGCATGAGAAGCTGCCCCTCCTTGACCATCGATCTCCACGTGAAGAAGAGCCCCTCTCTCATCATGAGGAGCTGCCCATGCTGCTTTGTCAGCATCCTTTTTGAGCAAGTCAGATCCCTCGTGTAACTTCTTTCCTTGCCCTTGATGAAGCCAACCTTTTAATAGAAGTTTCTCTCTCACTTTCCATCTTGTAGATGGAAACCCCTTCAATCATGAGCCCATGCCATGCATGCTGCCTTCTGATCCTAGCTTGTTCTTCCATTGTACATGCTCAACATGGCTCACTTTTCTTCCAACTAACCTATGGCTGCCAAGTGTCCAATGACAATGAGTTTTTATCCTTCTCCTTTGACCATGCTAAAAATTGCGTACAATCAAAATTTTGATAGCCAAGCCTATACAAGGATTCTAAAGGGTATTCAAAAAAGTGCAATCTCTTTTCAAGAAAATCATGTCAAACACAGATTCTTCAAAAAGGCTCGCTTCATTATAATCATAAGATAATTATCTGAACTCCATCAAATCCACTTGCAAGTAGAACTCTAGCTCTAAATAAGCTCCCATTCAAAATATATAGAAGATGGAGTTAAAGTGCACACTACAAAACCTGTAAACTTTACAATGTCCATTTAGGAAGGCTCCATGTAGAATTTTATAGTATCCGAGTTGCAACATATGTCTTGGTGCATCATCATTGCCCTCCCTCTTTGTTGCCAGCGTTCATGCTCAACCAAAGACACACCTAAAGAACAAAAGCATGGCAAAAACACAAGCCCCAAGATGAGGTGTATCAAGACAAAACCCTATACAACTAAGTTGCATTATAAGTTATATGGGATATGTATAGTATGTCATATACGAATGTATTTTACATAACCTCATATTATACGGGCGTATTTTTTGATCGAAGAATACATTGATATAAAAAAAAAGTATATATAACGGTAGCGCGCCTTGTTGAGACTAGTATTCATCACAAAAGGTATTCCATGTCAATAGTAAAGAAAAAAATAAAATTATTTATAAATAAAAAATTATTGAAATTTAGAATAGTTTTAAAATATTTTGTTCAGAATAAATTTATTGTTTCTTTAAAATTTGATTGATTCTTTTTTTTTAGGTTCAAATTATGTAAGCTTTCTATGTTGTGTAGAGCTCAAACTCTCACTCATACAAGGTGTTTATTTTTTAGGAGTCACTTGCTATGTGCTGAATTTACTAACATGTGGAAGTGAATTAGTCATATAGACCTCATGTTCCAATGAGAATCAATTGCAAGATTTGATTAATATTATCAATTATCGTAATGTGTGAAAGCCGTAAGCTTACACTTTAGATAAATAAATATAGTCTAGCATGATGATGGGATTTGTTTGTATTGTTTAAATAAGTGAGTAAGATTATCAATTATTGTAATGTGTGAAAGCCAAAAGCTTGCACTTTTAGATGAATCGATATAGTGCAATGTGAGCATTGTGATTAAAATCTTTTTTTTGAAGTGATGGAGATATTTAGCGCATGAAAATATAATTTGATTGACATGAGTTTATGGAAGAACGATAAGACTATCATTGTTTATTGTTAATTGATGATGTAGCACAAGTCTGATTGATAAGTGGACAGATTTTGATCACTATATTGATTGATAGATCATTGCTTGTATATTTTGTTGCTTTGAATTAATTTTGACCTCAAAATTGACAGGGTGATTTGTTGATTCTAGGAGATTAAATTCATCTGTCAGCATGGTGAAAGGACATGAGTGGAGTTACGTCCACGAGCTGCGTGCTGGAAAGCATACATCTCGATTGAAATGCAAGACCTATGGCCACGAGTTCAGTGGTAATATGACCATAATTAAAGAGCATTGGTTTAAAGGCACTGGTAATGTGTCCGAGTGTACAACTGTGCCAAGAGATTTTCATGCTAGATTACCAAAGTATGCTCACATAGCAGAGAAAATTCTTGCAGCTAAAAAGAAAAGTGCTAACGCCAAACAAGTTGCAACGGATGTTGAAATGTCTTTTATCAATGAGAGGACAGAGCACCTACAGAAGCAAATGATTACACTACCCAGTCAACTCCTTTTCATGGACATGCTTCAACGTCAGCAGCAACAAATCCTAGCTCACAACTAAAGTTAGTAAAGCATCATCCAATGACCAAATGCTGTATGAAGTGTTAGATAAGCAATGGTTACTTGAGTTGCACTTGAAATGGACGCAAGATTTTGTGACGTGTGGTATACCATTCAATGCTATGCACAACCACATATTTCAAGATGCTTTAATGAGCACATTTAAAAAAGGGTTTGTGCTTCTTGATTATAATAAGATGCGCAGAGAATATAGACTAGATAAAGAAAAAAATAGTATTGAAGCCATCCTCAAGCACACGGTGGTAGACTTTGTTACTGCATATGGTTGCACCATAGCATTGGATGGATGGACCAACTGTCAAAAGAAGCCGCTCATCAATGTGATGCTTATCAACCCTAGAGGGTTTGTGTTTGTAGAAGCTATTGACACCTCTTTAAAAGAGAAGACCAAAAATTATCTAGCAAGGATATACGAGTGCACCATAGCAAACGAGGGTGGGCCAAAGAATATGACTATAATTGTCATAGATAATGCATCCAATCACAAGGCTGCAGGGAGGGCTATCCAAGTTAAGTACCTAGAGATTACTTGGGTGCCATTTCCTTCATAAAACAAAAGCTACTGGATGCAAATCATGTGGTGAAATTTGTTAGAGAGCATTAGTTTTTGTAGGCTCTTTTTCGAGTAAAATTACCCAACAAAACTTTACAAATATTTTGTGCGACAAGGTTTGCAACCGTATACTATGTTCTTGTCACCTTGCAAGAAGTGAAGCCTACTTTGATTGAAACAGTTGCTGATAGATGATGGGATTCTTGGCTCAACAAGTATCCTAGCTACCAAGAGGCAGCTACAAGATGTGTGCAGCTTGTGAACTTGCAAGTTTTTTGGCTCAATGTAGAGAGAATTTTCACCCTGGCCAAACCATTCTTAGATCTTTTGAGAATAGTTGACAAAGACTCTTTTGTTTTTGGTCGAGTTTATTGGTACATGTCAGAGGCATTACACAAAGTAAGAGAGCATGCTAGCTTTGGTGCAAAGGACAAAGCTTCCATAATCACAGCTACCAAGAAGTGCTGGGTGCAATTGCATACGCCGTTGCATGGTGTTGTATTTTTATTGAAACCCAAATTTCAAATGTACCAACAATTGGCCAATAAACAAGTCATGACTGACTTCAAAATAGTGTGCTCTCAACTATTGGGACAAGAGGATGGGAAAACTGCTTTTCATCAGCGAGTTGATTATGCTAATAGAGCTAGCATGTTCCAGGATCCATGGCATATAGATGCCATTGCACACACAACTGTGTCTCTATGGTGGAAGGAGTATGGTGGGGAAAAAGTGGAGCTACAACACAGAACTATGAGACATTTGTATACAAGCATTGGATTATTGGCGTGACTTGCTGCCACTTTCTCTGCAATCTGACCATGCCCAATGCCAAAATTCTTGGGGCGGTCTAACCAATCTACACGTCTCCCAAGGATGTTGTAAACATAGCATTGCTGTATAAAATAGAGTTCCATTTGGTTATTGTTTGGCATAAATCTCTCTTGTTGTATGAATCTTTGTAGCAATACTCATGCGAGTCCTTTGTGCTGCAAATCTAATAGCTTTATAGAAGCTAATTCCTTTGCATTGTCGCTGATTCAAAATAGTTGTTGGCGCACAAAGTGGTTTTGACATAGCTTCCTGCACTCCTTAAGGCCGAGAGTCTTGCCTTGCAACCTGGACTTGTCCTCTTTGATTCTAGCTATAGCTTTGAGGTCTTTATCTTGGCCATAACGTTCTCTCTCTCCTTTGTAGATGGCCTATGCTTCAACGTGATTAAATTCCTTTTCCATGTCTGCCAATCATGTGAGTATGTCATCATTAGAAACACTTATCGTGAAGTTAACAAATCATCACTTTTAAATCTTCAACGAAAAAGATAGGATAACTTAATCATGCTCCAAGAAAGAGACATAATATTTATCACCATGTCACTAGAAAGTGACAAAATAACGTGATCAATTATATAATTTACAAGGACCACTAAAGAGGACAATAATCAAATCATCACATTAATCATCAACTTGTTGTAGACCAAAAATCATTACAATGTCGTAGCCCACTCTATGGGCACCGTTTAGACAAAGAAAAAGCTCAAAAGCGTTAGGCCGGGTTGAGGGATTGTTTCGTGTGCCACTCTCAAGGTGGGTAATTACATTGCTTAAAAATTCCCTTTTGTTTTGCTCTTGTGGCACTGACATGCACTTCAAGAGTTGTTTACAAGTATGACACATGGAGAAGATGTCCATGGATTTAGTCCAGGGAGGGGGATTAGTAGATATGCATTCTGGGGAGGCCCATGGAAAATATCTCTCGGTCTGCTTACTAGTTTCTATTTGCAATTCACGGAGAAGAGGAAAGCATGTCGTTGTTTTGGTCTTTGTACATTACCCCCAATCCACAATGCATGCATAGATCCCCTTTTGTCCAAAATGAAGCATCATGTTGTGGGAGTGAAGGTGATTGTGGAGATAGTTGTGCACATGTAGATACTTTAGGGTGTGAGGAAGAGCGTTTATTATCTACAAAATGTTATTTTGTAACAACTCTATTGTTCCATCAATGGTTACATAATCGTGAATGGCACGTTGACTGCCATCTATAGTGCACTCTTTTATCCAGTGCGCTACATGGTTGGCATTCCAAAAACATGAAATGAGCAGTGGACGCTCTATGTGGCGGACCATGGCAAGTGGATAAATAATGCCACAATGAGCAATGTCCAAAACTGTGGCTTCATCTTTAACCTGATGATCCATTGTGGGTCCATGCAAGTGGACTTTGAAGATCTTTGCCGCATATGGATCTTTAAATGCACGATGTGTGACACCTACACGCTTCACGTGTGCCCATCTCCCTTCTCCCAGTTGTGGAGCATGTATCTTGAATATTGTGGTGGAATTAGGGTTGCAGAGAAACACACACAGCTTGGAGAAGACAAAGGAAGCTCAACGCACACAAATCAGAGTGTATTACTTAGTGTGCAATGGAAAGATGGATAGCCCTATAGTGATGGAAGTATATATAATGCACGGGGGAAAAAACCTCCTAAAGAGGGAAAAAATGCCCCGGTGGTCCTTGTGTGTTCACACACATCACTACCGCATGTATATGGTAACAAATCCCTCGTGGACTGATGCGGTCAACGAGAGCTAGCACATGAGTAAAGGGAAGTTCCATGCCCTGAGGACATGATCAGTCCATAAAGGAGAGTAAGCCCAAAGATTTGTGGAAATCTTCAAGCTTCTCATGAGACAATGCCTTTGTGAAAAGCTCTCCAAGGTTGTCCTGTGTTGGCACATAAGCCAAGATGATCTCTCCTGATGAGAGCCTCTCCCTGACATAGTGGTAATGCACCTCAATGTGCTTTGTGCGAGCATGAAAAACTGGGTTCCTTGCAACTGCCAATGCACTCTAACTGTCAGTGTAGATAGTGTTGGCAGTGTCCTGTCCAACACCCAAATCAGTCACAAGGCATCTGATCCATACACACTCAACCGTAGCTGTGAAGACTGCCCTGTACTCAGGGATTTCAAAATGACGTTATCACACTATAATTTTAGGTTACTAACAATAGAAATTCAAAATAACACATATTTTTTTAATTGACATTCATCTTTTTTGACCTCCATGGAGACCTAGAGACCGGCTTGTAGCTCGTCGGGCTAATTAGTTGGCCCGCCGGGCTAGTGAGTCTTCCCGGCGGTCACGCCGGGTAAAGCTATTTGCCCGCCGGGCCCACTGTAGCTCAGTATGCTATCTCTTCTTTCAAGTATTATTCAAACCAAACATTAGTGTTATAATCAATATCACACACAAGCGTAGTAGTGAAGCCTAAAGGGAATAAACCTCAATCTACTCAAACATGAGCAAGCAAATACAACGGTGAATCAAATATGTGATCAGTCCATCCCAAAAGTAGAGATATCGACCCAAAGATTCACCTTCCTACCTCCTTTCATGAATCAGTCCAGTCCAAAAAAGAACTAATGACCCATGATTGGAGCTCTAATCGAAATAGCAAGCAAATACAGCGGTGAATCAAACATGTGATCAGTCCATCCCAAAAGTAGAGATATCGACCCAAAGATTCACCTTCCTACCTCCTTTCATGAATCAGTCCAGTCCAAAAAAGAACTAATGACCCATGATTGGAGCTCTAATCGGAATAGCAAGCAAATACAGCGGTGAATCAAACATGTGATCAGTCCATCCCAAAAGTAGAGATATCGACCCAAAGATTCACCTTTCTACCTCCTTTCATGAATCAGTCCAGTCCAAAAAAGAACTAATGACCTATGATTGGAGCTCTAATCGGAATAGCAAGCAAATACGATGAATCAAACATGTAATCAGTCCATCCCAAAAGTAGAGATATCGACCCAAAGATTCACCTTTCTATCTCTTTTCAAGAATCAGTTCAGTCCAAAAAAGAACTAATGACCCACGATAGAAGTTATAATCAATATAACAATCAATTTAGCAAATATAACGGTGAACCAAACATGAGATCAATCCATCCCAAATGTAGAGATATCAACCCAAAGATTCACCTTTCTACCTCCTTTCAAGAATCAGTTCAGTCCAAAAAAGAACTAATGATCCATGATCAGAGTTACATTAAGTTTTAATTTCTTAAAAAGACTATTCATTTTTTTACCTTTAGTTTTTCTTCTAAATTTTAAAGGATGACCAAATTTAGAGGAAGAGGTGATGTGATGTGATGTGAAGGGTTATATAGAGCCGCCAAATATGGAGGGGGTACATGACGGGCCCGGCGGGATTCTTGCTTGTCCCGCCGGGCCCGCCGGGTTTAATATGAAACCCGGCGGGCCTGCCCGGATTGTTGGTTGTCCCGCCGGTTCTACGTTTTCTACCGGTTTTCGTAGGTCATGACATTACATATGTTATTAACATGAAAAAAATAGTGATAATAACAACAATAATTAACATTTAACAAAATGCATCATCGCATAATTAAAATCCCTGCCTGTACTCAACCTCACAACTAGAAGTGGCCACAGTAGGTTGCTTCTTGCTCAACCATGATATACATGAACTGCGAAGCATAAAACAAAAACCACTTGTGGACACTCTTGTGTCAAAACAATCAGCCCAATTTGAGTCCGAAAAAGCATGTAAGTCTGGCGGCAATGATCCCCCCTTGGGATAAAACAAGACAAGATGTTCAGTGCCTCTAAGGTAGCAGAAAATCCTCTTGACAACCTGCCAATGCTTAGACATTGGGCTATGCATTAATCTACTAACTTGTGAGACTGCAAATTGAATATCTGGCCTCGTGTTGCATACATAAATGAGGCAGCCAATTGCAGTTTGGTAAAGAGTGACATCACTAGGATTGCCAGCATCATGTAGACTCAACTTCAAAGATGTTTCCATGGGAGTGGCAATAGGTTTGCAATCCTCAAGTCCAAACTTACATAGTAATGTTCCTATGTAACTTTTCTGACACAAGGCAATACCATCATCACACTGCTTAAATTGTATGCCAAATAATGATGCAACAACCCCAAATCTTTCATCTTGAAAGTAGAATTCAAATCAGCCTTAAATTCAACAATATGTCTCTCATTTGGTCTAGTGATCAACAAATCATCTACATAAAAAACCACAATGAGAAGTACATCACCCTCACACTTTACATACAATGTGCTTTCTGTTGGACTGTTAAGAAAGCCTTGTTTGACCAAATGAGTGTCAGCTTTCTCATACCAAGCACGAGGAGATTGCTTCAACCCATACAAAGCCTTCTTACATGTGCACACTTTGTCCTCTTGTCCTTTTATGACAAAACCACGAGGCTGCGTTACATAAACTTCCTCAAATATGTCACCATTCAAGAAAGCAGTAACAATGTTTGATTGATGTACATCCCAACCAAAATGAGCTGCCAATGCACATAGAAAATGCACAGTAGTCATACAACAAGCGGGAGCAAAAGTTTCTTCATAATGTATGCCTTTTTACTATGCATAACCCTTTGCAACAAGTCGAGCCTTATGGAGTTCGATCTCACCATCCGGCTTGCGTTTCAACTTGTAAACCCACTTCGTACCAATGTCCTTTTTTTCCAGGAGGCAAATCACACAAAGTCCATGTGTCATTTTCTACAAGTTCATCATATTCTGATTGCATGGCAGCCATCCAATTTTCTGAATTCTGTGCTTCATCAAAAGACAGAGGTTCCTCAACATCATGTAATCTAGACACAACCAAAGCATAACAATCTGATGCATAAGATGCATGGCAAGAGCCTGAACAAGTACGACCAGAGAAAGATGCATCCAATTGACTGTCACGCAATGTATGCACCAGCCATTTTGGCATACCTCCAGCCATTTTTGCATACTTCTAGCTAGCCTGTCCAAGGATGGAGTTTGCATGGGCCCACAAACGTC
The DNA here is from genome assembly GCF_014529385.1 of Adiantum capillus-veneris. Lineage (NCBI taxonomy): Eukaryota > Viridiplantae > Streptophyta > Polypodiopsida > Polypodiales > Pteridaceae > Adiantum > Adiantum capillus-veneris. Next base: position 68,766,552 of record NC_140952.1, read on the forward strand.
ACTATGCACAAGCTGCAACCTGCATGTGGCCCTAAATGAACCATCCTTTCAAAACTTTGAACGCTACATTTTACCCAGAATATAGCCTTCACAAATATGTCTGATAGGTGCTTCAAGAGGCGGCAAAGAAGAAACCATAGCAGATTTTTGCGAACTCAGTAAACTGGCAAAATTCAGATGCCCAAAACGTGCATGCCAAAGTTTTTCATCTAAAATAGCCCTTGAATCTGAAACTGCATTTGCAAAATTTTGTCCACACTTGTCATACAAAGTGAGCTTATACAGCCCATGACACAAAAGGCTAGATGCAACAATTTCATCACCAAAACTGAGATCATAAACTATACATCTGTCATCCATAAATTTGACTTCAAGTCCAAGTCTAACAAGTGCGGATACACAAGTACATAAAGTGCATCAACAAGTGTAAAAGAACTGCCATTTGCAGTAATAAGCACAATCTTTCCAACCCTCTGAACCGGATAAGAGGCATTGTTGGCACAAGTAATTGAATTCCCATAAGGGAAAGACTCAAGAGAGGTGAACATGTGAATCTGCAGCAACTGACATACATGCATCATGGACAATAGGATTGTAAGTGCACTCTCCACTAAAAGACCATTCTGCATCAACATCAGCATCACAGTCTCCTTTCACAAAAGACTCAACAATGGTTGCATTTGTAGTGGAGCCAGCATTTGCAGTGGAACCACCCTCTTTCTTCTTAGCTTCTTTGGCCTTCAACTTAGGACACTGCTTGATCAAGTGATTATTAGCTTTACAATAATAGCAACGCATCTTCTTTTTGCCCTTATTATCAGAATTTCCAGACGAATTGCTGCCAGTAGAAGCATTAGAAACAGAAGTTTTGCCACTCGCAGCAGAACCATAAGAAGTGGCTGCATTGCTGTTACCACCCTTTCTTTGAGAAGCAATAAAAGCATGTTCAACTGCACGCTGCCTAGTTCTATTTTTTTTGGAAAGTGACTCTTGCAACAGCAATGTGCATAATGCATCAAACTTGACAACTTCAGGACTTTCTTGGGTCATAAGTCTCCAAGTACTAGCAAAAGCCTGGTAAGAATCTGGTAAGGCATCAAGAACAGTCTGCACAAGGGAACTATCTAAAATGACTTCACCTGTAGAAATAAGTTGCTCATTGGTATCCTTGACACCAGTAAGGAAAGTGTCCATATAATCTTCTTCATGCATAATATTTGATTCCAGCACTTCACGCAGCAAAGCAATTTTAGCCTCATTGCGGCTTGCATACAGACCTGCTAGAATATCCCAATCCTGTTTTGTAGATTTTGCTGAACGAATGTGAGGAACAATGGTGCACTTCACAGACAACACAATCATGCATGAGCCTGTGCATCCTTTACATCCCAACAAGCTTGTTCTGCCATAGGCAAAACAACTCTAATAGCAGAAATCCTTGCAACAAGACCTGCAACATCCTCAACATCGCCTACATCCTCAGAACCAGGACGTACATCAATGCCCTACACAATATTCTAGACCCTCTTTGACACAAGAACATGTTGCATCATATAAGCCCACATAGGATAATTGTCCCAATCCAACCTGTCCTCAGTAGCAAACATCTTGAACACAGATTTGTGTTGTTGTCAGCCATGGTAAATGTTGCACCTGATGTGAAAACTACCCAAAAATAGAAGAAACGAAGCGGGAATAACACATGATATATAGCACAAACCGTAGAAGACTGTAAGGCACCTTTATGCAAAAAACGACACTGACAGCACAAAATGACAAAATAGCATGTGCAGTACTGCATGTAGTGGAAACGGAGGCCAAAACGAGCCCGAATAAAAAATATGAGCAGACTAAGCTCTACGAGCCCACACAAAATTTTTGTCGACCTGCGAATGCTCGCCAAAGCTCACTGAAATCAGAGAAAATGAGCAGGCATGTGCTGGAGCTGCTGGCGACTAAGCTCGAGAGGATGCAACCTGCTCTGATACCAATTGTTGGAATTACGGTTGCAGAGAAACACACACAGCTTGGAGAAGACAAAGGAAGCTCAAGGCACACAAGTAAGAGTGTGTTACTTAGTGTCCAATGGAAAGATGGATAGCCCTAGAGTGATGGGCGTATATATAATGCACGGGGTAAAAAACCTCCTAAAGAGGGAAAAAATGCTCCGGCGGTCCTAGTGTGTTCACACACATCACTACCACATGTATATCATTAACAGATTGCAATTTTTGGTAAAAGATGCAATACAGAGGGGAGCTGAGACTGACTGAGACTTATTGAGAGCGAGAGTGGCACTAGCAGCAGACTCTATTCTAATGGTAGCTCCTGGCACTTCAGTAGCATCAAAAGATTTGGCTTCTACTCTTGTGTGCTTTGCTACTCTTTCCAACTTCTCCTTGCTCTTGAACTCAATATACAAATGTTGCACAAGTTGTATGCCAGTAGCTATGCCTGGCAAAGTAATGATTTCAGGATTTTTTAGATCCTAAAAAATCTTTGCAATCTATCCAATAGACTGCTTGACCATGTTTACTAATGAACTTGATGTCATTAGAGATATGTCAAAAGCAGCGGGCGTAAATACAATGGTGCAACCAAAGTTGGTCCGAGCTGGAAAGTGATCTATGCCAGGCAAAGGCTGCAAGCAGGTGTAGTGCAAAAGGCTATGGTAGGTACTAAGGTCTTGGGCAAACTGGTGGTAGCGGAAATGTATATCTAAAGCGAGTTTTTAGGCCAAAAAGCTTCAAGATAGATCCAAATGGGATAGCAAGTGAAGTTGCCTGAAGTGCCGAGCCGGTGCTCAAGCGTGTAGTGTTTGATGTGCTCTAGAAGCTGGTCTAGACGGCTCGTCAAACGGGGCTTCGGTGTGAAAGATATGATTGTCCAAAGATGGAATGCTTTGCAGATCTCCGAAGAGTAGGGCAGGTACAGACAGGTGGCCAAAAAACGGGATCAATGGGTATGCTTGTAAAGCTCAAGTTGTGGAGCATGCGAGTTGTTGCACTTTTTTTTGGCCAAGGGCATGGGGATTTTGGACAGAGAAAGAGAACACTTGCATGAGCTATTGAGCACTTGAAGCGATCTTGAAAGGTTGTTTTATTATAAATTTCCATTGATGATACTCTCACTTGATTTGCCAAGAGGAGTTTGTTTTGACAGGCAATGAAGACGTCGACTTATTATGGAATTATGATTAAAGAGAAGAGAACTTGGAGATGCTCAACTTGATGACATCGACACGATTGTGCTTTCTATGTATCATGGTGGTGCAAAAGTTCGAGTGAAAGTTGCAAACAACTCTTGAAGTGACATTGTTTTTGAAGTGACGCTTGTGAATTATGATCGCGACAAGTGAAGTGAAGGCCATTATGAAGTGACACCTCATTTTTGTGCGTATGTTGATAGCCTACCCTAGCTCCCATGCATTGTGGGTATGCCTATGTATGAAGGTTCAATGAGGGAAGTCGGGGCCCACATCCTAGGTGGCACAAGCTCTGAAATGATGTGAATCGGGAAGGTAAAAGAGGTGTCGCCAATGGATACGACCCGGTCATGAGCAACGAGAGTCGCAGAGAAGTTGAGTCAGGTGTGAACGAGATCTTAGGGGGTTTTATTAAATGAAAACAAAGGGTGTTTTAGGTTTTTTTTTAAACGGTCCATGAAAGGGTGGCGGGTCACGAGGACGAGGGGTGGCCTAGAGAGGGGGTTGATTGGGAAGAGAGCCACGACGGTTTGCAGAAGGGGCCATGCTCTGAGTGAGGGCCGTTTGCAGGCTAGGAGGGTGATGATAGGCTTGCGAGCAAGGGAGAGAAAGGAGATCATGAGGCCATGCAGGCCATAGCCGCAAGGGAAGCATAATAATGAGGCCGAAGAGGCCATTGTCGATTGGGAGAGAGGTCGTGCTGAGGCAGAAGAGGCCATGAGAGGGTTGACCTGGTAGAGGAGGCCAAGATGAAGAGGTTTTTAAGCATGCCATGAGAGAGGCCGTGGAGACCAGGCCATGCGAGTGGAGGTGGCAAACAGGCTATCGATAGGTAGCATCTTAGAGAGAGAATCTTGCCAGCAGTATTTTCAAGAGCGAGGAGAAAGAATGATCGAGTTGCCCTACTTTGAATCTGAGACAGAGCGGATGAGGGTGGATGTGAGGTAGAGCCAGCGGGAGTTACAGAAGAGTGCACGGAATCGGAGCATGAGGGGTTGCCAAAATGAGATCAAGAGTGAGAGATTCTCTCTAGGGTGGGTAATCAAAGAGAATTAGATGGAGATTCTCTGTAGCCAGCCCAAGAGGAGAAAGTTCATGCTTTGAAGGGTAACTACCATGCAAGAGCTGTCTAGGGAGGAGCAGGCCATGTTGGAGGAGCATGAGATGACGAGCTTGACGAGAGCGAGGAGAGTGAGAAAGATATTTCCCTGGTTTTGTTGCAGTGATTCAGAGAGGGAGAGAGAGTGCCTGAGAGGGCTCTCCCTTTGTTGACGAAGAGAGAGAACAAGAGAGAGATTTTCTCTCGCCATTTAGGTGCCGAGCCAGGAGGAAAAGACGGCGCCTTGGTTTTGCTGCATGGAATCAAAAAGGTGAAAATGAATAAAAAGAAGAACTTTCTGTTCATAGAATTGATTTAAGGGGGCTCTCCCATAGGGAGGAAGAGGCCGTGAGTGGGAAAAAAAAAGAGAGAGGCTCCTTGTAGCTGTCGAAAGTGAGCGAGAGAAGCTCTTGCTACAAAGGGGTTGTGATTGAGAGAATAGAGAGAGCAAAGCTCTCATCGAGAGAATAAAGAGAGCAAAGCTCTCTTTTTTAGGCTGGATCCGAAGAGGGATCGAGAGAGAGATCTATTGTCATGCTCCTTGTTGAAATCAAAAGGAGAGTTGTGAGAGAGCAATGGCAAGAGAGAGAGAGAGAGAGAGAGAGAGAGAGAGAGAGAGAGAGAGAGAGAGAGAGAGAGAGAGAGCGAGCGATTTTATCTTGTTGCAAGTTGGGTGTGTGTGAGAGCGAGAGAGCGAGAAGAAGCTGGCCTATTGAAGGGTCTCAATGAGCACATCTACAAAATTAGATAACATAAAGATACCATCCTGAAGCTGGCGTGAAGAAGCCCTTGGCGAGATGTGACGACGAAGCCGAGCCATGGATAAGTTTCTTTTCTTTTCTCATGACATTGAATGTAAATTTATGTTGATTGATAAAAACATGTAAAATACAAACACTTGCAGTCTCTCTCTCTCTCTCTCTCTCTCTCTCTCTCTCTCTCTCTCTCTCTCTCTCTATTTTCATAATAAACACATAAATGTCTTCATGATTCTGTTCTCGAGTCTGAGCGAGTATGTGTAGTCCGAGCATTGTGTGGGTTAGAGAGAGGTAGAGAATTTGATATATGTTTTGGAAGATGATTTAGCCGCACTTACATTGTCTAGGCTCCTTGTTTTGGGAGTGAGCGTAGCATATTGCTTGAGCTCTTTTGTTTGCTAGGTTTTTTCTTGGTCTTGGTCTGCTCCATGGCCTGGCCATAGAAAAATATCTATCACCAGTCTTTGCGGATTGCCGATCAAATTCAGGGGCATGGAGGTACGCCTAATTCAAGTGGATAGACGATCGCAACAGACATGGGTTGAGTTTTTTTTTCTACTTTTGCGATCGGGGGTGTGAAGTGATTGAAATGCGGCAAACTTTTCAATATTTGAAGCTAGCAGTGGGTAGCTTGACGAGAGGGGTATTTGGAAAACTCGAGCATGTGGAGCACCGACAACGCGCGAATCAAGTGCTAAGAGTCCCTTGGTTGCAAATTCAAAGGGAAGAAGCTTGGCTCAAATTGGAAAAAGAAAGGAAAAGAAATGTTGGCTTAACTTTAGGTAGTGAAGTCTTGGAGGTCTTGCTTGTCCACAAAGTGATGAAAGAGCTTGACAATATAGTGATGCCGATCAGTGACTTGGAGTTTGACTGGAATGCCTCGAAATGGCCCGGAAGCAGTCTCTTATGGAAACCCCATCCTAAAGACATTTATTATACAATGATGCATAAGAAGAATCGGTCTAGCCCCCTTAACAAGATATCGAAAAAACAATGGCCGGAGGAAAGGTGGGAGCGAGTAATAGAGAACATCTGGAAGCCTAAGGTTCCGCAGCACATGAAGGTATTTTTATGGAAGGTAATCTGAGGTGCTCTACTGACGGGGGTGAAGATTTAGGAGAGAGGGATTGGGTTAGATTGATGCTTGGGGTGCAAGCTCGCTAGTGAAGATCTAGCCCACCTCTTTACGGTTTGCCCAACTATCAAAGGCCTAGCAGGGAAAATATGCAAGTGATAGAAAATTGGTTTCTTCAAGATTGATCTATTCCTTGGAGGGAAGAATTCGGGTAGTCATGCCCTCCTCATCAGCACTCAAATCGTTCGATACTTCTTCTTCAATAATGTATGGCAGACAAGGAACTGCCGTGTGTTTGAAGGAGGTTTCGAGGTGGGAAGCTTCACAAAAATTATACAAGAAAGCAAAGTGCTAATATGGACACTCGGACGCAAGCAACACTCGAAGGATTGGTCTTGGACTACTTGTGCCTTGTTGTCAGCAGTTGGCATGCCTAGGATGGGGGAAAATACTAGCCATCGATAATTAAAAGATATCAGAAGAACATGACAATGGACTTTGTGTATCAAGGATAATGGAGCGGGTTGGTAGGGGTGGCTACCTTGCTAGCCGTTGTGATTTTGGTCCCTGGATGATGTCATGGCTTAACACGAGCATGACAAGACCTTGTAATTTTTTAGGTTGATCAATATAATTCACTCACAATTGTGAGTTCTGCTAAAGAAAAACTTTAGGTAGTGAAGTGGATCTTCAAATGCAAAAAAGGAAAACAAAAAGATAGAGTGGGAGGCCAAGGCACAGTGGCACTGAGCGCTATGGCTAAAAAAAGAAAGTTTATTTTCCTTTCCTTATTGAAGCTAGGAGGTGAGTGAAAAAAAGAAGGGCAGCGGGTTTCGAAGGAGGGGGCTTCTTCTTTTGTTTTGGCTTGGGGAAGGAGGAAGAGAAAGAGAAGCGGTCCATGCGCTTGAGGAATCGAAGCCGCACAAGACTGTGGATCATCGTGATGCGGCTCAAAAGAACGAAGGCCTTGCAGGAGAGGCAGCTAGCGAATGCTACCAAGAGGAAGATCTGCTACACGAGCAAAGCCAATAAGGGATTTTTTGTCAAGGTGTGTGCCGACGGAGTCGAGTTTGGAGGGAGGTGTGTGCCCCTCTGTGTGAAACAATGATGGCCATGGTGTGGCCTAGAGCAAACTGTACGGATCTCGTACGTGGTGTTTTTCATTGAAGGAAAGCTATCATTGCCGGTTTTGGTGTCATCTCTCCCCCCTTTCCCCCTTTCTTCTTTGCTTGTCTCCAGGGTGTGTGATGCTAGTGTTTGTGAGCGTGTGCGCCGGTCCCCTTGTGCATGTGAGAGAGAAAGAGAGAGAGGTGTTCAATTGTGGAAGAGCTGGAAGCGTCTTCTTTGAAGGTGTTTTCGAGAGGACAGGGGTGTTGTGAATAATCTGAGCTATATAGGGGCCATTGCATGTGTGTCGGGTGTGTTCTCTGTTCCCCTCTCCAACGAGTTGAAACTGCTCAAATACAGACTTTGCTAAGGCATCTGTAAACTGGTAATGATGCTCCGAAGTAGAGGGGTTTAGGCAAAAATGAATCTCAGGCTCTAACATGTGATGAAAGTGACGTACTATGACTTTGAAGGAAAATTTTTGTTGATGTTTTGCCAACTTAGTATCCATCATATCTGTAAGATATAATTTTAAAACAGAAACGTTGCTAGAGGAGAGGGTAAACTATCAAAATCGTATCATGACTGTAATCCATAAACGATTGACATAATTTATAGCAAACAACAATATATTATGATTGCGATCCATACATTGTACAATAGAGAGGAGAACATGCAAAGAGAGAGATGGAGAGAGGTGAACAGGCCAGGAGTGTGAGGGGCGCTCATCATAAAAACTGGACCCTGTTATGTGCGTTACATAATACACGCAAACGATCGGAGCGTACATGTGAACAACCCAGCTTGTGTGAGGTACGCTGAACACAAGTGCTGGACCTTGTTGTAACATTGATTAATAGTTTAAACAATCTAATCCCTGATGAAGTGTGTTAAATGCACAATACAACCAGCAGCGAACAGTTTAACAATCTCATATTGTGGTCAAACATTGTACATATCTACATCCAAGACAATACCAAGTCATCTACTGATGAGTGGCGTATCTACGGATTAGAAAGTACAAGGGCAGAGCATGTCATGCTAAGATGAAGAGGGCATAGGTATGCATCTCTCCACTCTTAGGTAGACAAACAAAACCTCATATTTCCATGTAGTAAGAACAATGATGTGACTTAATCTAATCCATGATGAAGTGTGTGGAACTCACAATACAAACATCAGCGGTTAACAATCTTAGATGCATGCAAAATATCGTATGTATCTACATCCAAGACAACACTAAGTCATCTAGTGATGAACAATGACGTGTGTTTGGAGTTTGAAGCACAAGAATAAATACTGTATCACACAAAGATGAAGAGAGCATAAACTATGCATCTCTCCACTCTCTGTTTGACGAGCAGAACTCTTACATTTCTACATGGTACAAATGATGATTTGAGATGATGTAAAATTGAGAAACCTACAGGTCACTCTAAAGTGAGAGATTAGCATCATGCCTACTACACTCCACAAGTCAACCACTAAATTTTAAGTCAGCTCTATGGTGAGAGATATACTACTGCACCACATGAGTGAGAATCTAAGTGTGTCCTAAAACTCTTCCCTGTATTGAGCCAAGTGGCTACGCAACACGAGAAAAGCGACTAGCTTCTACTCACTTCTAGAGTGAGACGGATGGCTACGCACCACGAAGTGACCTATAACCTACAAGTCAACTCTGTGTGGTGAGAGAAAAACTAGTACACCACACGAGTCTGGCACAAAAAAAAAAAAAGTTGGAACACATTTGAACAACTTTAAAAGTATACCTCAATAAGCTCTAGCTGTCTATTGCTCTCTCAACTGCAGTCGCTCGTTTCGATCGAAACCGACGACTGTCTTTATATGAGCAGTTTTTTTTATCAAAATAATTTTTGATTGAAATATCTTTCGATCAAAAGGAAAAAATACGGGTATTCGGTGATTATTCGAGATTTCGATGTATAATGACGTTTTATACGGGGTTTTTTTGTACGGCGTATAAACGCAACACAGCTATATATAATCCATCAAATCACACTCCATCATAAAGTCTCACCTGGATCAAATGGGAAGCTTATAACCTCCCATTGCAGATACCATCTCCCACCTGGATCCCATACAAAACAACTTTGCATTCCATGCATGAAAAGAGTAGTCAATCCTTCACTTGCATACCAAGCAAAACTAATAGATATGCCAAACATCAATTTTGAGACCAAAATCCCTTGGAAAACCTTGCCATAATCATGCATGCATACCACAAAGCCAGCTTTCTCTCTATAATCAAGTGCACAAGAACCTGTATGTGGGCCAATATAGGGAATATTGCACTCCAAAGCCTCAAAAACACCTGTAACATCATCATGAGCAATAGTAGCATCCTTCAAGAGGCATTGGAAAGCATACAATCCTGCAAAGAGGCATACAAATCCCTTAAAACACATTGGAGGCATCTGGATAAGCATCATAATTCTTTATAGTACCTATGACCATATCAAGAGGCACTCCCTCATCAAGCAATTGATCAAAAACCTCACAACTAGTGTCTTCAAGCGTACGAGTATCAAAGGGAGAAGAAAGAGGTACATCCTCACTTGCTTCTGATAAGAGACTCTCAAAAAAACTAATATTATCACTTCCACCGTCAAAAAAACTCTCTACTTGTAACATTTCTTCACACAGACTCTCATCATTAACCAAAACATAGTCTCCTCAAGTGAGATATCCTCCATCTTCTTTGCTACTGGTTGGACACACTCCTCAAGAGAGAGACAAGGCCTTGCCCTCCCTCTTGATGTAGTTCAAGGTCCAATGCATCTTCATACACAAAATTATGCATATTCTCCAAAACAAACTTACCTTTTGCCTCTTGACTCGTAACGTCCATGTCATATCCTCCTTGTGATAGTTCAAAAGTGCTCTCTGTCTCACTGTCAAGCACTCCATCAACTTCAAGGGCTCTCACACTCTAATGAATTGCCTCTCTATCTTTGAGTTTGGAAAGCACAAAAGACTTCAACATATCATCAAAACTCTCACAATCACTACATGAGTATACTTCCTCATCGCTCTCATAACCCTCAGTTCCATCAAGTATAACAACTTCATTGTGCATTTTAAAATCAAAGCCATTATGTGGCATGCATACCTGAGATGTTGCAATCTCCAAGCTCTCCCATAACTATGTCAGAAGCTCTCTCCATGACATCACGAGATGGCGTCCACTCTCAACGCTCCAAAAAACCTCTGGAGGGTGATAGAAAGCTAAGAAAAGAGCCTTCTTCATGCTTTACCAACTCCATTGCTACTCCTCAGATAGTATGGAATAGAGGTATGATGCATCACCAAGTAGACCTTGCCATGCATAATCAGCTTGCATGTGCATAGATCTCCAAATGCATGAATTTTGACTCCGCGAGCCAAAACCATGATATCACGTCTTCATTTGGAGCACCTTTGAAGTACCTGCTAGTTTCCATAGAGATACAAGGTCACATGCAATATATAATCACCTATGAGTGAAGGCTCCCTTGAGTGCAAGTCTTTGCCAACATTGTATATCCCTAGTGGGGGTGCCAAAAAAACTTACAAAACCTTGGGAGCTTGCACCAAGAGGTCCTTCTCTCTGTCTCTCTATAGCTCACAGCCTCCCACCTTTTCTCTACCCAATCAACAATCTTCACACTACTCTCTCTTTCTCTACTCTCCTCCTTGAGATAAAATCCTTCTTTTCCTATTTGGATCCCTCAATAGCCATCTCACACTCTCATTCATTCTTCTTCTATCACAAATATATAGGTAAGGTGGAAGAGTTTCACAAGACACTCTCTCCCTCTCTCTCTCTCTCTCTCTCTCTCTCTCTCTCTCTCTCTCTCTCTCTCTCTCTCTCTCTCTCTCTCTCTCTCTCTCTCTCTCTCTCTCTCTCTCTCTCTCTCTCTCTCTCTCTCTCTCTTCAAACCATCTAGATACTTAGTCATCAAATAAGAACCTTTGTACATGAGTTTAAATGGCAAGACCATTATAAATTGATATAAAGTATATTTAGCATAAAGGAGACTTTTCACGTGTTTTATACAAGGACTCAAGAAAGGGCTCTGATGATGTCTGTTCCGAGGAGAAATCTGTATTCTTCAACACCCTCTTGGCTGATGGCTCCAGCCACAGGACGTAGCTTGGATGCACTTTTCAAAATATGCCCCACCCTCTTCTCACTATGGTCAAGAGTTGCTTTCAGACCAGTCCCTTCCACTGCCATTGGTGCATGAAAAGTTAGTTGGAGCTAAAAGTGGTGCGAGAGTGATGCCAAGTAGTAAAGGTTCCTACACATGTGGGCCCAGTGTTAAAGCTAGTATGTGAGGCCTGGGCAAGCAAAGGCTAGTGGAAATGTATGCATGAAGAGATATTTTGGGCGAAGAAGGCTCAAGAAAGGCCAATTGAGAAAGCAGGTCTAAGTGTCCAAAGGTCCACTCTAATGCTCGAGAATGTAGTGTTCAATGTGCTCAAGAAGCTCATCCAAACGGCTCATCAAACGGAGCCCCGACATAAAAGATAACAAAGTTCAAAATTAGAAGGCTTTGCAGATCCTTGAGAGGCAGGGCAAATAAGGACAAATGGCCAAAGATAATGTTAAAAGATAGGACTAAAGAGATCTAGTTATGGAGTGTGTCGGTCTTCTTGGATTATCAATCGGAGCTTCACGGAGAAAAATGTGGCGAGTTGAATATTTGCCAGGGGCCATTCATGGGCCAACTTGCCTGCCTTGGAAAGCATGCCTACTGAGAGAATTTGGGCCTCACCCAAGTTCCAAAATGTTATATACATGGTATGGGGTTAGCTGGAATTCACAACTCATCAAATGAGATCATGAGGGCCAAGATATGGCTTGTTGAAACTTGGTCCAATTGGCGACAATGCAATGCCAAATTTCTTTTTCAATTTTTGAATGGCATGGTTGGAAAACCCAAAAAAGTCAAAGTGTAGCCAAGATGGAGGGGCTTGAGGAGGTCGGAAACATAATTTGTCAAGGGTGCTTTTTGGCTCAGTGATTGGAGTTGCAGGTAGGGTATGGCAGATAGTGGAAGTTGGTGGGAAAAGATAAATTTTTAATGCTTTGATGGGGTTGTTTTTGAAGCCCAAGAAGCCTTGGGGGTTCAATCACTTGGCAGTTCCACATGTCACAACGAGTGAACCCACGTGGGGTATTGAAGCCTAGCATGGTGGGGTATGTGACGTGAAGCAAGCGCTCCTAATAGTCTACACAAGGAGCTCTTGGGAGTTTCCCTTGGCCTTGTCTATGGCGACCGTAGTGGGAGGCCCTCTGGGCGTTGCACATGGCATTTGGTGGCGCTTTGTGGTGGTGCTAGCGGCTCTCCAGTGGTGTTGCTAGTGCAATGAAGGTGATGACATGGTGGTTTGTCCAATTGGCAGGGTTCCTGCGGGCTCATGTTCGGCCCAAAGCTTTTAGTGAGGAGAATGGGTGCCTAAAATGGTTATCACGACACTTTGACAACCCAAATGGGCTCAAGTAAGTGAGTACTCATGTGATGATGAAAAAGGAGGTGCTGAGGTGTCAAAAATTGACAAAGGGTGCTTAAATGGTACCCCCCAAGTGGATTAAAAATCAACCCAATTTCAAAAAAATGAGCTCCTACAACTATATGGATAAACACCTTTTTTTAATTTTTCAAGTGTAACCTCCCTATAAGAGGGATTTCTAAAGCATTGTAAGGGCTTTTTGGCCAAGTGAGGGGAGAGAGAGAGCAGGTGAGAGAGATTTTACTTTGTGTAAGTTATGGAACCTTTGTAAGTGCTTTGCAAGAAGAAGCTCGCCTTCCCCCCCTCTTTTGCTACTAATTCCCTGCTCCCTCTCCCTTCTATTACTCGTGTGTAGTGCTTGTGTTGCCGATTGCGGTGTGGTTGAGTGCAACCCTAAATCGATGTCCGTATAAGAATGGAGAGAGAGAGAGAGAGAGAGAGAGAGAGAGGTTTTGTGTGATCAGTGATGTGGAATAGAGACATGGGTGTGTGACAGGTGTTGCAGCTTCCCTTAAAGCATATGTGTGTGTATTGGTGCGAAAAAAAGAGATGTATACAGGTGAAACTTTGTGGATTTTGAAGGTGAATCTAGTGGATTGGGGTGTTGTGTTTACCCTGAGCTGTAGAGAGGCATTTCATTGTGTTCTGGGTGTGTAACCCCTTCCCCCTTTTCATCTTCTGGTGCACCTACTGAGGAGCATGCTGATTGCTCTCATTGGTCAAGAGAAAACAGGTTTTTGTATTGGTAAAGATGGCATCTTGGAGCTATAGTGTGATTTTTAAAGGTGATGAGAGTCTTGATGAATGGATTGCAAATTTTGAGTTGTATATGTTGTCACTGTGGGTGCCAAATGAGGACAGCAAGATATAGACTTTTTGATCAGTGATGCGTGACAAAGCCAAGGTGTGGTACGAAGCGTTGGAAGGTGAGTCGAGGCTTGCTTGATCGGCTCTACGGGTGCAATTCTTACATGATTTCCGTAAAGAAGCGTCCCCAATCAACATGGATGCCAAACTAAAGGCGCTAAAGCACGATGTAGGTAAGGAGTTTGGTCTATTTTTGGACAGCTTGGAAGCTTGTTAGGTAGAGTTGGCGATAGCCATGCAATTGGCTAATGGCGATTACTTTAAGCTGGATAAATTCATGGCGTGCCTATTTCCTAAAGTGAGGGAAAATGTATATTTTGAAAGCCCAGAGAACTATAATGGTGCAGTAGCAATAGTGAAGGCAAAGAGAGGAAAATAAAAAACAAAATTGAGCAAGGATTGTCAGGCTATGAAGCGGTGGTTCCTACTCAACCACACAAGGTCCTAGGGATGTTGCTCATGAGGAGAACCATGGGAACCGAGGTGTGGAGGTTGTGCCATAGAATTGGGTGCAAATCGTGTAGGATTTTTCCTAAAAAATGCAAGAACTGCAGCTAAGTGTGATGGATAGAGGGAAGGCAAGAGGAGCAAGGGGCAGGGCAAGGCCTCTGTCTGGCAGGTGCTATAATTGCAGGGTGAAGAAGGGCATTATGTGCCAGACTGTCCTCGTCCGCGCCGAGGAAAAAAGGTGGCATTTATCTATTTTTTGGTAGAGGGAGAGGTCAAGAACAACTAAATGGCCCGAGAGAGAAGGTGGCAGACAATCCAATGCACCCTGCTCCTCAGGATGGCAGTGAAGTCCCTAAGGTGAACATCATTGGTGTGGATAAGCAAGATGTCAAAGTTTTGGCCAACAAAAGGGTAAGAATGGAAAAGGAAACATATTCCAAGTGGGAACTAGAGCCCTAAAGGCAAATAGAAAGTGTACAAGGGCAAGGAGCAACCAAAAACTAGCAAGAAGAGAAGGTGTTGCAAGTTCAAGCATGTAGACTTTCAGCTAGGAAGCCACTACCCTGAATATGATTTGGTAAGTGATGTACAGAACCAAAAGGCTAACATAGCTTTTGGTCCGCTCTTGGCTTTGAATCCTAGACTGAGAAGGCAATGGCCTACAAGTGTGAGCACGAGGCTACCAAAAGCCAAGGGCAATGTGTAGGTGGTGCAAAATATGGCACTCAGGGTAGGTAGCCTAGCGGATGTTCTTCCTTTGGTGGATGTTGTCATCAAAAAAAGGATGTAGGCTCAGGCCTATATAGATGGTGGAGCACATGTTTGTGTCATGACGGAAAGTGCAATGAGACAAGGTGTTAAAGTGGTATCAAAGTCAAATGTACTCAAGAGGATGGCTAACCATGATAGAGCTATGTGTCTGGGAGTGGTCCAAGATATAAGAGTAAAAGTTATCGGGATTGAGTGCCTAATTGACTTTTGAAAGCAGGTGATAATGCGTACCCTATCATCTTGGGTAGGCCGTGGCTATTGGCAATAGGTTCCAAATAGGATTGGGAGAGCAGGGTGTTTACCTTGCCTAATAAAGAGAGAGAAAGACAGGTGGTGCTAGACCTAAAGACCAAAGAAATCCGTGTCCATCCTATAGCGACAAGAGACAAGGATGACACCACCAGCTATGAGTACAAGACCAAATTGACCTATGATGAAGGCTATACAAATAGAGAGGAAGAGGAAAGCGAGGATGATATGCTCAAGATTGATGTTGATTTGTTCAAGGTCATTGTAAAGATTCTTGGGCAAAAGAGGAGGTGCAACCGTAGGTGCATGGCATAGGTATGAAAGAAGTGGTGAATATGCTAAGTGAAGATTTGTCCAAGCAGGAGAAAGAAGGCTATGTCCAATTTTCTGCCTCCTTTAAAAATTTGTTTGTGATGAGTACAAGGATTTGCGGGGATCCAAGAGTGTTGGGCACAAAATAATCCTCAAGGAAGGATACAAGCCTAAGACGCAGAAGGTAAGGATATTGGGTGAAATTCAAAAGGAAGCCCTTTGGCAGGATACCAATCAAATGTTGGTGGATTTAGGTATTATATACCCTGTGAAGGAGTCTGAATGAGTTTCCCCAGTGGTTATCACTCCTTAAAAAAGGGGAAATGGTGGGTATGCATCGACTAAAAGCCTTTGAATGCAACAATAAAGAGAAACCACTACCCGTTGCCATTTCAGGATGACATCCTAAACTAGATAGCTGGCCATGAGACCAGTTGAAGAGGACATTTATCTCTCCATGGGGATGTTTTGCCTATCGTAGGATGCCATTTGGGTTGGTGAATGCCTATGCCACCTTTCAAGATTGGATGAACATGGTACTTGGTCCCTACTTGGGCAAGTTCATTAGGGTTTTCATGATGAAATTGGGTGTTATAGATCAAGGGTGGATCATTTGTCGAAGCTACGTATTTGTTTTCAAAGGCTTGATGAAGAAGGAGGTGATTTGAACCCCAAGAAGTGTAAGTTAGCACAACCTCAAGCACCCTTATTGTCCATGTGGTTTGCAGAATGGAATTGAGGAAGACCCAAAAAAAAGGTCAAGTATCTAGTCTTTATGGAGCCCCCTTCCAGTGATTAGGGTTCAACATCATTCATGCACATGCTGAAGTATCTATCGAGGTTTTTTTGGATGCTGTCATAGTATGTATACCCCCTTCAAAAGAGGCGCAACAGGTGCATGGTTTTGAATGGGATTAAGAAGCTCAAGAAGCTTTTGATAGGGTGAATGAAATCTTGTGTCAACTGCCTACGATGCGTCCACCTTATCGAGAAGATGATTTTTATGTTGCCATGATGATAGGCACGGTGGCTATTGGAGCGGTATTGCTGCAAAAGGTGGGAAGGAGCTATAAGCCTATCTATTTTAAAAGCAGGGTAATAAGTCCTGGAGAGGCAACCTACACAAAAGAGGAGCAGTGGGTTATGGCCTTGGTTTTTACCTGCAAGAAGTTCAAGGTGTATCTCATCGTGTGAAAGTTTTATGTGCTAACGACCAACAATTTGTTGCCAGAAGTAGTGCTGCATTTGAAGCCAGATAAGCGGATCATGACGGGTGATAGAGCTACATGAATTTGAGCTCGAATTCAAAATCAACCATACGAGTCAATCTCACCCGGCGGATATTTTGGTCAGTAAGGTCGTTGACCTATCAATCTATCCCAAGGTGGTATGGGATGAAGCTAAGGAGGAACCTGATTTAATAAAAGCTTTTACAATGTGGTTTGATGGAGCATACAAAAGGGTGATACAAAAGGCAAGTGGGGGTGTGGTGATACGGGATCCACACGACAAAGTGGTTTTTTCAAAGGCTTACAATTTGGAGAATGTTCATACCAATAATGAAGTAGAGTATCTCACTTTGCACTTGGGATTGAAGCAGTGTGTTGAGTTTGGTATTTCCAGGTTGGTGGTAAAGGTTGATGCTTTATTGGTCATCAAGCAGCTGCTAGGCCAATGGCAGGTAAACAAATATTCATTGAAGCATTGGTTCTATGCCATTAATAAGTTGTTGAAGTTTTTTGAAAAGGTTCAGTTCAAGCATGTTAAAAGGGAGCAGTACCAAGATATAGATCAGCTTGCAAGCAGCAAAGTGCAAGTACAAGCTGTAGGTATATATGTATCCCCAACCACTTATACAAGCCATGAGACTTTAAAGGAGATCGAGGATTTTTTGGGCACATGGGAGTGTTCAGAAAGGTTGTCCAAGCTGCAGAAGCGAAGGATATTGCAGAAATCTCACAAATTTACATTGATAGGAGAGGATCTTATGACCTATGGACAAGTTGAAGTGTTGTAAAGGGTGCTTTATACAAAGAAGAAATCAGTATAGTGTTGCAACAATGTCATGAGGAAAGTGGACATCAGGGTAAAGACACTCTAAGAGAGAGAAGGTGAATAAGTTTTGCATTTTCAACTCAAAGCCAATGGAAAGGTGGTTTGAAAGGCATGAGGAGGTGAAAGTTGAAAGAGATGTTACATGTCAAAGGTTCCATGAGAGCCGTGTAATCAAGACACAAGAGTACCCTCCAGAGTTAGCTTCCACCAAAGTATGTGGAGATAAAAATTATACTTCTGTGTTGCGAGAGCATTATGATGAACTAGTAGTCTTTAAAGAAAATTCAAGGGAACCAAGATGGCTCTATGTGGTAGAGATTTCCCCAAAAAATGATAGTGTTTGAGGCCATATACTTACAAAGAGGAGGTAGAATCTTCACACCAGCAAGAGGACTACATGAGAATATCCAATTAGACCAAGGTATTGTGATTAAGATTAGAGAGCTAGAACCCCTTAAATTTCCAACAAATGATCAAAGCAATGAGAATGAACTTCTCCATGGCAGTGATGAAGACCTTCTAGAACAAGCCAACTCTTTGGAACAAACCCAATTCCTAAGCATCAATCTAGAACTTGAGTGCTACTAGAACTTGAGGACTTTGAATGTTGGCGATGAACCAAATGTGCACCATTCCCACCTTACTGACCTAGAGATTGATAGACATGTCGCTAGAGAACTACTTGAAGATGAGAGACTTGATGAACAATAATAAATGCTTGGCTAGTCATGTTTTTTTCAATGGGGGAGAATTACTTTTTTAGCAGTAAGCTTAATCGCAAAAGATCAATTCAATGCGTCCATAGTTGCATCTGCAAAACTTTAATCTCTTTCAATGCATCCATAGAAATTTTAACATAGGAGAAAAATTACAAGAAAATAAAGTGATAAAAACATTTGATTTTTGGCACTGGTTTGGATGATTTTTCCAATGCTTTAATGGACAATTTTTCCAACAAGTTTAGGTATAGATCTTTTGATGCTTGTAAGAGCTGATTTCTTGACGTCAGTATTGATGTCACAAGAAGCGGACGCATTGGAAACTGCCATTGGAGTCTAGGCTCTTTTCTAGTAGTGAAGTACTCGATGAGTAGAGGACTAAAAATGAGCAAGATAAAAATATGCCAAATTGGTTAGTACAAACTTTATATGATAACCAATTGGATGCACCTTTGTCTAGTGGTGCTCTTTTGGGTTCTTTGCATGCCTCTTATGCATCAAATTGTTATCACTACAAGAGGTTCTTCACACTTGTGATGGCTTTAGCGACAAAAATACACAAGGATATTTTTCCCCCCGGCGTCACTATACACGTCACAAAGAGAATGTCGCTATCTACAGTGCTATATGCATCTCTATACGTGTTGCTATATAGAGCCGCATATAGTGACACAAATAGCGACCCTATAGTTCCCAATTTAGCGACACCTGTAGTGATTTTGCAGGTCCAAAAATAGTGACGTATATAGCGACGTTTGAGAATAAATTCTTTTTGTGGCAGGGCATACATTGCCCTGCCACCCCATCAACCATATTGAACATAAAGTTTCCAAAAGTAATATGCAAAACTAACAAATGTGTATCTACAAAAGTGAATTGATAAAAGTAATACACTGACAAAAGTATACACATCATAGGCAAAATCACTTGACTGCTAAGCTTTGACCAAAATGTACTACTTACAACACAATTGTTATTATTGAAAAAATACACCGTTGGCCAATAATTACAAAATCGACGTACACACATCATCTCCTAATACATGCTATGAAGATAAAAAACTAGTGCTATCTAGCTACAACTAGTTTGATGTTGACTAATCTAATGTCTCATCGCTTCCCCATGGCGTATCTATTGGATTCTTTAAAAAAAAAACAATAATACTTTCTGTAAGTATAAACATATAATTACAAAACAATCTAATGTTTTGCTTATCATTAAAATACAACAAATGTAAGAGAGTAAAGTTAAATACTAACCAAGCCAAAGCGAGAACTCACAATGTTCATAAGGGCATTTAAGTCCTTTCTGCCCACATACAATACATGCTATGAAGATAAAAAACTAGTGCTATCTAGCTACAACTAGTTTGATGTTGACTAATCTGACATCTCATTGCGTCCCAGTGGCGTATCTGTCGGATTCTTCTATAAAAAAAA
The DNA here is from genome assembly GCF_014529385.1 of Adiantum capillus-veneris. NCBI lineage: Eukaryota > Viridiplantae > Streptophyta > Polypodiopsida > Polypodiales > Pteridaceae > Adiantum > Adiantum capillus-veneris. The sequence continues at coordinate 68,786,178 of NC_140952.1, forward strand.
CAATAAGACTTTCTGTAAGTATAAACATATAATTACAAAACAATCTAATTTTTCTCTTATCATTAAAATAAGACAAATGTAAGAGAGTAAAGTTAAATACTAACCAAGCCAAAGCGAGAACTCAGAATGTCTATAAGGGCGTTTAAGCCCTTTCTGCCCACATACTCGTGCTCGTATGGTGTGGGGGTCACGTCCAATCACCGACCACTGTTCAAAACATATAAAGAAAATGTTATGTTAGAATTTAAAATTACAAATACCCATAACTACCAAACCTAAAGGGCAATGCAAAAAAACTTACAAAGTCGGCCTCAAATGATGCCCATCCACTGCTCCCCAAGTGTTGTGAGCTCCCTCCTTCTTCTCGCACTCTGACTGCCTCCTTTTGTTGCTTCCACTTGTCGAGATTCTCACACACTGCTTGCTTTGCATTCTTTCAATCTTCTTTGGCCACACAATATGGCCTGCTCCACCCATGCTTTATTGCTTTCTGCACTTCAAAGTGCTTGTGCTTAGAAATAGGTGCCCCTTCTTGGTCGTCAACCACCACAAAGGAATGTTATAGTTAACAATGACAACTGGTCATACACTTTAAGATGTCAACCTTAGACCAAATGGATTTATGCCATCCATAGCCAGGCCGAGGCACAAATTTTGAGCTTCCTTGGCAAAATCCGGTCATGGGTTGTCTATATGCTTCCATGCCGTGCAATGTGTAGGGATCCGTAGCACACCGTCTGAAGATCTATTCTCCTTGTACCATGATGCTAGAGCGACCATGGACTTGCATTCAAAGAAATGCTTGATACGTGGCAGTAGAGGAAAGTGTCGCAACACCTTCTGCATAACTTTTTGTCCATGGAGATCTATTCGATATCCCTCAAAATCACATTTCAGACATCTCTCCATGTCCATGTATTCCCCTCTGAAAAGAATGCAGTCATTAGGACAAGTGTGAATGAGATTGTAATCCATCCCCAAGTTTCACAAGATCTTTCTTGCTTCCTCTCTGGCATCTAGCATCACACTGCCAGCTGGCAGTATGTGCTATTTGAGCAATCTACACAGAGAAAAAACGTAAAACACTTGTGTATGTATTTTGGTACATTATACATTTAGTGAAACATTGAAGTAGACACATTGTAACAGATCACTTGAAAAGTGCTATGACTCTAGTGTCACTCCATCCAAAATTTGTCTGCATGTTGAGAAGAACCAGGAGCCCCTTCAATCTAGACACTCATACTCCACTATACAAGGGCGTATCAGACTCAGTTTTTGTGTCATCATGATAAGCCTTTCTGAATCCATGATTTTCGTGATCATTAAATCGGTTTTGGCCTCAAATATAGCCTAGTTGGGAATGTGCTCTCCATGATCACCCCTAAGATGTCAGAGGTATCTTGTGGCCTCACGTATGCTGCTTGAATAAAGCGCCTGCGAACATGTCTATTGGGTTGCAAGATTGTTTCCTATTGTCCAGCGTTAGAGTCCGACGAGTTGTAGTTTACAATAACTCAATAATGGAAATGATAAATTATTGTATTTATTGTTTATTGCAGCTGGCAAGTGGCAAAGGCATAGATGCTTTATGGAATGTACAAAGGATACCCGATTATTATCATTGTATTATTAAAGTGCTCTATATGAGCTATGGCCAATTAATGTCTGGCCAAACAATGTGTATTCATTTTGACCATTCAAAAATCTATAAAGTAAATACGTGCAAGAGGTAAATTCTCACTCTTGCATGAGGGGAGATTGCACCCAACGCCTGTGTTATTTTCCTCTCCTCTTCTCTCTTCTCTCTCGGCGTAGCACTTCTCTCTAGGAGGTGCACCTACGCGTGATCTCTCTCGCTATTTGTCTCTCTCTGTTTGCGTATAGTATGGATTATGCATTGTGCGATTTGTCAGGTATGCAAATTTATTTGTTTATGGTTTGCAGTATGTTGTTTTTTTGGGCATTTTGCAGAGACACCACGCTCCCGTTTGTAGCAGTGGTATCAAAGCATAGGCTACGCTCCAAGATTAATGATTTTGACAAGCAGCAACTAAGTATTTGTTCTCTCATGCTTGTAAGTGTTGTTAGTTGCTTCAACTTGCAGTAATTAGTGCTGATTGCATGATACAGTTAGTGATCTTTGAAATTAAAAAGAATTTATTCTTTTTTGTCATGATATAGTAATTACTAGTGAAATTATGATAACGAAACATAGTAATTGAACATATTAAACTTAATGAAAATAATCAATAATAAGAAGGGATTAGCATATGGCCTTAGATCGGATGTTACAAAAGATTAAATTGTAGAGAGGGGATTTAAAAGGATTAATGAAGTGATTAGGAGAAATTATTAGTGATAATATCATTAACATTTGTTACCATACAAATGTTTCCAATAGAAATTGGTCTATGAGGATGAAAGCAGACCTAATTCCCACAAGAAATCTTACAAGAAGAAGAATCAGAAGCAAATGGAGAAGACTTAGAGATGAAGAAGAATTAGATATGTCTTCAATATCTTAAGCTCCAATATCTCTTAGAAGGAAGAGAAGAAGTTGGAATATTCTCTTTTGAATAAGTTTCATTCGTACTCAAAGCTCTATCGCACGAGTATCGAACTCAAAGATTCACATTCACCAAGAAGTCTGCAACTGTTCTCTATTGCCATGAAAACACAACTCATTGAGACCTTAATGCTGCTATGAAGAGTGTACCCTAGGAGATCTTAGGGAATCGCCTCTTAAGTGGCTTGAAGATTCAAAATCCATATGGGAAACTATCCCATAAGATTTTATAAAACAAACCAGAAAATCTCAAAATATTTTTTAAGCCCTGTATGCCACGCAAAGATTTTGTAGAGGGATTAGCAACGCAGGATACGCAACTGCTGAAAGATAGTTTTGCTCCAACACTGGCAGTGCAACGCAACCACCAAAGGTTGGTGACCTACAAAAATTGGTGCGAGCCCTCTAACCCCGTGTAGCTATCCCCAACCTCTACACATCTGGATCGACTACCACTGGCATACCTCTCAACAATCAGAGCGCCGCAAAATATTTAGTTATGTCCTGGTCCTTTTCAGCTTCACCAACTCCAACTCAGTCGCATACCCTTCAACGTACCTCAAGCTCTCTCTCTCTCTCTCTCTCTCTCTCTCTCTCTCTCTCTCTCTCTCTCTCTCTCTCTCTCTCTCTCTCTCTCTCTCTCTCTCTCTCTCTCTCTCTCTCTCTCTCTCTCTCTCTCTCTCTCTCTCTCTCTCTCTCTCTCTCTCTCTCCCTCTTAGCCACTCGCCCACAAGTAACTCCTTTCTTTTCCCCTCATTGGCTCTTGCTTTATGCACCTTTGTAGCCTCATGCAGCCAACCACCTTATCCTTCCCAGGTGTCAACCACTAGATGGTGTGGCTATTGGCGGCGCTCACTCTCATGGTATGCATACTCTCTTTCCCCCTCGTTTGCTACAGATGGCTCTGCTCAACCCCCTCGAGTGGTAGTTGCCACCACCATGGAGCTCGCACCTAGCGGTAACTGAATAGCCCACCATCAATTCCAACCACCTTTCATCTGAGTGGACAATAGTGTCCATGCAGACTCAAAGGAGTACATCTCCTTCTGTTCGCAACCACCAGATTTTTGTTCTTTTTCTAGAAGACAAGAAAACATAAACAAATGATCCCCTAATCTCGACATGCCCATCTAATTACTTTCTTTCTGTCTCTCTCCTTCTCTCTCTCTCTCTCTCTCTCTCTCTCTCTCTCTCTCTGTCTCTCTCTCTCTCTCTCTCTGGCTATCTACAGTCATCATCTCTCTCTCTCTCTCTCTCTCTCTCTCTCTCTCTCTCTCTCTCTCTCTCTCTCTCTCTCTCTCTCTCTCTCTCTCTCTCTCTCTCTCTCTCTCTCTCTCTCTCTCTCTCTCTTCCCCTTCCAGTATGTGACAATCTACAATGGCGAACATTGACGAAGCTCTTCCAGACCGATGCAATACTTTCTACGACCACACCCGCCGCAGAGCCTCCTTGAGCCTTGACGAGGATGTTGTTGCTGATTTTTTTTTACAATTTTATACTTTACTTCATTTTAATTTGTACTCCGGCATTGGATTAGATTCACAAGGATTGTATCACTTTGGATCTCGTTGGTAATTTTGACCTTTTGACAATTAAATACTTTACTTCATCTTCTTTTGTACCCAAATATTGTATTAGATCCATAAGGATTGTATCAATTTGGTCCCCTAGGCCATTGGAAGAAGGGTAATATAACATTTCATTTCATTTCTCTCTCTCCCTTCCCCCCTTCCACTACAACTCCCTATAGAGGCAGACATTCATGAAGCTTTTCAACGATCGCTACAATACTTTCTCACACAACGCCAGCAGGCATCCACGTGCATAGACAATGATGATGACGATTATAGTCTGGAGTTTTTAGGGTTTTAGTTCTAGTTCTTTTTAATTTAGTCTTTCACTTTACTTTATTTTATTTTTGTACCCAAATATTATATTAGATCCATCGAGATTGTATGTTACAGTGTAGACATATAATACGATGTCAATAAAATCATTAATTATTGTTAATTTATATGTGCTGATCAAATACATTAGACATTATCATTATTACTAATTAAATATATAATAACATAAAAAAAGGAAAATAGATAAATTTATCAAAAAATTACATAAAACAACAATTCGTTGATCAAGAAGATATATATATAATATATTAATAATAGAGTAAAAGTCGGAGACACATACATTATAATAAAACCTGCAAGAGTATTAAATGTCGTTATTATTAGATAGAAGATAAATGGTATAAAATGCCATAATATAATTAAATAAATAATAGAATGTAATATAAAAGTAAAATGATAAGCTAGATATATATATTATTATCTCAATAAATAAAGCTATTATCAAATATCATAATACACAATGCTAATCATGAATGAGTGTGTGTGTGTGTGTGTGTGTGTGTGTGTGTGTGTGTGTGTATATATATATATATATATATATATATATATATATATATATAAAACAAACTCATAGAAATAAGATACTAGGAGTAATGTAGATATAAAGTAAAAAATATATAACATACAATGTAAATTTATCTTATATTATAATACAATAAGGGAATACTACATAACAATAATTCATTGTTTATTTATACTGTGTTTTATGGATGAAAATAGTAATAGTATATTATAATTATATTATATAAATATGATATATCATTATACTAATTAATATAATAAATGATAAAATATTAGACCCTAATAAGTGGATAAATAAAATACTTATAATACTTTTATAGTATATATTATATAAAGAACAACAGTAGAGGTTATATTATAGTCAACAATTAATAAAGAAACTATTATTGTCATTGCATATAAAGATCTGAATTGACAATTATCATATAATTGCACAGAGTTATAGTTATAGTAATAGTCTATGCTATATAACTATTAAGTCGAATTGCAAAGTTTTTTCTTCTCGCTAAGTTGTCTCACATTTTAGTTTCAGCAAGGTTATGGATAACTTTTTATTTGTGTTCGAGTTTAATTAATTTTTAACTTTGCGATTGTCTAGCGCTCGTAGTCTGGGAGCGGTCTTAATGCAAGAAGGCCATGTGATTGCCTATGAAAGCTGATTGTTTTCAAGGCCAGAATTGACATCATAGATTTATGAGAAAGAGCTATTGGTAGTGATCCATGCTCTTACTCAATGGCAACATTACCTACTCAGAGCCGACTTCACTGTCTTTACTGATCATCATAGTTTACGCAAAAGCAGCTTTCAAAAAAGCAAATGCGGTCGGCTAACATCTATTGTCCATGTTCAGGGACATAAAAACTTGGTGGCAGATGCGTTGTCTCCGAAGCCCCTAGTTTTGAATATTACTAACACAAAATTTCCACATTTTGGATTTGTTAACCATACTTTGGTGTAAGTTTGACAGTTGCAGCTTTCTCTTACTTGTGCCTCTATCCACACGCACACATTGGTATTTATATTTTCAAATGAAATATACCATACATTAAGCTATGTAGATACTCACACGCACTGACCTACTTTGCATTAACCAACGATAGTTTGTACGTCCTTTGATATGCTCCAAAGTGGTGTCACGCAGCTAGTAAATATTTTTCTCTTTTATGTCCCCCCCAAGCTCCGCTTGCATGTGGATGTCAATGCATAATATTCAACACTATGCAGCAGTCGTTACGAGGAAAACATCTCCAATGAACAACTCCAAATGCCCCCCAAGCTCCACTTGCATGTGGATGTCAATGCATAATATTCAACACTATGCAGCAGGCGTTACGAGGAAAACATCTCCAATGAACAACTCCAAAAAGCCCCCCAAGCTCCGCTTGCATGTGGATGTCAATGCATAATATTTAACACTATGCAACAGGCGTTACAAGGAAAACATCTCCAATGAACAACTCCAAATGCAAGGATGAATATCTATAAACTTATGGGTGGATAGTAATCTTTATCTACATGATCCACAGACTACCTTTTTGCAACATCATTCAGCTTTTTTGATATATCAATGATGGTTTCCATGGCTTGTTAGGGGCGAAAGAATGTCCAATGCAACTTGGAGAAACTACAAGCATCTTAATCTAAGGAGACAATGCGGCTTAAACAAAGGATCAAAGAGCTCTCAAAGGACGCATTAGAGTAGAAGTCGAATATGGAGGAACGTGCACAAACCATGGACAAAGTAGCAAACAATTACATTATTCTTTGTTACTAAACATGAAACCTTAGGTGCCGTGTCGATCACTTGACACACCTTTCCATGGGATACCATGCTAGGTAGAAAAAGCGCAAGGCAGTTGGAATGTTTTCCAAGCAAGGGGGGGTGCATCCAAACAATGTTTGCGAGCAACGAGGTACTCAATTGCAGGTGGAAGGACACATATGGGTCATCTTACTCTTAAAATGGAGAGAAGGGCTCGAGGAAAGTGCCACGTGGCCGATGGAGACGGCACCTCAATCAACGCACCAAATATATATAAAAAGTCCAGTAGTCATCATCTGTAGTTGCATGTGTTACACGACGTATGCATGTAGATCAAGAAGGTGCAGGAAGGTGCATGTAGAGCAAACATTTCTCTCTCTCTCTCTCTCTCTCTCTCTCTCTCTCTCTCTCTCTCTCTCTCTCTCTCTCTCTCTCTCTCTCTCTCTCTCTCTCTCTCACACACACACACACACACACACACACATTTAAATTGTTTTCATCCTTAGTAGATGAGAGCTTTCTGTCTCATTCCAGATTCTTGTTCGAAATCCCTATCCTGTATTTTCATTTGAGTATCCTTGACAAAGATTGGTAGCCCATACACATTTTTGTTCTTCTTCCATGTTCAGACTTTCCACCGGTGGATCTTATGACACAAGTGCCAAATTTCTCTCTCGTTATCTACTCCTCTTGCCACATTGTCCGATAGTAGGGATCACACACACATTCTTATCTTAAAAAAAGAGTATATTTTTACCCTCAATTGGCTATAGGTCACAAACACTGGAAATTGGGCTCAAGCATCTGCTCATATTCAGTATCATAAGGTCAAAAATGGTGATAGTGCTATCTTTAAGAGTTTAGTTGTGTCCCCAATTGCTTGATCATATCTAGCTAAAGATCAACGCACACATGAAGACATACTTGTAGTTGGTTGACTTACAAAGTGTGGTGTATCTTTAAATTGGATCTAATCGGATATTTACATGCTGTGTACCTGACCTAACTACCCTAGCTACACATGCTTACCTAACTTCTCCTTAGCTCGCTCTTACTCACAATGCTTTTAATTCCATATTGGGTTTCCTCTTTTTATTTACCAAATATAAGCTTTTCTTTAATTGTTTCTTGGGTGTATAGTAACTTGCGCCGCACAGCCTACCTTGTCGCGTTCTCCAGTGCATGATCAATTGGATCACTCTCATCTTCACCCTCTAAAACTTCACTCCACACACCCATGCCTACAAAGTCAAAACCCCTTGTGTATGATCTGCACTTCATCCCCAAGTCTGGGATCTATTATGTGATTTCCATAACCGCCTCATCGTTCGCTTATCTGATGTGTTAACACAGTTCTAACTCACATACACGCATGCACACATGCTCAAGTATGCACTCGTAGGAACAACTTATCAACCTCGGAGCTAATCGGAAGGATACCCTCTATTCAACCACGAATCCATTCGTAGGAGGAATGGAATCATCAATGTACAAAAACCTTCAACTCCTCATGCTTCATCGACTATGGGAAACATACACCTCATCATGAAGGTAGGTGCATTGGCACCTACTTAGTATATGTTGGGAAATGTAGTTTTTGTTGTTTTTTTAAATTCATTATGATAGATCTAGCTGCAATAGATTTTAAACTAATTTTATATTATGTATTATGAAATTGGAATACAATTTCTGTGGTGCTTGACCAACACGCATATACTGGTAGGCTATTTTGGTGCTTGACCAGCATGCATATACTGACAGGTTTGATCTTTAATTTGGTTGCCCCTATGGCCATGATGTTTATTTAAGTTTATGCACAACAAGTGCTTGTCATAAGAATGCAAAATAATATCATAATTTGGACACTATAGATTGTTGTATGATGTGGAAAGTTGGTAATGGCATGGTATCATTGGCATATAGATACCAAATAGCACCACCTTGATAACTTGATCGTGGTTTGTTGATTCTGCAAATCCTCAGGTGAGGTATCTCTAAAAGAGAGATGTGGTTAGTTTGAAAATGGTCCATTTTACAAACATAACTCTCGCTGACTTTTTACAAAATTTCCTCTCTTTTATGACATAGAGATCATTTTGAAAATAGTCCTATAGACATGGTGTGTTAATTCCCCAATGCTAATACATTACATTAGCGACAAGTTGTGACCTACATACGATAGTTTAAGTAATGGATATACATAGATTGTGGGCAAGTGGTTGCTAGAGCCTTAAACCTCATGTGAGGGTCTCAACAGAGATGGTAGTGAATGGAATTTTTAAAATTCTCCATTATACAAAGGAGATGCTGCCCATACTTTTTCTTTTTAGAGATCTTTAATACCAGAAGCTGGAGTGATGTTACATGTTGCTACCTCTGTTTGGTTTTAATAGTAATTGCAGGCTTTGTATGCTGACTTTACAGGACAACTTAAACATCCGCCTCACAACATGGCTTTGGTAGACCTAATTTGGGGATCCATTGGCACCCGTATCTGCCTGTGTTGCTAACTACGTTAGTCATTTGGTTAATGAAAGATCTTGAGAAAGATGTTACTACCTGATTCACTTTAGTAAATTTAGTACTGGAAATTCTTTTCAACACTTTTCTCTTTGTTGAATAGATGCATAACTTTTGAAATTAGTGTTAGTGTTTTACTTTGAACAAACTCCAATGTTTTTTAAAGGCCTTAATCCTCACGCGAGGGTCTAGAATGAGATGGCATTAAACTCGACTTTTGAAAATTGATTCAAATTACAAAGGAGATGCTGTCCGATTTTTTTGGGAATTTAATGATGTAAACATTATCATAAATAAATGGCTCAATCTTTAAACGTAATATTTGATTTATGTTATGGTGTTAGTTTTTGTTGTAATTTTTGACACCAATAACAAGGGGAGGGAGTCACTGACAAATGTCTTCCCAAGTAATGTCATTTTTTATAGGCTTGTGTTTCTTGGATGGTCACAGGTAAGAGATTCTTTCCTTGGGATTACAGTGATAGATAACACTTCTATATGATTCTTTGATAATAACATGTAATGCATTATATGTCACTATCAAGTCTAAATGTCAATTGTAGTCTTAACTTTATCTACTTGTTATCTGATGTATACATAAGGTTTGGTTATGCTGGTCTCTAGTCCCATTGTATGGTTCAATAGTTTGTGAAATCAAACTATTGTTAGATAAATCATCTTAAACACACACACACACACACACACACACACACTTGTTTCTAGCTAGCCTTTGGTCGGGTCATAAACATACAATGGGCTTAGACCTACTATAATTTTTTTGACTTGACCCACCTAATCCAAAGGGATGGGTTGGGGCCAAGGCTCCTAATCTGGTCAAGCACATATATCATATAGTTCTATTACCTTAGACTGGAAGATTCTTTTTGACTTTGTACCTGATAAAGTATAATTAATTAGATGGCTATTTTAGGAATGTGATACGTATATAATTTAGCCCTATTGGCACCACTTTTACGAAAACGGTAACTTCTTTCCATAGATAAATGTCGCTTTGGACACTTTATACTGATTATTTTGATATTTTTGTTGCTAAATTGTTCATATTTGGTTGGGGGTAGGGTTCCACATGGTGGGCCCTACCTCCCACCATGTGGATCCTCTCCTCAGGGATGGGGGTGGGCCACACACACACACATATTTAAACATGAAATTTTCTTTTTACCCTTAGTAGATGAGAGCTTTATGTCTCGTTCCAAATTCTTGTTTGAAATCCCTATCATGTAATTTCATTATGAGTATCCTTGACAAAGATTGGCAGCCCATACCCATTTTTGTTTTTGTTCCATGCTCAGACCTGCCGCTGGTGGATCTTGTGACACAGGTGCCAAAATTATTTCTCGTTATCTACTCCTCTTGACACATTGTCCTACATAAGGGATCACACACACATTCTTATCTAGAAAAAAGAGTCTATTTTTACCCTCAATTGGCTATAGGTCACAAACACTCACAATCAGGCTCAAGCATCTGCTCATACTCAGTATCATAAGCTCAATGATGGTTTATTTTAGTCTCTCATGATTGCTTAATGATAGTGCTTTCTTTAAGAGTTTAGATGTGTCCCCAATTGCTTGATCATATCTAGCTAAAGATCGACACACACATAAAGACATACTTGTAGCTGGTTGACTTACAAAGTGTGGTGTATCTTTAAATTGAATATAACCGGTAATTTAGATGTTGTGTACTTGACCTAACCACCCTACCTACACATGCTTACCTAACTTCTCCTGAGCTCGCTCTTGCTCACAATGTCTTTAACTCCATATTGGGTTTTCCCTTTTCTTAATCAAATATAAGCATGTCTTTAATTGTTTCTTGGTTGTACAGTAACTCGCGCCGCATAGCCTGCCCTGTCGCGTTCTCTAGTGCATGATCAATTGGATCACTCTCATCTTCACCCTCTCAAACTCCACTCCACACACCATGCCTACAAAGTCGAAACCCCTTGTGCTATGGTCTGCACTTCATCCCCTAGGTTGGGATCTATTCCGTGATTTCCATAACCGCCTAATCGTTCACTTATCTAATGTGTAAACATAGTTTTGACGCAGGCACACACACATACACGCATGCACACATGCTCAAGTCTGCACTCATAGGATCAACCTATCAACCTCAGAGCTAATCAGAAGGATACCCTCTATTCAACCACAAGTCCATTCGCACGAGGAATATAATCATCAATATACAAAAACCTTCAACTCCTCATGCTTCATCGCCTATGGGAAACAGACGCCTCATCATGAAGGTAGGTGCATTGGCACCTACTCAGTATATGTTGGGAAATGTAGTTTTTGTTGTTTGTTTAAAATACATTATGACAGATCTAGCTGCAATAGATTTTAAACTAATTTTTTATTATGAAATTGAAATACAATTTTTGTGGTGCTTGACCAACAGGCATATACCGGTAGGCTGTTTCTGTGCTTGACCAACATACATATACTGACACGTTTGATCTTTAATTTGGTTGCCCCTTTGACCATGATGTTTATTTAAGTTTATGTATGATAAGTGCTTGTCATAAGAATGCATAATAATATCATAATTTGGACATTGTAGCTTGTTGTATGATGTGGAAAGGTGGTAATGGCATGGTATCATTCGCATACTGATACCAAATAGCAGCACCTTGATAGCTCGATCATGGTTTGTTGATTCTGCAAATCATCAGGTGAGGTATCTCTCAAAGAGATGTGGTTAGCTTGAAAATGGTCCATTTTACAAACATAACTCTGGCTGACTTTTTACAGAATTTCCTCTCTTTTATCACATAGAGATCATTTTGAAAATAGTCCTATATACTTGGTGTGGTAATTCCCCAATGATGGGTTGTTAATACATTACATTATCGACATGTTGTGACCTACATACAATACTTTAAGTAATGGATATACGTAGATTGTGTGCAAGTGTTTTCACTTTCAAGTGGTTGCTAGAACCTTAAACCCCATGTGAGGGTCTCCATAGAGATGGCAGTGATTGGAATTTTTAAAATTTGTCCATTGTACAAAGGCGATGATGCCCATACTTTTTCTTTTCAGAGTTCTTTAATACCAGAATGTGGAGTGATGCTACATGTTGCTACCTCTCTTTGGTTTTAATAATAATTGCAAACCAAGCTCTCCGACAAACAAATGAGGTGGGAAATTTTCTTACGCAACTATATTTCATATTGCTCACATTGCTGGTAAGCACAATCAAGTGGTTGATGCACTTTCACGACCACCAAGAGTCAATGGAGTGTCTATAGCAACTCTATCTTATATGATAGATGAGTATGCTATTGACCCTAAATTTAGAGACATAATGTTAGCCCATGCTTTGGGGAAGAAAGAAGAACCATTCACCTTTCAGGATGGTTATCTTCTGCATGGCAACAGTCTATGTGTTACTCAATCCCTTCGTAAGAAATTTATATATGAATCCCATGCTCCTCTCTATGCGGGCATAGAGCCATTCAACCTACTCTTCGAGGAGTAGAGACATACTTCTATTGGCCTACCATGAAAGTGGACATACAAGAATATGTTTCAAAATGTGTGGTATGCCAAAAGACCAAGTATGATAGAGGGAAGCAACCTAGATTACTCCATCCATTGCCAATCCCTAATTCACCATGGGAGAGTATATCCATGGATCTTATCTTTGGATTACCTAAGTCTATCCATGGGAATACGGGAATATGGACAATAGTCAACAGGTTTAGCAAGCAATCACACTTTATTCTTGTCAAAAAGAGTATTAAGGCACACCAAATGGCAACTCTCTTCATATCTCAGATTTTCAAACACCTTGGATTGCCAACATCCATCATGTCAGATAGAGATCATAGAATGACCAACAATTTTTGGAAATGTCTCTTTGAAAATCTAGGTACAAGACTGAATTTCTCTTTGGCCTATCACTCACCAACGGATGGCCAAAGTAAGATAGCCAATCTTACGATTCTTGATCTACTAAAGACATATGTTACTGAAGTAAATCAACGCTCACAATGGGAGAAGTATTTACCCCTTGTAGAGTATGCGTACAATAATATTTTCCATACTACTACGGGCAAGGCACCTTTTCAGATCATAGAGGGAAGACCCAAAAGTCCCTTGATACTTAAAGTACATAGGAAGGTCATTGTTGTTGATGAGTATAGCTATGACCTACAAGAATCTTTTCAAAAGATTAAGGAGGCTATATCGATCTCTCAACAAAGGCAAAAAGCTGCTATTGACAAGCACAGAAGGGCCTTAGCATTATAAAAAAATGATTGGGTCTTACTTAAGTTTTCCAAGGCTCGATTGAGGAAAATTACGGTGCAAAATTCCTACGGGCTACCAAAAGTATCATGCTAAGCCAAAAGTATCATCCTAAGTTAGCAAAAATAAACTATGGTCCTTTCCAAATATTAAAACCAATCAACGAGATGGCCTATCAACTCAAGTTGCCCAACCATTGGCTCATTCACAATGCTTTTCATGTGAGCCTACTCAATGTTGGAATTAGGGTTGCAGAGAAACACACACAGCTTGGAGAAGACGAAGGAAGCTCAAGGCACACAATAGAGAGTGTGTTACTTAGTGTGCAATGGAAAGATTGATAGCCCTAGAGTGATGGGCGTATATACAATGCACGGGGGAAAAAACCTCCTAAAGAGGGAAAAAATGCCCCGGCGGTCCTAGTGTGTTCACACACATCACTACCACATAACAAATCCCCCCTGGAGTGATGCGGTGAACGAGAGCTGGCACATGAGTAAAGGGAAGTGCCATGCCTTGAGGACAGGATCAGTCCACAAAGGGGAGTAAGCCCAAAGCTTTGCAAAAAGCTTCAAGCTTCTCACGAGACAATGCCTTTGTGAAAAGATTTGCAAGGTTGTCCTGTGTTGGCACATAAGCCAAGCTGATCTCTCCTGCTGAGAGCCTCTCCCTGACATAGTGGTAATGCACCTCAATGTGCTTTGTGCGAGCATGAAAAACTGGGTTCGTCGCAACTGCCAATGCGCTCTGACTGTCAGTGTAGATAGTGTTGGCAGTGTCCTGTCCAACACCCAAATCAGCCATAAGGTGTCTCAGCCATACACACTCAACCGTAGCTGTGAAGACTGCCCTGTACTCAGCCTCACAACTCGAAGTGGCCACAGTAGGTTGCTTCTTGCTCAACCATGATATACATGAACTGCCAAGCATGAAACAAAAACCACTTGTGGAAACTCGCGTGTCAAAACAACCAACCCAATCTGAGTCCGAAAAATCATGTAAGTCTGGCGGCAATGATCCCCCCTTGGGATAAAACAAGCCAAGATGTAAAGTGCCACTAAGGTAGCGGAAAATCCTCTTGACAGCCTGCCAATGCTTAGACCCTGGGCTATGCATAAATCTGCTGACCTGTGAGATTGCAAACTGAATATCCGGCCTCGTGTTGCATACATAAATGAGGCAGCCAACAACAGTTTGGTAAAGACTGACATCAGTAGGATCACCAGCATCATGTAGACTCAACTTCAAACCTGTTTCCATGGGAGTGGCAATAGGTTTGCAATCCTCAAGTCCAAACTTACATAGCAATGTCTCTATGTAACTTTTCTGACACAAGGCAATACCACCATCACACTGCTTAAACTGTATACCCAAATAATGATGCAACAGCCCCAAATTTTTCATCTTGAAAGTAGCATTCAAATCAGCCTTAAATTCAGCAATATGTCTCTCATTTGGTCCAGTGATCAGCAAATCATCAACATAAAGAACCACGATGAGAAATACATCACCCTCACGCTTTACCTACAATGTGCTTTCTGTTGGACTGTTACGAAAGCCTTGTTTGACCAAATGAGTGTTAGCTTTCTCATACCAAGCACGAGGAGATTGCTTCAACCCATACAAAGCCTTGTTACATTTGCACACTTTGTCCTCTTGTCCTTTTATGACAAAACCACGAGGCTGCGTTACATAAACTTCCTCAAATATGTCACCATTCAAGAAAGCAGTAACAATGTCTGATTGATGTACATCCCAACCAAAATGAGCTGCCAATGCACATAGAAAATGCACAGTAGTCATACGACAAGTGGGAGCAAAAGTCTCTTCATAATCTATGCCTTTTTGCTGTGCATAACCCTTTGCAACAAGTCGAGCCTTATGGCGATCGATCTCACCATCCGGCTTGCGTTTTAACTTGTAAACCCACTTCGTACCAATGGCCTTTTTGCCAGGAGGCAAATCACATAAAGTCCATGTGTCATTTTCTATAAGTGCATCATATTCAAATTGCATGGTAGCCATCCAATTTTCTGAATTATGTGCTTCATCAAAAGACAGAGGCTCCTCAACATCATGTAAACTAGACACAGCCAAAGCATAACAATCTGATGCATAAGATGCATGGCGAGAGCCTGAACGAGTACGACTAGACAAAGGTGCATCCAATTTACTGTCACGCAAAGTGTGCACCAGCCATTTTGGCATACCTCTAGCCTGCTCATTTTTAGCCCTTTTCTCATCAAGTACATCATGTACATCTGCATCAGTAATAGGCTGATCTAAAACATTTTCAGAAACTCCCATAGGCTGTACATTTGCCTCATTGGAACTTACATTCGTATTTCCACCACTGAAAAGAGGCAACAAAGTGTCATAAATGTCCTGTGAGCTTACATTATTGTCTCTAGTACATGACAGCAAGGGCTGAACAGAATCTTCCACAAACACTACATCCCGAGAAACCAGAATACGTTTTGTTTCCGGATGATACAACCTGTAACCTTTTCTTTCAGCACTATAACCAACAAAAATACATTTGACAGCCTTATCATCCAATTTTCTGCACTGCACTTGTGGCACCAAAGCATATGCCAAACAGCCAAAAACACGCATGTGCTCAATAGAAGGCTTTCTATCATGACATGCTTCATATGGAGTAATAGACTGCAAAGCTTTCGTAGGACACCTGTTAAGTACATAAGTGGCACACATGATGGACTCAATCCAAAAAGAATGCGGCAAAGCTTGACTTTTGACCATACATCGTGCCATTTCCGTCAGTGACCTATTTTTCCTCTCAGCAACACCATTTTGCTGAGGTGTATAAGGCATTGTACATTGGTGTTTTATCCCACGACTAGCCAGAAATGCATTAAATTCATGAGACATATACTGCCCCCCTCGATCGGAACGGAGGGTGCCCATAGTACATTTCGAGACATTTTCAGCCATAGCCAGAAATTGTTTGAAGCACATAAAAACTTCGGACTTCGCTTTAAGCGGAAATACCCATGCATGCCTGGAGTAATCATCAATGAAAGTCACGAAGTATAGTTATTGCCCAAGGACGGAGTTTGCATGGACCCACAAACATCACTATGCACAAGCTGCAACCTGCATGTGGCCCGAATTGAACCATCCTTTGGAAATTTAGAACGCTGCATCTTACCCAAAATACAGCCTTCACAAACATGTTTGACAGGTGCTTCAAGAGGCGGCAAAGAAGCAACCATATCAGATTTCTGCAAACGCAGCAAACTGGCAAAATTCAGATGACCAAAACGTGCATGCCAAAGTTTTGCATCTGAAATAGCCCTTGAATCTTCAACAACATTTTCAAAATTTTGTCCACACTTGTCATACAAAGTGAGCTTATACAGCCCATGGCACAAAAGGCCAGATGCAACAATTTCATCACCAAAACTGAGATCATGAACTGTACATCTGTCATCCACAAATTTGACTACAAGTCCAAGTCTAGCAAGTGCAGATACAGACAAGAGATTCTTCTTGATCCCAGGTACATAAAGTGCATTAACAAGTGTGAAGGAACTTCCATTAGCAGCAGTGAGCACAATCTTTCCAACTCCCTGAACTGGATAAGAGGCGTTGTTGGCACAAGTGACTGAATTCCCATGAGGGACAGACTCAAGAGAGGTAAACAATTCACGATGTGAGGTAATGTGCTTTGTAGCACCACTGTCGAAATACCACACATGTGAATCTGGAGCAACAACTGACAAGCATGCATCATGGACAGCAGGATTGTAAGTGCACTCTGCGCTAAAAGCCCATTCTGCATCAACATCAGCAACACAGTCTCCTTTCACAGAAGACTCAACAATGGCTGCATTTGTAGTGGAACCAGCATTTGCAGTGAAACCACCCTCTTTCTTCTTAGCCTCTTTGGCCTTCAACTTAGAACACGACTTGATCAAGTGATCATTGGCTTTACAATAATGGCAACGCATCTTCTTTTTTCCCTTATCACCAGAATTTCCAGACAAATTGCTTCCAGCAGAAGCATTAGGAACATAATTTTTGCCACTCGCAGCAGAACCATAAGAAGTGGCTGCATTACTATTACCACCCTTTCTTTGAGAAGCAATAAAAGCATGTTCAACTGCACGCTGCCTTGTCCTGTTTTTTCTGGAAAGTGACTCTTCAAACAGCAATGTGCATAATGCATCAAACTTGACAACTTCAGGATTTCCTTGGGTCATCAGTCTCCAAGTACTAGCAAAAGTCTGGTAGGAATCTGGTAAGGCATCAAGAACAATCTGCACAAGGGAACTGTCTGAAATGACTTCACCTGCAGAAATAAGCTGCTCATTGATATCCTTGACACTAGCAAGGAAAGTGTCCATATCATCTTCCTCATGCATAATCTTCGGCTCCAGCTCTTTACGCAGCAAAGCAATTTTAGCCTCATTGCGGCTTGCATAAAGACCTGTTAAAATATCCCAAGCCTGTTTTGCTAATTTTGCTGAACGGATGTGAGGAACAATGGCACGCTTCACAGACAACGCAATCAATGCATGAGCCTGCGCATCCTTAACATCCCAACGAGCTTGTTCTGCCGTAGGCAAAACAACTCTAACAGCTGCAATCCTTGCAGCAAGACCTGCAACATCCTCAACATCGCCTACATCCTCAAAACCAGGACGTACATCAATGCCCTGCACAATGTTCCAAACACCTTTTGACACAAGAACATGTTGCATCATATAAGCCCACATAGGGTAGTTGTCCCCATCCAACCTGTCCTCAGCAGCAAACATCTTGAACACATCTGTGTTGTTGTTGTCAACCATGGTAAATGCTGCACTTGATGTGAAAACTGCCCAAAAATAGGAGAAACGGAGCGGGAACAACCTGTGCTATATAGCACAAACCGTAGAAGACTGTAAGGCACCTGTTATGTAGAAAACGGCAGTGACAGAAATTCTGCACAAAATGACGAAATAGCCTGTGCAGTACTGCCTGTAGTGGAAACGGAGGCCGAAATGAGCCCAAATCAAAATTTTGAGCAGACCAAGCTCTTCGACCTATCCCAAAATATTTGTCGACCTGCGAACGCTCGCCGAAGCTCACTGAAATCGGAGAAAGCGAGCAGGTGTGTACTGGAGCTGCTGGCGACTAAGCCCGGGAGGACGTGACCTGCTCTGATACCAATTGTTGGAATTAGGGTTGCAGAGAAACACACACAGCTTGGAGAAGACGAAGGAAGCTCAAGGCACACAATAGAGAGTGTGTTACTTAGTGTGCAATGGAAAGATTGATAGCCCTAGAGTGATGGGCGTATATACAATGCACGGGGGAAAAAACCTCCTAAAGAGGGAAAAAATGCCCCGACGGTCCTAGTGTGTTCACACACATCACTACCACATGTATATGATAACACTCAAGCCTTACAAAGGCGAACCACCAAGAGAACCAATAATTGAGGAACCGCCGGAGATCGAAGATCAAGAAGAGGTGTTGCAGCTCGAATTGATTTTCTTCGGCACGAAGACAAGGTACTAAGACATGGTAAGATTATCAGACGATATCTTATTAAATTTAAAAACTGTCCTTTTGAAGATGCTAGATGGATGCAAGGAACACAGCTAAAGGATAGTATGAACCTTGTCAATGCTTATAATGCTACATTAGAGTAAGAAAATGTAAATACTTTCTAAATGAACAATGTTTTTGTCTTATAAAACTAATCCTCTTTTGTGCACAAATTTAAATAGTATGCATGCTTAGAATCATGTTTGTGATGACAATGTCACTCAAACACCAATTATAATTTGTCACTCTACTTTGGGAGTACGATATGGACTAAAGAGCAGACAAGCTCGCGGCATCTAAGTCTTCCAGGCACCGAATGGACTAGTCATCCATTCTGGAATGATGTCGTAGGGTAAAAAAGGGATCCTCTACCCGCTAAGAAACATAGACCAATGACTAAGACTTTATCTCTTCTACCTCATGGTCGAGGACAACTATGGTTTCAAGAGAGAGGTAATGTCATAAAATCTAATATCTACCTAATCCAAAAAGACTTTCTCATATTGAACTGATCATTTAATATGGGGGAGATGAATGGGAACAAGAGG
The DNA here is from genome assembly GCF_014529385.1 of Adiantum capillus-veneris. Classification (NCBI taxonomy): domain Eukaryota; kingdom Viridiplantae; phylum Streptophyta; class Polypodiopsida; order Polypodiales; family Pteridaceae; genus Adiantum; species Adiantum capillus-veneris. The sequence continues at coordinate 68,805,843 of NC_140952.1, forward strand.
TAGAATATAGACGTGTGCATATAATGGACCTTAGAAGACCTTAGGGTTAGCTTCATTAAAGACCTCCAAAGGTTAGTGTTATAAGTCCTTAGAACTAGGACCTTAAGCAAGTTGGGGCTGACCTTGAGGTGGGAGCCCTACCCAAGCTTGAGGTGCTTGACTTGCTTGCTGACTAAGATGCTTAAGGTGTTTGTGGGAACCTTGCCCAATCTTGAGGTGCTTGTCATGCCACTTAAATGACTAAGGTGCTTGAAGTGTTCAATTCAAACATGATCTCTCAAGAGGCATCCTCAGACAGTGGGGTAGGTCTTCTCTGTTTTTCAGCATTATTGGAGGGCATATTAGATGGGAGCACTCTCCACTGCGATAGTTCGTGCTTCTCATCATCCACCATGACTAGTATCTAGCTGAGCATGTCATTCCATCCCATGCTCTTTGTTCACACAGTTTGTCAAGCGCAAGAGTAGGCCACCATGGCACTCTTTGGGATTTTCTTATACTCAATTATACAGTCATGTTTTCATCGGGGAGAGAGAGAGAGAGAGAGAGAGAGAGAGAGAGAGAGAGAGAGAGAGATAAATTGAAATATAGTGTTACATTAACGTCTTCAAAAGGCCAAAATAACCTATGAGACCAAAAAGTTACAATGCAGTGAATCTGATACAATGTCTGAGTACTGAAAATGAAAAGAAAAGAAAAGGTACTAAAAAGGGAACTGCGTATGATACGAGCAGGGGAGGGGTCAGAGTCGTGAATGAGGACTAATATGACACAATGTGGGTATGTGTGTGGTACAAAATGAGCAGGGTGAACAATCCTCAAAAGAGTTGAATCACAGGAGATCCATCATTGGTCGTTGGTGGATATCGTCAATTTCCTCCATGGTCAGTAGTTTGTTGACCAAGGCCTGTGCATGCTAGGCCAAAGTGACCAAGATCCTTTGTTGTATTCTCTGACGGTATTTTGTAGTCCTCGGTCATTGTGGGTGTCTTGATCTCCCAAGCTCGGTCACTCGATCAATTAGCGTGCCTCTGGTATATGGAGAATGTAAGCACTCTTGTGGTAGCTACTCCTCTTGCCGCACAATGTCCACTCTAAAGAAGTCTGTGATCCGTCTCTGAGACCGTTTTGCCTCTCCTCTCATCAGGCTCTCTCTGTGTCTGTGCAACTCGAGCAAAAACAGTCCTAGACATGTCTGATCCTCATATCCCATGACTCTAGAAAGTGGTCCAAAGCCCTCTCTGAAGAACAGGTAGTAAAAGCGGCCTCGGATCTCATAGTAAACTGGGTAGTGGCATGTATAGTGCAACTCTGTCTCTGGCTCCATGTGACGTAGGGGACATGTCTTGGTCTCTGTTGGTACTCCGTTGTGCCTACCAATCTCGATTCGAAGCTGGTGTGAAGATATGCGTGTATGGCCAATAACGCACCGTATCCCATGAGATAAGTGGACATCCATGTATCTGGGCCTCGTCACAAAACCATCCTCAGTGAGCTAGAGAAGATGCTCTCTATAGAAAGCCATCTTCGTGCCTGGTTCTTATGCCTACTGTATCCAGGTCCTCCTAGTGTCAAGCTGAGTCAGGTCCTGGTAGATGAGCCTGGTGATCCCAGATTGTGTAAGAGTCAGCGAGGGTGCATCCAATGAGTATTGGAAAGGGGGTAATCTATCATGTTGAACCCATGTCCTTAAAATCATGATGTCATCTCCCCATACTAGCATGTTGTATCTTCATGCATAGCTAATTGTCGAGAGGACTCAAGTGCTAGGCGGGCATATCTATCTCTTGGGAGGTCCAATAAGTGGTGTATGAAGGAGACTGATGGTGAGTGACTCAACCACTAGTGGGGGGGGGTTGGGGGGGCAGCTAGCTTTGCTCATATAATTTCATGTGGTACTAAAGCCTTGGCTCCAGTGAGTTGCGAGATCATGGAGACCAAGGGCTTCTCCATGTCTCTCCATCCATCCGTGCGCCCCAACCTCCCATGATGGTCCAGAGAGGGCCCCCATATTTGAACTTCATAGAGCAATGGGCAGACCACCAAGGTGCCAAAAAGCCAGAGCTTCATCTAAGGCTCCTGAAACTCGATCTGTGAACACATTCTCTCCAATTCCCCCAATGTTGCATAGACTCTAATCAGTCTTGAATCTGCTGCTCTCCTCAATGAGAATGATGGTCCACTAAAGACCACCCCCAGGTAGGTGTAATCATCTGTATACTCCATTGTCTAATGGCCATAGGTGAATGTGGTTGATGCTTTCCTATCCACTATGGGGTGGTGTTAAACACCATAACCTTGGTTTTACCAAGGTTGAGAGACAAACCACTGTCGTGGGAAAACCTATGCAATGCATACAAGTGACGATGCATCCCCTCTGGAGAGTCGGAGACCAACACAATATCATCATCATATAGCAATAATGGAATCCATGTCCCTGTCAATTGTGCCTCTCTATCACCATGTCTCTCAATATAGTCAGAAACCCCATCCACATACATACCAAATAGAGTAGGGGAGAGTGAGCAGCCCTGTTTCACCTCGATAGTGGAGTGAACCAATGTAGATAGCCATTTTGGAGTGCGTACATGCCCCACTCTACTGTCTCTGTATAATTTCGGGAGAGAGAGAGAGAGAGAGAGAGAGAGAGAGAGAGAGAGAGAGAGAGAGAGAGAGAGAGAGAGAGAGAGAGAGAGATGATACACTCACTGAGTACTCACTACAAGTTCTTGTCATATATTTCCACTCTCTAAGAACTAAAAGAAACTTTGAGTCTGTGCAAAGCACAAGAACCCTAAAGTCTTCCATTGCACCTTACACATTTTTTGGTTGTTGGTTTTTGTTTTTGAGAGACAAGTGCAACTCTGGGCTTTCTTTGCTTGCATCATGCGATTCTTGAACCAATTGGGCATCCGATCTGCTACTAGTTACCTTGCTCATCGATTGGAACTTTTTTGCAAAGCTTTATCTGATTGTTTTCTATGTTTGCAACCTATCAGATTTTGTTACATTTATATCTCCACCGTTCCTGTAAATTTTTGTCTCATAGGTCATTTTGGCCTTTTGAAGACGTTAATATATCATTTCATCTCTCTCTCTCAATTTTGGGGTATAGATGGGAATCGGTGGGTAGTTGTACTCTACAAGGAGGAGTTCTCTATCACCATGTCTCTCAATATAGTCAGAAACCCCATCCACATACATACCAAATAGAGGAGGGGAGAGTGAGCAGCCCTGTTTCACCTCGATAGTGGAGTGAACCAATGTAGATAGCCCTTTTGGAGTGCGTACATGCCCCACTCTACTGTCTCTGTATAATTTCGGGAGAGAGAGAGAGAGAGAGAGAGAGAGAGAGAGAGAGAGAGAGAGAGAGAGAGAGATGATACACTCACTGCAAGTTCTTGTCATATATTTCCACTCTCTAAGAACTAAAAGAAACTTTGAGTCTGTGCAAAGCACAAGAACTCTAAAGTCTTCCGTTGCACCTTACACATTTTTTGGTTGTTGGTTTTTGTTTTTGAGAGACAAGTGCAACTCTGGGCTTTCTTTGCTTGCATCATGCAATTCTTGAGCCAATTGGGCATCCGATCTGCTACTAGTTACCTTGCTCATCGATTGGAACTTTTTTGCAAAGCTTTATCTGATTGTTTTCTATGTTTGCAACCTATCAAATTTTGTTACATTTATATCTCCACCGTTCCTATAAATTTTTGTCTCATAGGTCATTTTGGCCTTTTGAAGACGTTAATATATCATTTCATTTCATTTCATCTCTCTCTCTCTCAATTTTGGGGTATAGATGGGAATCGGTGGGTAGTTGTACTCTACAAGGAGGAGTTCTCTATATTGCCATATGCTACTTTGCACCTTCTCTCTCTCTCTCTCTCTCTCTCTCTCTCTAACCTTTCCCTTTCTCCCTCTCTCTTTCTCTCTCCCGTGTTGCCATTCATTACTTTGTAAAGCTGAGGTAAGGAGGCGTTGGTGGATTCCTGCAGCAGCTGACTTGTCGATCGTTGATCACACTCCTGTTGCTAATCCTTTCAACTCTTTCTAACTTATGCACTCATGGCGTTTCAAGACAAACTATAGAACTCTATCACATTCCTTTAAAACCCATGTCAAAGAATGTTCTCCCTCATCAAACTCCAATCATTTAGTATACCCAAACAAACTTTGTTTACCATCGCTATGAAATGAAGCAAAGTAATAATATTAGAAAGTGGAGGTGGTGCATTTGTGATTGAATCCTTTGGGTACTTGTCGGTCCACAATGACACTCTTCATTATGTAGTTTTAATTAATCCCTTTGTTCTTTAGAAAAGTATGACATTTTATTGCATTTCTTCAATGCTAAGTATGACATTTTAGTGCATTTCTTCAATGGCATGCGCACACACAAAATATCAACACAAAGCTAAAATGTGTTTAGCCTTCTTCGTGCATGTGTAGATGTGTAGATGACAAAGAGATTGGGATTCTCATGTCAAATTAATATTCACATCTAAAAACTTGGGTTTTCCATCACCAGAGTAGGCCTTTGCTAGCTCTACCAGTTAGGAAGTGTAAAGCTTATGTTCTATTACTTCAACATAAGGAGTTATGTGTAAGTTTATTATTTTCACAAAACGGTTGCCTCATTTTGTCAAACATGGTATAAAACATGAAAAAAGAACAAGTCAAACTACATATATCAAAATATCCTTGAAATTTTCATTTTCTATGTCTCAACTAACACGACACTTCTCAAAATTGGGTCCAAGTTTCTCTATATGGTACCTTGTAAGAAATTCTGAGCTCTACTTGGTGTATAATCCAAGTACTTCCCAAACTTTCTACAACTAGCTTTTCTTGCCTTTTGAAGTTCATGCACTACTAACTTTGGAGATGTGTGAGACAACGATAGACTCAAACCACAATTAGCAACACTATAAAAGTTTTGTTACCAAACCTAGGGTTGATGACATACTCACCCAATATCGTACCACACATATTCAATTGTATTCATGGAAAGGTAATTGTCAACGATGTTGGTGGACATAACCACCTTGTACCGTGAAAGAAGTGCAAGCTCCAATTAATCCTTGGTTATATGCTAAGACACAATCGGCTAGCCAATAACCAACAACACTATAAGGCCATAAAAAAGGGTTTGCCACATTCACTTAACTACTATAACAAAGAATCTTTTCTTTTAGGGTATGCAGTCCTCGAGAGTTTTGAAGGCACTAGACGTAATGCAAATCATAAGGCGTGCAACAAGCACTATACATGATACATTGCATGTGAAAGCAAATTGCAATCATCATATAGCAATTCATAATGCTACATGGTGGTTTTTTTTGTCACTTTGAGATCGAGTGGCCATAATTAGCATGGGATGTACTAGTGTGAGCAATGTTTTATCTCATACTCATAGTGCTATATGGTGGTTTTTGTTGTCACTTTCAGATCAAGTGGCCATAATTAGAACACATGGGATGTACTAGTGTGAGCAATGTTTCATCTCAAAAGGCCTACACACAATCGTTTCTACACATGTTTGAACTCCTTCACACGCTCATAAGAGGGTTTCCATAGACATTTTAAGTTGAAGGGCCTCTAAATCAGAGAGGCCCTCTTATCATGGTAGAGCATCCTCGAGAAGGAATCTCTTAAAGGTCAAATATAGTGTTCCATTCGCCAATCCAAATATCAACCACCAAGTAACTTGTTGTAGGAGGTCAAATGGTCGAGGTGACTTTCTTACAGTCATTTGGAAGGGCCTTTATGCTTTTAGCACTTGTTTGGTAACCTAATAATAGATAAAAAGTTTCCTTTCATAATATCTCAATATTTGGTAGTGGTAAGCTTCCAAATTAGGTGTACTTGTACATTTAATAGTGCAAATTGTCTAGGTGAATTTCATACCAAGGAGTGTCCCAAATTTTCTAGAGAAAGACCCTATCTTTCCCATGAAATAAGTGGGTTTGTGATAATATATTTGGTTGTCAAAAAGCAGCAACTTATATTCTAGACATAGAATTAAGTACAAGCATATGGGATTTTTCTCATGTGGATATTGCCGACGTTTGTATAACTACACACTAAGGATATGTTGTCTTGATAGACTTCGGTACTTTAAATTTATACTTCAAAATAGGAAGTATCAAACCATTAAAAAGTGCCACACTTAGATGATATTGGACACAACCATCAAATACTAAAATTGCACACATATGAGAAAACTAGCTTTCATAATGTGGCTTTATAGGCATGTGGAAAACTGTCAGTTCAATTGACAACAATGACCAAGAGAAGTGAAGGAAAAGGGAAAAAGAGGGAAGGGAGGGGGACAAATTTTTTTGTTATTTATTGAAAATTTGACCATTCCACACAGCGTCCGCATGAGAGCTGAGTGGTTTATGTCATTTATTCAAAATGTTTCACTACTAGGTCTTGGGTTCAATGCCCACAAAGGCTTAGCCATGTGAGGCTTTAAGTTTCCTTTGAGTTGGGAAATCTAAACAAGATTCTCCCTAATGGGGTGCACTTGACTTAGTATGTTTGTTCTTATTGAGTAGAGTACAATCTTATCTTTAAAATGAGCCTTCTTTTAAAGAAAACAAAAACATTCCATAGTTGCATTGTTAATTCTATGGGATAGTAGGTGCTATAGGACTTAAGGAAGAATGGTTATATAATACGGATACATGAAAAAATTCACAACAATCAACTTCTAGTTAAAATTGGCAATGGTGAATTTTTGTATATATGCCATAACTTGAAATACAACATCCGGTCCCTACCCTTAGAAGCATGTGAACCTATTTGAAGATTTTAGAGTTGCCTATATAGCACTCTAAACTCCACTAGTATGATGTTTAGAGTGCTCTTAACTCCTATTATAGCCAAAAATAAAATTTGTTATTTGACATAATTTAGGTTGAAAAATCTTCTATAAGCACATGGTTGAAGCTTACATTAGGTGTAAGTGTGGTATATTTTAAGAGAAGGGCAAGAGCTTTCCCTTTATAGATTGAGATTACATAAAGAATTGGAAGAATAAAAAAATTCACGTGGATGAAGAGAGGTTTCCCAAAAAAAAGGAGAGGCAAAGGAAGAATAGAACACCCTAAGCAAAATAACACTATGGCTTTTGCAAGTCAAAAACTAAGGTAGTTTCACCCTGCCATCTCTCTTTTTCTTATTTATAGTGCTAGTTGTAACACACACTATTAGATGGAGAAGACCTCAAAAATATAGAGTGGTCACGTTGGTAGATAAGATCCAATGTCATTGAGACCCCAAGTCTAGCTTGGGGGATTATCTCCAAAGAGAAAGTCCAAAATGAGAATGGTCCACGTCCAATGTGAATGGAGCCTTGAAGATCCCAAGGGAGATAAAATTATTTTGTGGGTGGAGAGTTGTGGGCATGCCAATGAATGGGTTCAACACATGCACGAGAGGTGAGGCTATGAGAGTCAGATTTGGAAAAGATGAAGATGAGAGCAAGGACCAAAGTAAAGGGAGAAGCTTTGCATCTTGCATTTGGTACCAAAGCATAATCAATGGCAAATATGAACAAAAATTTGTATCTAGATTTGCAAGCAAGAGGATGGAATAATGTAGTAATTGTTCATGGTGGTGAATGTTTTGTTGCAATAAGATCATGAGACAGGTCCTAGGGGAGAGTTGGGATAGGGGGCCAAGATGGTAGCTCAAGGATCTTAAGACACCTAAATACAACGGATCTTTGCATAATCCTATCGCAGATTAAGTGGAGTAATGAATATCTAAATGGGAGCAATGCTTTTGATTGTGTCATATTTACGATGATGATGCTAAGATACAATATGCTATATAATTTGTTGGATGTTGCACATAGATGGTGGCACGAAATGAGAAAGAAGTTAGCTCCTATAACTTGGGTGGATATTAAAGTAATGGTTATTGAAAATTCTGTGCCTATTGATGAGCATAGTATTGCACTTGATGCATGGTTCTTCTTATCTCAAAAGAACATCATTGTACAAGAGTATGTAGAGAAGTTTTGTGAGGTTTCTTTGAAAGTACCAGAGCATATTCTTGATTTCTTACAAGTGCATAAACTCATGCTAGGATTAGAGGAGACTTTGAGAACTCTATGCACAAAGAAAAATGTAGTACCTTGAATGAGGCCATTGAACTTGCTCTTGTGTTAGAGGATAGCAAGAAAGAACCAGTCCAACCTAGCCAGAGATCCTCATGGAGTAGGTTCCCTCGTCCTTGAGCTCCTAGTGCACCTATGATGTATCAATCTAGTCAGATGCAGGGGAAGGAAGAGAAAGATCCTCATGTTAGCACTACTCTCTTGGGTATTAAAAGGAAGGTTTCCCCTATGGCAAAAAGAGCATTCGATTGCTCTATGCTAACCCCGCAACAGAGAGAAAGAGATATGAAGGAAGGCTTATGCTATGGATGTTTGGGCAAACATAAATTCAAAGATTGTTCTAAGAAATCCAAAAGGGTAGCGAAGAATTCTTTGAATGAGGAAGATAAGGAGGAGGAAGAAGATTTTCTCGGTGAGTCTGACTCTCCCAGAGACTTTTGGTAGTGTTTGTTGCAAAGAAAGTGCGAAGTGTGCTATATGTATACTTGTCTCCGAGTGCATAGAAGGATGTCAATTAATATATATTGCACTCATTGTCTCATGAATGGACTTTGGAAGGAAAGCAAACTAAGGTCTTGTTTGAAAAAAGTTCCACTCATACTTTTATCAATTCCAAGCTATAAGTATAAGTACATTGTGGAGTTAGCAGATGGCAAGAGAACTGAGATTTGGGATGAACGAGTGGTTGATCTACCTCTCAAAATTCATTCCTATAAGAAGAAAATTGATTTTGAGATTACTCATTTAGCATGGTTTGATACTGCTTTAGGTAAGCAGTGGCATGCTAGAAAGAAGTAGCTAACAATTTTTCAACTCATGTGTACCATTCTCAAGATAATGGCAAGCGGGTGATGATTCATGGAGAACCAAACTTTCCATAGACAAATCTACACAAAACCACCAATCTTCTCAAGCTAGAATGTAAGTATATTTGCTATATTTCTAATATTCATTGTGTGCCTCCTAAGGTGGACACGACACAAAGTGGAGGTAGAATAGCATCTACTCAAGCTCTTTTTGAGAAGACACGAGGATATTTTTGATGTGTCTAAAAGTGAACTGCCTTCCAATTTTCCTCTGCATTAGAATGTGGAGCACAAGATCAAGCTTGTGTTAGGAGCACCTCCAATCACCAGACCACCATGCATGATGAGATAGAACTTAAGAAAGTGATTGATGAGTACTTGGAGAAGGGCTTGATCCGACCCACTCTTACTTGTAAAGAAGAAACATGGATCTTTCAAAATATGTATTTATTATAGGTATTTAAATAATGTCACAATAAATCACAGATATCCTATACCTAGGATAGATGATCTCTCAAATTCCCTACATGGCTCGCGATCTTTAGTAAGATAGATTTAAGGAGTGGCTATCATGAAATAGAGGAAGAGAAGAAGATGTATATAAGACAGCTTTTAGGATCAGGTTTGGTGATAATAAGTATTTAGTGATCCACTTATTAATTCTCCCATAACTTTTTTGATGTTAACTTTGTTTTTGCCATGGGTTTTACCCTCTTGATTTTTTTTATTAAAGTTTTTTTGCCATGTGCTTTACCTTTTCTTAAATTTTTTTTCATAAAAGTCTTGCTTTCACATTCATTTTGTGCTTGGAATATTCTACTTGGTGCTCTTCAGTAATTAAGGTAAAACATTTTTTGCTTTAATTATAGCTTTCTTATAATTAGCCACATGGATGAAGGCCCAATGGCATGATGACACGTGGTTCACTCTCCTTGCATGCTTTCTTTTTCAATATTAAGGGAGCAATCAGACTGCGCAAGGCTTTTGGAAGAAGGAGAAGGGGAAGACACACATCTTGTTCAAACTGCAACATACCTACAATTTTAATCGTCATAGCACTTCAATATGATTGGTGTAGCGGTTTTGAGTATAAGGCTTGAGTTGTAGGGATGGTTGTTCAAATCATATGAGTCCAGCTTGCGCCACAGTCCATTGCATATCCACCATGTTTCAGGCCTCCTATGCTGGAAATGAATTTTGTTCTCCATGTCTACTGATGTGGAATGGACGAATGAAATTCAACCACGTAAGCATTCTCTTCTTTGGTTTCCAAGCAGTCTGAATACAACCTGAGGAGATGTCAAGGTAAAGAAGAGTGTTTAGTGTCAATTTACAGCCCCATCATCATCTACTTCTACGTCACCAATAGTATGGCTTCCCTTGAAGCCTCTCTTGCTTCCACTGCTCACTCCGGCTCTTGTCAACACCAATACGAAAATTATTGGAAGTCAAACTTCAAGCCATCGCCACACCGTCCTCGCATGCATCTTTGGAATCTTGCAAATGAGCAAAACCTTACTCCCAATGTTCCTTGGCACGTCAAACCAAAGTATCATGCCTCTGCCATCGTTGCTAAGGTCACATATGTTCCACCCTCACCAACGATTTTCCCCCTAGCTTTGAGTCATTCAAAAGGGTTTTTCCTCTTCTGATTTTACCTTTGTCATGCAAAAAATTCATGCAATTTTTGCACAAGGCTAGACACTGCCCATGTTGTGCATGTGGTAAGATCTCCCTATTTGCATCCAATCTAGCAGTAAATCCCTAAGTGAGCCAAAAACCTATGTACACACTATTCTCACAAACCTAACACTGGTCATTGCCTAGCCAATGGTCACTAGTCAAATGGATACCACACTTAGGCTAGAGCTCTCAACTTACATTTGCTAACAACCTACACTAGATATCACCCATAATAGTCACTTGCATGGCAGGAAAAAGTTCCCATTCACACTTACCATGGTTAGGTGGCTATGGTATACACTTAGAAAAATTAGATAGGTTGAGTCTGATGGATGGAGTTGAGACGTATAAACTTAACATAGAGTCATTACATATACAAGGTACCTTGCTCACAACATGGGAACCTACTCTAGTCTCTTGTTGACACCATAGATGATTTATTATCTCTGTTGTATTTGGCTATATAAGCCCTTCATCTTAGTGGAGACATTTCTACATTTTGTGCTTATTGTGTGATCCTGGTTTTAGTCTTTCACACTTTTCCCCATGAGAGAGACAAAGAGTAAGAGTGAGAGACACCATAAAGCAGCCAAAAGTGTTATGTGGCTGCTTTATGACCAAGTCTATAGGTGGACATTTTCTCCCACCGTGTCTAAGCGGTATATATGTGTCCTAAAGCATCCAATAGTGCTTTTTGTGTGCCGCTCCTCATCCAAGAGTTGTGTCCCCCTCAACAGTTGTAGCTCCTACAATGCAATCACACATTGGAGATTCAGCAATCCCATTGCAAAATCAAAATACATGCAAAGCGGGAGCTTTGCGCTTCTTGCGCACTGCAAAATCTTGCCTCTTACCCAATTTTTTGTAGTGCATGTAGTATGTTGGCTGCATATTTCTTGTACTTGCACAAATCCTACCCGGTGGTATTCACCACCAAGCAACACTTTAAAGGCACCAATTTCAAGGGGATGACTAGAACCAACAGCCTATGGCTTAACCTGCTTGGAAAAACTAGTATGAGCATATAGGCTTCAAGATTGTGACTATAAATCACGTCTTTTTAGAGTGCATGGAGGGAATGCACTACAAGTATCGTCAGCTCCAACTAGGTGTATAGTTCCATAGAAGGACATGTAGCATATAAATAGCAAGCAATATATCTTTCTTGTCCACCCGAGAGAGTGCCATTAATAGCAAGAGCACGATCAAATTTTATTAGCAAAAATGAGATTTATGCATAGATAAGTGATCCAACTATCGCAAAATCTCCATGGGTGTCCAATATTTCGCTTGTCCACAAAGGTTGTGAGAGCAAAACATAGGCTCAACTAGTGCTACTAGAATTCTATATCCACCCAAAATTTCATGCAGGGGAGCATAATGACAATAGGAGATGGTGTTAAAAGGATGGGTAGCCAATTCAATTATATAAAATTGTGTTATTGTAAGCCTCTATTTGGTGCTACTCCATTGATTTTGCCAAGGTCACCCATAGTCCCACTCACCTCCATGCACAGTCCCTTGTCGTAGCTGCTATGTTCAGTTTGGTATACATAAAATAAAAAGTAATGAATTCCTCCCCTTCCAATAGGGATAAAAAAAGTAAGTGATCCGTCATTACTGGAGGAGAAGCTTATCATGACACTCCAACAGCGGAGGAGGAGCCACATCATGTCCCTTCAACGTTAAAATTGAAGTGGAAGAAAAGGGGGGGGGGGAGAGAGAGAGAGAGAGAGAGAGAGAGAGAGAGAGAGAGAGAGAGAGAGAGAGAGAGAGAGAGAGAGAGAGAGAAGCCATTATCAAAGCAATTTGAGTAAAGAGGGCAAAGGTATATCCAAGAGTGTTGTACCTTGGCTGCAATGGTCTCCTGTGAGTCCTCCCCGATCTTCTATGAGCACCATGGTTTCAAAGAACATTGTTCTTACACAATCGTTTCTTGCAAAAGAAACGAGCATGAATATGTTTCCAAGTGTTGAGTTGGTAGAGGCCTATTGGTGATCCATGCAAAAAATTCCAGCCACCGCTGAGCTAGCAAAGATCTAGGGGTTGTAGCACAAATTTTGGCTGAGAAAGTCCCAACATATGTATGGTTTGGAGGTGCTACCCCATGCCCTTGGACCTTGACGATTGTGGATCAGGTAACGAACCAAAAATAGCTGCGAAGTCTACTATACTCACATTTGTATATGACACTAATTTTATGGTCTCTTATTTGACATTGTGTTGTTACTAAGAGACATTGTGTCGTTTGACCAAGAATAGTAAGTTAACTAGCCAAACTTGTGACTTCAAAAGAAATAAGCGTATGAAGGTAGATGAACTCACCCTTGTCCCTTTTAGGAATAGTAGCGAGACCCACCATGTGAAAACCCTCTTAAAGCATTGTAAGTACAAGACACACCAATTGGGAAGAGAATTCTAACAGAGTTTCCATATTACAGTGTGCCCAAGTCTCTCCAACATGATATAGTAGTCAATTCATGTTGGTTTGTAAGCTTCTATCTAGAGCTCCTCGTACAACGGCACAACTAAAGGAGAAAGCCAAGCAACTAAAGTATGTCAAGAAATTAAGAACGAGCAGTGTAAGTAAAAGGCAAGCCAATTGAAAAGAGCGTTTTAATATATAATAAGTGACATAGTCTTCAACATGGTACTAGTCCATTCATGTTTCTCTACAAGTTATATCTAAAGTTTCCCGTAGTACATTGTTGCCACGCAAAAGGACAAAGTTTGAAAGCTATAGACAATAGGAGATGGTGTTAAAAGGATGGTGTTAGAAGGATGGGTAGCCAATTCAATTATATAAAATTGTGTTATTGTAAGCCTCTATTTGGTGCTACTCCATTGATTTTGCCAAGGTCACCCATAGTCCCACTCACCTCCATGCACAGTCCCTTGTCGTAGCTGCTATGTTCAGTTTGGTATACATAAAATAAAAAGTAATGAATTCCTCCCCTTCCAATAGGGATAAAAAAAGTAAGTGATCCGTCATTACTGGAGGAGAAGCTTATCATGACACTCCAATAGCGGAGGAGGAGCCACATCATGTCCCTTCAACGTTAAAATTGAAGTGGAAGAAAAGGGGGGGGGGGGGGGGGGAGAGAGAGAGAGAGAGAGAGAGAGAGAGAGAGAGAAGCCATTATCAAAGCAATTTGAGTAAAGAGGGCAAAGGTATATCCAAGAGTGTTGTACCTTGGCTGCAATGGTCTCGTGTGAGTCCTCCCCGATCTTCTATGAGCACCATGGTTTCAAAGAACATTGTTCTTACACAATCGTTTCTTGCAAAAGAAACGAGCATGAATATGTTTCCAAGTGTTGAGTTGGTAGAGGCCTATTGGTGATCCATGCAAAAAATTCCAGCCACCGCTGAGCTAGCAAAGATCTAGGGGTTGTAGCACAAATTTTGGCTGAGAAAGTCCCAACATATGTATGGTTTGGAGGTGCTACCCCATGCCCTTGAACCTTGACGATTGTGGATCAGGTAACGAACCAAAAATAGCTGCGAAGTCTACTATACTCACATTTGTATATGACACTAATTTTATGGTCTCTTATTTGACATTGTGTTGTTACTAAGAGACATTGTGTCGTTTGACCAAGAATAGTAAGTTAACTAGCCAAACTTGTGACTTCAAAAGAAATAAGCGTATGAAGGTAGATGAACTCACCCTTGTCCCTTTTAGGAATAGTAGCGAGACCCACCATGTGAAAACCCTCTTAAAGCATTGTAAGTACAAGGCACACCAATTGGGAAGAGAATTCTAACAGAGTTTCCATATTACAGTGTGCCCAAGTCTCTCCAACATGATATAGTAGTCAATTCATGTTGGTTTGTAAGCTTCTATCTAGAGCTCCTCGTACAACGGCACAACTAAAGGAGAAAGCCAAGCAACTAAAGTATGTCAAGAAATTAAGAACGAGCAGTGTAAGTAAAAGGCAAGCCAATTGAAAAGAGCGTTTTAATATATAATAAGTGACATAGTCTTCAACATGGTACTAGTCCATTCATGTTTCTCTACAAGTTATATCTAAAGTTTCCCGTAGTACATTGTTGCCACGCAAAAGGACAAAGTTTGAAAGCTATAGACAATAGGAGATGGTGTTAAAAGGATGGTGTTAGAAGGATGGGTAGCCAATTCAATTATATAAAATTGTGTTATTGTAAGCCTCTATTTGGTGCTACTCCATTGATTTTGCCAAGGTCACCCATAGTCCCACTCACCTCCATGCACAGTCCCTTGTCGTAGCTGCTATGTTCAGTTTGGTATACATAAAATAAAAAGTAATGAATTCCTCCCCTTCCAATAGGGATAAAAAAAGTAAGTGATCCGTCATTACTGGAGGAGAAGCTTATCATGACACTCCAATAGCGGAGGAGGAGCCACATCATGTCCCTTCAACGTTAAAATTGAAGTGGAAGAAAAGGGGGGGGGGGGGGGGGAGAGAGAGAGAGAGAGAGAGAGAGAGAGAGAGAGAGAGAGAGAGAAGCCATTATCAAAGCAATTTGAGTAAAGAGGGCAAAGGTATATCCAAGAGTGTTGTACCTTGGCTGCAATGGTCTCGTGTGAGTCCTCCCCGATCTTCTATGAGCACCATGGTTTCAAAGAACATTGTTCTTACACAATCGTTTCTTGCAAAAGAAACGAGCATGAATATGTTTCCAAGTGTTGAGTTGGTAGAGGCCTATTGGTGATCCATGCAAAAAATTCCAGCCACCGCTGAGCTAGCAAAGATCTAGGGGTTGTAGCACAAATTTTGGCTGAGAAAGTCCCAACATATGTATGGTTTGGAGGTGCTACCCCATGCCCTTGAACCTTGACGATTGTGGATCAGGTAACGAACCAAAAATAGCTGCGAAGTCTACTATACTCACATTTGTATATGACACTAATTTTATGGTCTCTTATTTGACATTGTGTTGTTACTAAGAGACATTGTGTCGTTTGACCAAGAATAGTAAGTTAACTAGCCAAACTTGTGACTTCAAAAGAAATAAGCGTATGAAGGTAGATGAACTCACCCTTGTCCCTTTTAGGAATAGTAGCGAGACCCACCATGTGAAAACCCTCTTAAAGCATTGTAAGTACAAGGCACACCAATTGGGAAGAGAATTCTAACAGAGTTTCCATATTACAGTGTGCCCAAGTCTCTCCAACATGATATAGTAGTCAATTCATGTTGGTTTGTAAGCTTCTATCTAGAGCTCCTCGTACAACGGCACAACTAAAGGAGAAAGCCAAGCAACTAAAGTATGTCAAGAAATTAAGAACGAGCAGTGTAAGTAAAAGGCAAGCCAATTGAAAAGAGCGTTTTAATATATAATAAGTGACATAGTCTTCAACATGGTACTAGTCCATTCATGTTTCTCTACAAGTTATATCTAAAGTTTCCCGTAGTACATTGTTGCCACGCAAAAGGACAAAGTTTGAAAGCTATAGACAATAGGAGATGGTGTTAAAAGGATGGTGTTAGAAGGATGGGTAGCCAATTCAATTATATAAAATTGTGTTATTGTAAGCCTCTATTTGGTGCTACTCCATTGATTTTGCCAAGGTCACCCATAGTCCCACTCACCTCCATGCACAGTCCCTTGTCGTAGCTGCTATGTTCAGTTTGGTATACATAAAATAAAAAGTAATGAATTCCTCCCCTTCCAATAGGGATAAAAAAAGTAAGTGATCCGTCATTACTGGAGGAGAAGCTTATCATGACACTCCAATAGCGGAGGAGGAGCCACATCATGTCCCTTCAACGTTAAAATTGAAGTGGAAGAAAAGGGGGGGGGGGGGAGAGAGAGAGAGAGAGAGAGAGAGAGAGAGAGAGAGAGAGCCATTATCAAAGCAATTTGAGTAAAGAGGGCAAAGGTATATCCAAGAGTGTTGTACCTTGGCTACAATGGTCTCGTGTGAGTCCTCCCCGATCTTCTATGAGCACCATGGTTTCAAAGAACATTGTTCTTACACAATCGTTTCTTGCAAAAGAAACGAGCATGAATATGTTTCCAAGTGTTGAGTTGGTAGAGGCCTATTGGTGATCCATGCAAAAAATTCCAGCCACCGCTGAGCTAGCAAAGATCTAGGGGTTGTAGCACAAATTTTGGCTGAGAAAGTCCCAACATATGTATGGTTTGGAGGTGCTACCCCATGCCCTTGAACCTTGACGATTGTGGATCAGGTAACGAACCAAAAATAGCTGCGAAGTCTACTATACTCACATTTGTATATGACACTAATTTTATGGTCTCTTATTTGACATTGTGTTGTTACTAAGAGACATTGTGTCGTTTGACCAAGAATAGTAAGTTAACTAGCCAAACTTGTGACTTCAAAAGAAATAAGCGTATGAAGGTAGATGAACTCACCCTTGTCCCTTTTAGGAATAGTAGCGAGACCCACCATGTGAAAACCCTCTTAAAGCATTGTAAGTACAAGGCACACCAATTGGGAAGAGAATTCTAACAGAGTTTCCATATTACAGTGTGCCCAAGTCTCTCCAACATGATATAGTAGTCAATTCATGTTGGTTTGTAAGCTTCTATCTAGAGCTCCTCGTACAACGGCACAACTAAAGGAGAAAGCCAAGCAACTAAAGTATGTCAAGAAATTAAGAAAGAGCAGTGTAAGTAAAAGGCAAGCCAATTGAAAAGAGCGTTTTAATATATAATAAGTGACATAGTCTTCAACATGGTACTAGTCCATTCATGTTTCTCTACAAGTTATATCTAAAGTTTCCCGTAGTACATTGTTGCCACGCAAAAGGACAAAGTTTGAAAGCTATAGACAATAGGAGATGGTGTTAAAAGGATGGTGTTAAAAGGATGGGTAGCCAATTCAATTATATAAAATTGTGTTATTGTAAGCCTCTATTTGGTGCTACTCCATTGATTTTGCCAAGGTCACCCATAGTCCCACTCACCTCCATGCACAGTCCCTTGTCGTAGCTGCTATGTTCAGTTTGGTATACATAAAATAAAAAGTAATGAATTCCTCCCCTTCCAATAGGGATAAAAAAAGTAAGTGATCCGTCATTACTGGAGGAGAAGCTTATCATGACACTCCAATAGCGGAGGAGGAGCCACATCATGTCCCTTCAACGTTAAAATTGAAGTGGAAGAAAAGGGGGGGGGGGGGAGAGAGAGAGAGAGAGAGAGAGACAGAGAGAAGCCATTATCAAAGCAATTTGAGTAAAGAGGGCAAAGGTATATCCAAGAGTGTTGTACCTTGGCTGCAATGGTCTCGTGTGAGTCCTCCCCGATCTTCTATGAGCACCATGGTTTCAAAGAACATTGTTCTTACACAATCGTTTCTTGCAAAAGAAACGAGCATGAATATGTTTCCAAGTGTTGAGTTGGTAGAGGCCTATTGGTGATCCATGCAAAAAATTCCAGCCACCGCTGAGCTAGCAAAGATCTAGGGGTTGTAGCACAAATTTTGGCTGAGAAAGTCCCAACATATGTATGGTTTGGAGGTGCTACCCCATGCCCTTGAACCTTGACGATTGTGGATCAGGTAACGAACCAAAAATAGCTGCGAAGTCTACTATACTCACATTTGTATATGACACTAATTTTATGGTCTCTTATTTGACATTGTGTTGTTACTAAGAGACATTGTGTCGTTTGACCAAGAATAGTAAGTTAACTAGCCAAACTTGTGACTTCAAAAGAAATAAGCGTATGAAGGTAGATGAACTCACCCTTGTCCCTTTTAGGAATAGTAGCGAGACCCACCATGTGAAAACCCTCTTAAAGCATTGTAAGTACAAGGCACACCAATTGGGAAGAGAATTCTAACAGAGTTTCCATATTACAGTGTGCCCAAGTCTCTCCAACATGATATAGTAGTCAATTCATGTTGGTTTGTAAGCTTCTATCTAGAGCTCCTCGTACAACGGCACAACTAAAGGAGAAAGCCAAGCAACTAAAGTATGTCAAGAAATTAAGAAAGAGCAGTGTAAGTAAAAGGCAAGCCAATTGAAAAGAGCGTTTTAATATATAATAAGTGACATAGTCTTCAACATGGTACTAGTCCATTCATGTTTCTCTACAAGTTATATCTAAAGTTTCCCGTAGTACATTGTTGCCACGCAAAAGGACAAAGTTTGAAAGCTATAGACAATAGGAGATGGTGTTGAAAGGATGGTGTTAAAAGGATGGGTAGCCAATTCAATTATATAAAATTGTGTTATTGTAAGCCTCTATTTGGTGCTACTCCATTGATTTTGCCAAGGTCACCCATAGTCCCACTCACCTCCATGCACAGTCCCTTGTCGTAGCTGCTATGTTCAGTTTGGTATACATAAAATAAAAAGTAATGAATTCCTCCCCTTCCAATAGGGATAAAAAAAGTAAGTGATCCGTCATTACTGGAGGAGAAGCTTATCATGACACTCCAATAGCGGAGGAGGAGCCACATCATGTCCCTTCAACGTTAAAATTGAAGTGGAAGAAAAGGGGGGGGGGGGGAGAGAGAGAGAGAGAGAGAGAGAGAGACAGAGAGAAGCCATTATCAAAGCAATTTGAGTAAAGAGGGCAAAGGTATATCCAAGAGTGTTGTACCTTGGCTGCAATGGTCTCGTGTGAGTCCTCCCCGATCTTCTATGAGCACCATGGTTTCAAAGAACATTGTTCTTACACAATCGTTTCTTGCAAAAGAAACGAGCATGAATATGTTTCCAAGTGTTGAGTTGGTAGAGGCCTATTGGTGATCCATGCAAAAAATTCCAGCCACCGCTGAGCTAGCAAAGATCTAGGGGTTGTAGCACAAATTTTGGCTGAGAAAGTCCCAACATATGTATGGTTTGGAGGTGCTACCCCATGCCCTTGAACCTTGACGATTGTGGATCAGGTAACGAACCAAAAATAGCTGCGATGTCTACTATACTCACATTTGTATATGACACTAATTTTATGGTCTCTTATTTGACATTGTGTTGTTACTAAGAGACATTGTGTCGTTTGACCAAGAATAGTAAGTTAACTAGCCAAACTTGTGACTTCAAAAGAAATAAGCGTATGAAGGTAGATGAACTCACCCTTGTCCCTTTTAGGAATAGTAGCGAGACCCACCATGTGAAAACCCTCTTAAAGCATTGTAAGTACAAGGCACACCAATTGGGAAGAGAATTCTAACAGAGTTTCCATATTACAGTGTGCCCAAGTCTCTCCAACATGATATAGTAGTCAATTCATGTTGGTTTGTAAGCTTCTATCTAGAGCTCCTCGTACAACGGCACAACTAAAGGAGAAAGCCAGGCAACTAAAGTATGTCAAGAAATTAAGAAAGAGCAGTGTAAGTAAAAGGCAAGCCAATTGAAAAGAGCGTTTTAATATATAGTAAGTGACATAGTCTTCAACATGGTACTAGTCCATTCATGTTTCTCTACAAGTTATATCTAAAGTTTCCCGTAGTACATTGTTGCCACGCAAAAGGACAAAGTTTGAAAGCTATAGACAAAGCTCAAAGATAGAACTAGAGCATGTGCGAATAGGACCTAAGATGTGCGAATAGGACCTAAGAGCTTTTCAATCTTCAATTAAGGAGTGAGTCAGGTTGAGCTCGTTCTTTGTTCATACTACGAACTTGCATGAATGAAGTCGCCATCAAGTAAAGAGCTTTTCAATATTCAATTAAGGAGTGATATTCAATTAAGGAGTGAGTCAGGTTGAGCTCATTCTTTGTTCAAAACTATACTACGGACTTAGATGAATGAAGTCGCCATCAAGTAAAAAAAGTTGATTGGCATAAAAAGTCCAGTGCATAGCCAACGGGGCTTCGACTTCCATGTAGAATGAACTTCCAATGTCCATACTCATACTCATACTCATAGCAATGCAATGTCCAATTTACGAAGGAGCCACCACGTTGAAGCTCTTTTCAAAAGTATGTTCCTCACCTTCATGATTGAAGTTGCCAATTTTAGTAACGTTGTTGAGCAAAAAGTTCCAATGTGTCGCGAATAGAGGTTTTAACTACTAAGTAAATTAAACTTGCCCACATTCATACTCAAAGCAATGCAATGTTCCATTTAGGAAGGAGTCACCATGTTCAAGCTATTTCCAAAAGTATGTTCCTCATATAATTATTGATAGGAAGCTTGAGTATGCATTCCTCAATGGAAAAACAAATCATAATCTACAATCGATCACTTAACAGCTGCCTTTGAGCTACCAATAGGAGATGCAAGGAGTTTAATCCTATATAATCTCAAAGGCTTTCCTTTCAAAATGCCTCATGGGTTGTAATGTTAACTTATCAAAATACTAGATATCTATGTTATTACATAGAGAAGGGATCATGAGGATATTGGTTAAGTATGATAAAACCTTGATAAGATACCAACACGGCTTCATGAAGAGCCTTGTGATGTTATTCCTTGTTTTTCCTAAGAAAGCTCTAAATTTGTTGCCCTTCCATAAATGTCTATCCTTAGTCAATGATGCCATTGCCAACACTGTACTTTGTGAGGTAATGCTTTTTGAGTTTTTGTTCCTTAACATCATAGGCATTCACAATCAATAATGACATGTCATTTCTTGCAAGGCTCTTTTTCATTGTTAGCAAGGTGTAAATGTACTTTTTCTTTTTGTATTGCACATAATAGCTAATCATTTTGTACAATTTACTCAAGTTGTTCGCAATCATATATTTTACTTTATTAGCTCTTGATCATAGAATTGGGTAAAAGTTATCATTAACACTGTTTGGTTTTGAAACAATTGTTGATCATATGTTTTGGTCAAATACTCAACTAAGCACGTGGTGATATAGATACACAGGTTCATAGTAGGTCATTTTTCCCCTTTTGTATCTTTTGTAATTAAGGTCCACTTTGTAGTAAATCTATCGCTTATTTGATAGTCATTTACTTCCTCATATTTCTTTCAAACAGGAACTCCTCTCTTCAAACATATAAATCGTGTACTAATAAGAGCTACATGTCTCTTGTACTCTTGTTTGGTTGCTTGTCTTCTTTTTTAGAAGCTCTTGGTTTTTTCTTGTAATGTTCATGGCTTTTGCCCTTCACAAGTTGTAGATTTGACTCCTTTTGGAGACACACACACATGTTGTGACATATTGCATGTACAACAAGGCCAAGTATCAATATTATTGTATGATTTGATAAGCAAAGATAATTCTCGGAGGAATGCCACCACCAACATTAGCATGTGAGTTTAACAATTGGGTTTGTGTAGAAGAATTCTGTATAGGAATTGACAGGGCCACCGAGTTCATCCTGAAGGGCGTCCTTCCCGGAGTGTTCTAATTTTGCAATCCTGAAAGATTAAGCTCTACTTCTTTCAAGGGAGAGCAAACATCAAGCAAAGCGTGTACGACGTTGATACTTGTTTCAAGGAAAGCAGGATAGGGAATAAGTGTAAATGTAAGAGACACGCAAAAACATGGCAAGTAGGACAGAATACTGCGGATCCGAAAGGAACAACACAGACTGATCGCTAGAATTGTTGGAAAGAATGTACCATTAAGGTGTTTGCTGTCTCTGAACCACACTGAAAATCCTCCCTAACCAGAGAAAAAGAGCTTTCATCTTCATTCAATTCAAAGGGAATAAAGAACCTTGCCTTTGTCGATCACAAAGCCGAACATTCCGTACTGTTCTTATCAAGCCAAAAGCAAACCGTTGTCATGCCATTCTTTGATAGCTGATTGTATGGCGAGGTTGGGAATGAGACTTTTGTGACTAAGCTCAAGATTGGTCATTGGTGACCTGTTGTTCGTCCGTAGCCAAAGCTTAATAGCATCATGCTCGTACGTGAAACCATCCGCTGCAATGTGCGGCTTCTCCATGATTTCCTGTTTCAATATGAGATGCATTCAAATGTCTTGGTGAATGGCATTGCCAACAAGTGACAATCAATCACTCTCATTGTCAAAGAAAAAATGCAACCAACATGCACCACAAAGACAGGCTATTGGGTTGCCAAGTTCACTGATAACACATCTCATAATCTAGCTACTTCTGTACAGACCAGCCAGGCTGGTGAGCTTTTTGAGGAGCTCTGCACATCTGAAACAGGGGATGGATAGCTTGAAAACCCAATAGCTTCACATTGCTCAAGCAAAACCACATAATCAAAAATAAGAAAGGAGTGAGTTGGAACCTGAGATATGGGGCAGAAAAAAGAGCCTGGAATAATATTCATTCTACCAGAGGAAGATGGCCCTGCATAGGCGACACTGGCAGCTGCCATATCTGCAACTCTCTGGAGACGTTCAAGTTCGGGAAGTATTTTAGTCTCCAGATTAGGGCGATGCTTCCTTCTTGGATCTGCACACTGCACACTCAAGTGGGCAAGAGCTGATGCTTCTACAAGAGGCCATTCACCTGCAATCTTGTCAAGCACGTCCTCAACTTGTCCACAATCTAATGCTTCCTCAACTAAATCAGTAACCCCCATTGGTTTCTGGCCTGTCAACAGCTGCAACATGACAATGCCTAGAGAATATACATCCGATTCACGGGTTACCAAACCCGTCCGGAGATACTCTGGATCTATATATACAGCGGTTCCAACCAGCACAGTCTCGTTGTAGATGGTAGTATTAAATGTAACATTGTTTGGTACTAGCTTAGCTACGCCAACATCACTGATCTTGCTGACAAAGTGTTGATCTAGCAGAATATTGCCAGGTTTCAGATCACGGTGAACAACTGGCTGAGGGCGTGAGTGAAGGAAGAGGAGAGCTGTTGCAACTTCTAAACAGATTCGAAATCGAACATACCAAGGCAAGGGAGGAGTATTGTCTTTACAATACAAGCGGTCCTCAAGGCTGCCATTGGCCATGTAATCATAAACAATACAACCGTGCTCAGGGCAGGCCCCAAGTAGCATCACCAGGTGAGGGTGACGAATGTGAGCCAATAGCTCTACCTGGAACAGTACAGCACAACAGGAAATGAGACAAAACAGGAGAACCAGAAAATCGCGAAGCATACATGACCTAATTACAGACGATTGGGAAGGCAATTCAAAGAACATAAGACTCAATTGTAAACGATTGGGACGTGACATAAATTCCAATCCAATTTCTTTTGTCACTCACTTCTTTCTCGAATTCTTTGCGCCCTTGCGAGCCTTCTGTAGCCAAAACCTTGATTGCAACTGTCATATGATGTAATTTTCCCTTGTAGACTGGTCCATATCCACCTTGCCCTAACTTGTTCTCTTCACAAAAATTATCTGTTGCTATTTGTATCTCTTGAAAGGTGTAATCTGAGTACTTCTGCTCCTTCCTCAACTTCAGAATTGCCTCTCGTCTTGCAGTAGCCTCTTTAGAAGCTCTCTCCTCAGCTTCTTTCCTCAGCTTGTCAAGGTTTAAAATTGTTTCTTCATATCTGCGTCTTTCTGCCTGAAGTTCTTTCTCACCCAACTCTGCTGCCAATGCAGAAGCATCTGCCATCCTTCTTGTAGCCACCAAGTCATTTCGTGTGACATTATGCTTTCTTACTTCTTCCGCTAGCCTCTCTTGTAAAATCTCTTGATCCCTCTGAGCTGCTTCTACCATGGCGCCAACTCTCTCAAGTTCCTTTTTGTAAGAAGAAGCATTTTGTGATGTGATCCTAGCCTCCTGC
Organism: Adiantum capillus-veneris; assembly: GCF_014529385.1. NCBI lineage: Eukaryota > Viridiplantae > Streptophyta > Polypodiopsida > Polypodiales > Pteridaceae > Adiantum > Adiantum capillus-veneris. The sequence continues at coordinate 68,830,053 of NC_140952.1, forward strand.
AAAGCGGCATCTAGTTTCCTTTCATACTCATCAATCTGTATGAACAATGGCAAATCTCTAAATCAGAGCTCGCCTTTCTACTGAACTATGAGCTGAAAAAGTACTCCACAGACAATCACCTTTTTCTTGCCATTTTCAATTATACCCTCTGCCATTTTAAAGTTGTTTGCTTGCCACTCTGCTTCCCTCTGAACCCAGAGTTGTGCGGATTGCTTCGCTTCATTCAGCTGCTGCTGCAGTGATTCGAACTCCAGAGCTGGAAGAGCCTGCATACACTAGCAAATCAGAGCAATTTCCAATGCATAAAATCCCATGATCCTCAACAAATTTGATATATACGTGATACACACATGATTGCTGTTTTGATCCCTTTTGGCTGAAATGATGCTTACGGAAACAAATGACACAAGCAATCAGTCACATGGTCACTGAAAAACAAGAAAATAGTGATGAGGCACTACCATACCAGCCTTTGAATTTGCAATCCCAGCAAACTAACGCTAATGCCCATGGGTTAATGGTGTCAGCCATGGGTGAAGGAACTCAGATTTAGGGATGGAAAGCCTCGTGCACAGCCACAAAGAATAATTTCATTGATTGATTTAGGAGTCCAACATACTTATACCTCATTGGCGTTACATGCAGGGTTGAGATCCATTGGAGCATTTTCCACTTCATGCAAAGAATTTCGTGATGAAAATGCTTCAAGTGTGCTTGATCCGGCCAAGTTTTCTAGATCCAAGCTAAATTGAGAGAGTGCATCATAATCACTGCACGATTCCAAATCTGATGTATCCATCATCCTATGGTTGCTTGCATTTGCAGCAGATGAGTTGGCTAAACCGCTCAAGTCCTCCATGGACGCGCTAGTAGGGGAGCCTTTTCCTGCACGACCAGTAGCCAGAGATGTTTTGCTTTCAATCCTAGTAACCAAAGGTGTTTTGTCATTTCCAGGTCTCTGCCAGTGATCAGCCCTACGAGATTCTTCCTGAAAGGGTACAGCCGCTGTAGCTTCAGACAACCTACTAGGAGGCATGGCTGAATGGTACCTCATCAGAACTCTAGGAGAAGAACTTGAAAGGCCAACACTATCAGGAGTCCCTCGTGAAATATTCACGGAAGCACTATTTACCAATCTCGCATGCGAAGTGCCATCTTCACCAACTAAAAAGCCCTCCGCTGTAATCAACTGATCTGCTTGCAAAAACATAAAGAAGTCATGCTTCACGCATTAAAGATTTTTGTGAAAAAAATTGTTGTTCACCATACTTTTTTAAAGACGCAAACAGGTGTGCATGCATTAAACCATGCGACGACATGCACTGACATGCACAACCAATCTGTAACAAAATATCCTTCCCTCGCTAGATGGCAGGCATCTATGTTAATACGCACACTTTTGGGCATGATAGGATCCACCTTCAAATAAATCCACCGTGTTCATAAGACTAGATCCCAAATATAGTCCTCCCTAAACAAACATAAAACATAAAACACTGCTCTCTTTAGTCCTCCCTTTTAACAAACACAAGTGAGACTCCATCCGCCTCCGGCGGAGTGGCCATCTGCGATGTCAAAAAGACTATCAAAGATAGGCCACACCTCACAATACAAAATGAAAGAAAGCATCAAAAGTAAATAAATCGCTCTCTCATGGATTAGTAGATTAAAGTTTTCCTCACCATCCACATGTACAATTGCATCTCATCTTTCTAACCATACGTTCGCACAAAGCTATCTCTTGGTACCACATTTTGTAGTCATAGAGCTTCTTTCTAAGTGATGATTTGGATTTAGCTCAAACTATCTCACACAACCATCATGTCGTGGGTATAGTGGCACTTATAGATTAACTCTCGTAACCAATCATGCCACATTACGTACTTTGAGTGGGATTCCCGCTGCCTTTGCGACAATGCTACTTGTTTAGCATACGGTTGACTAAAGTAAGGCTTGAATTACCTCCATTCAGCTTAGAACTAAATCAACTCCTAAACAACCCCAAAACTGCCCCCAAATTTGCCTTGAAACTTGCCCTCAAACTGTCTCAAATATGCCCCCCAAACAGCCCCAAATCAACTCCCAAACAAATACCTACTATTTTACCCCCAAATTCCTACTTTTTGCCGTTTTGCTTCATGTTCCGCCTGTTCCGGAACGGCATTCCATTCCCGGCTCCGTTTCGGGAATGGGACTCGTCCGGAACGCCATTTCGGAACGTTTGGACTGGCTCATCCCACCGACTCTCCCCTTACCAACTCAAGCAGGATGGTTTTTAAACCAAGCCAAAATCTCTGTCGTAACCAGTTATCAATCTAAATGAGCCAATAGCTGTCAGCAAATGGCCTATTTTAGAGTTTTTAGAACAGTAAGTTTGCAAAGGCCAACCCTATGTTTTTAACCTTAAAAATAGTCAAGCCCATTGCTTGGCGTTGTCACGTGACACATCCAACCCTATGTGTCCGTGGACAAGCTACAGCATGATCAGGGTTCAGTCAGTCCAGTCAGTCTAGATTAGAAGTGATATGGCACTTTTGTGAGTCTATTCGTAGACCGTGCATGCCCAGTCACTTAGTGTAGATGCATATCCTCTGGTGGCACACAGCATGATAATCAATAATCCCATCAGAATCCATTAGAATCAGTTAGGGGATTTTTCCAGTGCATTTAGCCTATTTACCCTATTTTTCACTTATTATTTTTGAGTGATTTTCCAACAAAAGTAGGTAGGGCAATTTTGCTAAGAAAATATATAAGCAAACCCAAGTTAGCACTCGATGGCAAAAGAGGCAGCAGGAGCACATGCTCAACAGGCACCTTCTCAACAGAACCCCAGCAGAACCCCCCCAAGAGACCTAGCGTTTTTGCTTCACAAGCCTAAAGCTAGCGTTTTGGATCAGATCAGCCCTGGCGTGTTGGTGCACAGCAGATCAGCCCCGGCGCCATCGCTACACAGCACATCAGCCTAGCGTTTTTGCATTTGCAGAACCACGGCGACAAAAGGACCAATTTCAGCCCTAGCGTTTTTGGTTTGCAGCATACCCTCAGCGTTTTTGCAGATCATTGCGACGGAACATCAAGAACCACCAGCGTTTTCAGTTTTCAGCCTTTAGACACCGCAGATCAAGTCCCGAACCTAGCAGATCTCACCTTCTCGCGGCAGTTCTTCGCCGCACAGTCAGTTTCAGCCCGGAAAACGCAGATTTCAGCATCTGCGTTTTCAGAGCGTCGTCGTCGCATCGTCGCCATCGACATCGTCATCGACATAAGAGTCAGAATTTAGCAGATAGAAGATTAGCAGATTTCAACCCATAGCGTTTTTGGACAGCAGTAGAAAGATTGCAGATTTTAGCCCTTAGGTCGACTTCGTCCTCACCATCGTCATCGCCGACATAGCCTAGACTTGCATCAGTCTCATGCATACCGTTTGTACCAGATTGTGCAATCATAAGTAGACCACTCTCGCCGACGAGAGTGGGGCCTTCGAAGGAGGGTGTTACAACGTCTCTGGTGTTGTATCTCTCTTCTCTCTCTATCTCTCAGTCTCATACACTTGCACGCACTGTGTCCATTCACTTTGTTTGTGATCATAGCATTCTCTCATTAAGAACGGAAGGCTCTCCCTTCCATAAGAACTAAAAGGAACCTTGAGCACAGTTCGGAGCACTCATCTTGAGCAAAGCGCAAACAACCATTCCGCTGCACCTAACAGGCGTACAACACATCATAAGAAAAGCGTCTATACAGTAAAAAGCCAGAGAGAGACATATTAACGTCAGTTTGAACGGGCTAGTCTCCTGCACATGGCCAATAAAACACCATACCAAACATCCAACCACAATCACAATAGCACAGGTAATACATCGGTTCCTGCAAACCATGGTATATTAATATCCACCAAATAAAACCAAACAGTGCGATGTAATGAGAAAAACAGAGCCCAACTCAATGCATTCATCATATCACCACCTAAGCGAGAGCAACTCACATGTTTGATATATCAAAATATGAGATGTTTCCGGTAAGGTACCGACCTGAGAAGTATCCCCATGTTCCACCAATTCCATAGCTATTCAGCAGACAGTCAAGCAAAGGATGCCCTCAAAAAAACTCTCTTTCACATACACACAATACGCAAAGGACAAGGCTAAGTGAGGGGCATAGAGCATCTCTCACCTCGTTTAAATACTAAAGCACCTCTGATAGATGTACTCAATAGCACTAGCAAGGAAAATCCATTCCACGTTTGTTCATCAATACGTCAGAATCCTGAGGCTTATGATACAGGCGGCAGTTGCCATGGTAACTCCAGTGGGAGAGAGATGGAGCCATATACACAGTCGGTGCGCATGCATAGCAGAGAGAGCTTCTCAAGAGCAAGGTAGGGAGTAGGGTGTGAAATGTGCACACATGCCAGTAGGTAATAATGTGTTACATATATGGCGAGGCGCCCTATTTGGGGGAATAATTTTACCCGTAGATTTTACAAGAGGAGGCTAAGCGCCCAGTGAAGGGCCCCATCACATGAGGATTTAGAGGTTAAGCCTTCTAGTAAAGAGATTTATCCCACGAAGATTAAGGGGAGAACTTTAATATTTGTCAGAAGGGGTCATGGATTGCTATGCATACATAGTAATTGCCCATTCCAGGTATTTTTTTGGTGGGGAAAAAATTCAGAACTATGTCAGGCAGTGAGACTTAGTTTGTAATCTGATTTGGTCTGGTGTAGAGCTATAATTGTATAAGTACTTAAATGTGTGTATGTGTGTGTGTGTCAGAGAGAGAGAGAGAAAGAAAGAAAGAAAGAAAGATTTTTAACGTCTATGTCAGGCCGAAATCGGCCTATGAGACAAATCAAATGTACATGGCGTGTATGTCATCCGTCTTATCGGAAAGACAAATGAAACAAAACTGATACAAAACTGAACTGAAAGTAGGTAATGGAGTATCTGAGGAGGGATGGGGCTCTATCTCTAGGGGTATATGCATGTCTATATGCTCAAGGTAGTACAATCATGAGAATGCATCAAGCTCTCTAGCTCCATCCTGTACAAATGGGGGGATGTAAGATGTGGTACATGGGCGGGGCTGGTGCCAAGGCTACCCGGATGAAATCTGTCGGGTCGGCCCTCATCTGAGCTACTCGCTCCTCAGTGGCACGGCGCTCCCGGGCTCGGATCTCCTCGATCTGTCGGTGGTGGGAGCTCACGCCCCTGTAGCCTGTGACTCGTGGTCGTCGTCTAGCTCGGTTCACCTCCGCCTGTGTGAGTGTCACTCCTCTCTGAGTATCTGGTGAGGTAGGGGTGGCAATCCTCTGAAAGAAGTCTGTGAGCTGCGACTGTCTCCCCTCTGTCTGTGTAGCTGTGCGTGGCTGTAGTAGTGTGTCCCGATGGCTCTGTATCTCTAGTAAGAAACGTCCGAGCTGTCTCTGATCTCAAGAGTCCATGATCTCTCGGAGAGTGGGCTGTCCTCTGAATAAGGCCTCATACCTGCCTCTGATCTCAGTGTATGCTCTGCATCTACATACAAAGTGCTCCTCACTCTCCACCTCCTCTGTGCAGGCTCTGCAGACTCGCTCCTCCCTGGGAACACCAGTATGTCTCCCGATCTCAATCTCTAACCTGTGTGAAGCCACTCTCAGCTGACCAATCGCCACCCGTGAGCTGTGTGGCATATATGTGTCCATATAGCGTGGTCTCTGTATGAACCCCCCAGACAATATGGTGAGAAACTGGTCTCTGTAATCTGACATCCTCGTCCCCAAGCCAGGTGACTCCCAGACTCTCCTAGTGTATAGCTGCCACAGATCCTGTCTCAATACCAAGTTTCTCTCACTGCGAGAGAGGTGAACAGATGGTGAGTGGGGGTCGTACTGGAATGGTGGTAGGCTCTCCATGTCAAGACCGTGTCCCTCAAACCATGCTCTGACCTGTGAGTACCAAGCTCTCGCATGCCCACTCTCTGATAGCTGTATAGCTGCCTCAAATGCTCTACGAGTAAGTCTGTCAGGGGGTAGCTCTCTCATCCTCTGGATGAAGCAGACTGTCTGGAATAATGCCTCTACAACCATAGGTGGTGTGGCGAGCTCGGCTCTAATAATGTCATGTGGCACTGTCTTCTTGCTGCGGAGCAAGCGTGAGATCATACATACCTGTGGCCTCTCAAGCTGTGTCCACTGGTCATCTGTCAATCCTGGTGCCCATACTGCCGCCGAGTACATCAGGGCCGGGGTGACTAAGGTGTCAAAAAGCCAGCCCTTCGTGCGGGGCTCCTGAAAGTGTGCCTGGTGGCATCTCCGCTCTAGCATGGTTAGAGCTGCATAACCTCGGGTGAGCCTGTCAGCAGCAGCCTGCCTCATAGTGAAGGGTCCTGGTAGGCTGGTGAATGTGATGCCAAGATAGACATAGGAGGTGACTACATCAACCTGTCCTCCTGCTGCTGTGAAGGTGGCAGCGCTCCTCACTGCACTGGATGTGTGAAAGATCATGACCTTGGTTTTGCCAAGGTTCACAGTCAACCCCTTGTGTGTGCTGAATTCGTCCAAGGCCTCAAGATGGCGTTGCAAGCCCTCGGGTGACTCTGAAATCAACACAATATCATCAGCATATAACATGATGTGGACCGGAGTACCTGCCAAGTCGCTCCCCTCTCCCCCTGCTCGTAGTATGTAGTCGGAGATCTCGTCGATGTAGAGCCCAAAGAGTGTCGGGGAGAGTGGGCATCCTTGCTTAACACCAATGGTGCTAGCAATGGTCTCTGAAAAGCCGCCTGGGCAACGAACTCGACCCGTCACCCTCTCGTAGAGAGTATATATGGCCCAAATCATCTCTGTCGGTACCCCAATGCTGTGAAGGCGCTGGAAGAGTCTCTCGCGTGGGACTGTGTCAAAGGCCTTGCGGAAATCCACAAAGCAGCAGTAAAGCCTCTTCTTCCGCGCCTTTGCCCCATCAATGAGGCAACGCAGAACGAAGATGTGGTCAGTGGTGGAGAAAGCTCGTCTGAAACCTGCCTGGCCTGGAGCTCGTAAACCCTCGGTCTCTGCGTAGCAGCTAAGCTGTGCCTCAAGTACTGCTCCATATAGCTTGGCCATCGTGTGGCCAATCATGATAGTCCTGTAGTTCCCTGGGTCCAGGGTGTCGCCAGATTTGTGGATAGGCACTATGGTGTGCTGTGTCCACTCCTCTGGGAAGCCCTCCCCTATAGCCCGGTTGAAGACATGTGCAATCAACGGGGCTATAGTGGAGGCCGCATAAATGATGTGCTCACTCTGTAATCCACTGTGGTCAGCTGATCGTCTGTGCTGCATGCGGCGTATGGCCCTCTCTACCATCTCTGCTGTAAAGAAGGAGGAGCACGTGGGGCGTGGCTCATGTGGCTGTGGGATAGGAGGCTGCCCTGGCACCTCATAGAGGCGCTCTGCATAATCATGCCATATCTGTGGATCCTCAATAGCTGTGGTCAGACGTGGCTCGCGCAGGGTGCGCCATGCCGTCACGCTATCTATGCTCATGAATAGGCGGTATAGCTCAAGCTCCTGTGCCTCTTCGAATGCTCGCCGCTTTTGGCGTGTCAGCGTCTTCATATCTCGTCTGGCCTCTCTCTCTGTGATCTCTCCTAAGGCTCGCCGTGCACGGAGGCGTCGGTATAACTCTCTGCACTCATCATCATACCAGCGGTTCTAAGGTATAGTCCCGGGGGGAGGGGGGGTGCGTCCTGTGTGAGTGGTGTGTGGAAAAGAGCTAATAGCTGAAGTGTGGAGAACGGAAGAGATATGTGATGTGAGAACTGAGAGTGGTGTGGATGGGTGGAGGAGGCATAGGCCATGCTCGACCTCGGCTGAGTAAAGAGAGGCTAGCTCATGTGTGAAATGGATGGTGGTGTGTGGAGTGTGTGCTGTGGAGCTATGTGGGATGGTATCTCCGGTGATGGAGAAAGAGAGGTATGTGTGGTCGGCTCCGATGGGTATGGGTGGAATGGTGAAGGATGTGATAAGGTGTGTAGCCTCCCTGGGTCCCAGAATATAGTCGACTGTACTCCCCCCTCCCTCTGTAACTCCATGTGGCATACAAGTCAGGCCCCCTGAAGTGGGCCACTGGGCCATCCCGTTATAAATAACGAGACGGTGCTGGGAGCCAAGTCGAAGTAGGTGTCGTCCGTAGGCTGTGACTGGAGCTCTGTCTGCTGTGTCTCTCATAGTAGCCTCCTCATCTAGAGTGTGTAGTGCCTCTGGGTCCTCGTGGTCATATGTCTCACACTGCTCACTGCGCGTACGAGCATTGAAGTCTCCCATAAGGAAGACTTCACCCAGTGTGGAGTACTCCATAATCTCCTCCGTGAGGCATGCGTACGGTGACTCCTGCTCAATAGGGGCGAATCTGGAGCCTGTGGGAGCAAAGTAGCAAAGGGCAATGTAGACGATCCTGTCTCGTGAGAGCTCGAGGCGAATCCACATGTATCGGGCCTGTGGGTCCCGGGCAACAATCTGTAGTCTGCTGTGAAGCCCCTGTCTAAAAAGTATAGCCACTCCTCCTGAACCGCGAGTGGTGTGCTGGCGCATACATCCCCGATGTAGAGACTCCCATTGGAAACCATGTATCCGTGGTAACCCTCTCTCTGGGCTCTCGTGTGTCTCTGTGAGTAGAATGATGTCTCGACCTCTCATCACCTCCTCAAGTCTCTCTGGGTGTGTCCATAGGTCTCCATTGCAATTCCAAACCGTGACATGAATCTCCTCGTGTGTCCCACAGGCCGCGAGTCCCTATGCGACGGTCTTGCCATCAATGATAACCCTACCATCTCGATATACTGCCTTCTTCCCTTCTTTGCGGGCCTGGTGGACTCTAGGCATGCACGTGCGGCGGTGATCTTGTTGCATCTTTGTGAGGTCATCATCAAGATAAATCGGGGGGCCTTCTAGCCCTCTCAAGATGACCCTCTTTCGGAGGAAAGAAGTTCGAGACTCCTCGGAGGCGAATTGGAGGATGAGAGCTCTCTTCTTTGGATCTTTGCCGGCTCTCCAAACTTTGGAGAAAGGGATCTCTTCTTCCTTGTATCCCACTTTCTTGCATAAGGCTTTCCCATCGCTCTCGGGTGTGGACCCTTCTTCTTCTTTAATGCCGGTCACTCGCACATTGAGACAGCGAGCTTGTCGCATTTTCTCCTCCTCGATGGTTGTGTGTACGATGAGTACCTCATCTTTTTGGGCTTCCTCTCTTGCTACCTTCTTGATATTCTTTTTGACCACTTCGACCCATCCTTCTTTGGTGGCTTCTAATTTGTCCTCAATGCTTGCGGTGAGGGCTTTGGTGATCTCCTCCTTGAGGGCTTCCTTAGCCTCCTCTTTAATCTCTCCTTCCTCGGGGGTGAGGGATGTGATGGAAGCATGAAGGAGGTCGATTTGTGCCTTCATCTCTTCTTGCTCTTTCCTCCATCTCGCCCTCTCCTTCTCGTTCTCCCGTGCCCTTCTCTCCTTCTCCTCTTTGAGGTTTTGGATTTCCGCTCTCATGTCCTCTTTTTCTTCGTTCCATAGCTTGATGAAGGTGGCTTTCTCCTCCCTCCATATCTCTCTCTCCATCCACCATTCTTTCATGTCCTTCTCCAATTGTGCAAGCCTCTTGTTCGTGAGCATGAAGGTTGTCTTCATTGTCGATTTCGGCGTCTTGATGATGGGGGAAGACATAGTTGTATTCGGAGCTACCCTCTCTTCATATTGTGAAGAAGAGGGGAGAAGGGGAGTACGTGTATGTATGCGTGTATGTGTGTAGGGTGTGTGTGGGTATGTATCCGTGTGTGTGTGTGTGTGTGTGTGTGTGTGTGTGTGAGAGAGAGAGAGAGAGAGAGAGAGAGAGAGAGAGAGAGAGAGAGAGAGAGAGAGAGAGAGAGAGATGGCTGTGTGATCGGGAGAGAGGAGGGGCTGCGTGAGGGGGAGGCTGGGGGGGGGGCAGTTCAGCAGCAGGCGGGGGCAATGGCGGGAGCGACGCAACAGGGGGAGTCGGCAGCGAATGGCAACGGCGGCAGGGGTGGCAGTGGCAGGTGGGGCTGCAGCAGCGGCTGTGCCGCGAACTGCTACAGCTGGGGGTGGGCAGCGCGCGGACACGCAGGGCAGCAAGGGGCGGCAGTGGCAGAGAGAGAGAGAGAGAGAGAGAGAGAGAGAGAGAGAGAGAGAGAGAGAGAGAGAGAGAGAGAGAGAGAGAGAGAGAGAGGAAAAACGTGGCACAGAGAGAGAGAGAGAGAGCTCTGTGAGAGAGAGAGAGAGAGAGAGAGAGAGAGAGAGAGAGAGAGAGAGAGAGAGAGAGAGAGAGAAATGAAATGAAATGAAATGTTATAATAACGTCTTCAAAAGGCCAGAGTGACCTATGAGACCAAACTGATACAAAAGTGGTGAATTTGTTACAATGTCTGGAAAGTGTGAAAGTGTGAAAATAAATGCGAAAAACTAAATACAAAATATTAGATAAACTTCTTAGGAGCATTCTTGGTGTCTGGCCAGAATACTTCTCTCCTCCGATGAAGTGTGCTTCTGCATCTCGGTCGTGGTCGTCTCGATTTCCTAAGCTCAATCGCCCTCTCAATGAGGGTGCCTTTGGTATGAATGTGGGTACTCCTTTGTGCTTGTTGCTGGCCTCTTGCTTCTCCTTCCATTCTTGCTTCTCTCGATCCGAAGAAATCTGTGATCTGCCTCTGAGGCTGTAGTGCTCTTTGTCTTCTCATTAGATTATCCCTGTGCCGATGTAGTTCCAGTAGGTACAGGCCTAAGCACCTTTGATCTTGGTATTGCATGACTCTATCTAGAGGTCCAAAGCCTTCTTTAAATAGGCAATGGAAACGCCCACGTATCTCATAGTATACGGTGCAATGGCATATGTAGTGTAATTCTGTCTCCGGCTCCATTCCGCATAACTCGCAAATTCTGCTCTCAGGTGGGATTCCCTTAAATCTGCCAAATTCAATTTCCAACTGGTGTGAGGATGTACGAATCTGACCAATAGCATATCTCAAACCATGAGACAGGTGGGTATCCATGTAGCTCGGGCGAATCATAAAACCATCTTCAGATAACTGTAGGAAGTTTTCTTTGTAGTCGGCCATCTTCGTGCCCAATTCTTGTGTAGAGTCTACCCATGTCCTCTTAGTGTCCTACTGTATAAGATCCTGGCGAATGATTTTATTAATCTTCGCTCGTGTGATTGCCAGTGATGGAGCCTCAAGAGAGTATTGGAAGGGGGGTAATCTTTCCATACTGAACCCGTGTCTCTGAAACCACGAGGACAGTTGCGCATACCAGTATGATGTATCTCCTTTCATTGCTAATTGTCGAGAGGATTCGAGGGCCAATCTAGTATATCGGCAATTATTTGTATCCCATAAACCATGTATAAAGGACACTGATTTGGTAAGAGCTTCAATTTCTATCGGAGGGGCAGCTAGTTCCGATCGGATAATTGCGTGTGGTACAGGCCTTGGCTCTAATCATTCGGGAAATCATAGATACCAAAGGTCTCTCCATTGACTTCCAATTATCCTGATCCACAGATGGTCCCCAAATCTGGACCCCATAAAGCATAGCCGAGGCCACCACAGTATCAAAGAGTTCGTGGTTCCTGAAACTGCACTTGTGAACACATCCTCTCCAACCCTCCCAAGGCCGCAGAGGCTCTAGACAATCTAGCATTTGCTGCTTTCTTAAGAGTAAACTTCGGTCCTGTAAATACCACACCAAGGTATGTGTATGCATCTGTGTACTCTACTGTATCCTGGCCATATGCAAATGTAGGTGCCGATCTCCTAACCCATTGCGGTGTGGTGTTAAACACCATAACTTTGGTTTTACCCAAATTTATCGACAGTCCGCTGTCCTCCGCGAATTTATGTAATGCATCTAACTGCCTCTGCATTCCATCTGGTGATTCTGCTATCAATACAATATCATCTGCATACAACAACAAAGGGATCCATGACCCTGCAAGTGGGGCACCTCTATCACCCTCTCTATCAATGTAATCTGATACCTCATCTATATACATACCAAATAAAGTAGGGGACAGTGGGCATCCTTGCTTTACTCCGACGGTGGAATAAACAATGTCGGAATCCCCTTCTGGAGTATGTACATAACCAGTTACTGACCCGTATAAGGCCATGATCCCCCAGATAATCTCTTTGGGGACCCCTAACTCTTGCATTCTGCGCATCAATCTGGCCCTTGGTACTGTATCAAAAGCTTTCCGAAAATCCACAAAGCAACAATACATCCTTCTCCCGCTTGCTCTTCCTTCCTCAATAATGGCTCTGAGCGTAAGAATATGATCTAAAGTGGAATAACCTCTCCTGAATCCAGCTTGTCCTGTTGCCCTTATGCCCTCATTCTCTGCCCATCTACTCAGTTTTTGTTCCAGAATGGATGCGTACAGTCGGGTCAATGTGTGACCCACCATAATGGTACGGTAGGTCCCGGGTATCATAGGATCTCCTGACTTGCAAATAGGTACGATAGTACATAATTTCCAAGATTCAGGTAATCCTTCACACATGACCCGATTAAACAGACGAACAAGGACTTCTGAAAGTAGATCCCTTGCATGGATCAGATGTTCTGCTACTAAACCCTCATGATCATATGCTCTTCTTGTCTTCATCTTATCAATGGCTTTTTCCACCATTTCCGTAGTAAAGAAAGTACTAGTAGCAGGGCATGGCTCTAGCGGATCTGGTAATGGAGGCTGTCCAGATACCGTATATAATGATGTTACATATGGACCCCAAATCTCAGGAGAAGTAATTGTCGGAGGCAATGAGTGCTCGTGAAATAAACGCCAGGCCTCATGTGAGTCCTGACTCAAGAAGAGCTGATATAAATCCTTTTCTAGTTTGGCTAAAAATGCCCTTTTCTTGCGACGTACTATACGCCGAAGAGCAATCCGAGACTGCTTATATGTGATGATCCCAAGTGTAAGCTCTTTCTGGACCTAGGTTCTCGTCTCTCTGCATTCCTCGTCGTACTAACTGTTTTGAGGCATGTTCCCAGATCCTCTCTTCTGATCAGGCTGAGTATGTGGGTATGCCTCTTGTGCTGCTCCATGTAGTATCTCTGTTAGCTGAGAAGTAATCTCCTCTACAGTATATACTAGCTCGGCTGCCCACATCCTATTATGGATCTTTTCCAGATAGACTGAATCAGTCTCTGGCGTGAAAGTATATCTTGTGTGTGTCTTCTTCCTTTGTACTTGAGAGGCATTGTATTGGAAGGAGAGTGATAAGGTCAAGAGAGCATGATCCACTGCAATCCCAACCGGTCTGGGTCCCACCTTAAAGTCCTCGATACTAGAAATAAAGCTTGGTGAAGTCGTGACATAATCCACTGTACTGGCCCCATGCCTGTGTGGGAAGCATGTGAATCCCCCAGATAAAGGGAAATTCTCTAGACCATTAAGTATGGCCAAACCATGTGTAGTTGCCATCTCCTTGAGATGTCTCCCATATTCAGTGTGTTATTTATCCTGTGAGTTTCTAGTAAGCCCCTCCTGTGATAAATCCACTTATCTGAGCATTTCTTCAGAAGTATCATAGAATACTGCTTGAGAGTTGGCCGTTCTGGCATTAAAGTCTCCTAAGAGAACGATGTCTCCATCTCTAGAGAACTCCCATATGTCATTATTCAGTATGGAGAAAGGGGACTGTCCTTTAGGTGAGGAGTAGACTGATGTACTTGGAGGGAAGTAGCATATAGCGATATATAGAAATCTACCTGTCTCGGCTCTCATTCTCACCCACATATACCTTGCTTGCTCATCCTTCCTGATGATCTGTAGTAGTGGTTTCAGCTCCTCTTTAAATAAGACTGCTACTCCTCCTGAACCCCGGCTACCTCGCAGAGATCTCTTGTCTGGTCGACCAGCTGTTTCCCATAAATACCCCTTCACATGTGGCATAAGCTGTCCCGGTATCTGGTGTGTCTCTGAGTAGAAAACTATGTCTCTGTCCCTAAAGCTATCTTCAAAGGCACCTACATCTAGCCTATATGATCCATTACAATTCCACGCTGCTATCCGGAGCGTCGTCCCATAGGTCTCGCACCGTCATGATGAGCGTTTTTCCAGAACCACTACTTTCCCTCCTCTATAAAAGGCGATTTTCCCCTTTTCTCTTGCTGCCCTCATCTCTGGCATCAACTCTTGCATGTGTGCCACTTGTGCCAATGTAAGGTCATCTCCCAGGAAAATACCGGTTTTCTTAAGAGTTGGCCTCTTCTTTAGAAATTCTTTCCTTATTTCTATATTCGGGAAGCGGAGAATAAGTGCCCTATCCTTTACGTTTCCCTTCTCGTCGATTCCTTTCTTGCCCACTCTCCATGCACTTGTGTGAGTAGGCTCTGTGATGCCCATGCGTTGTAGCAGTTCCCTCACTTCTTCATCTACATTCTCTTTGTCTTTGACTCCTGTGACCCGCACATGCAGAGCCCGATTCTTCCTTTTCTGCTCTTCCTCAATGGTCATATTAATAATGGTGGAGGTGGGTGTGGTCTCCGGCATCTTGGCCTTCCCTTTCTTCGCATCCTCAATCCATTTCTCTGCTTCATCAACCTTTTCTTGTGTCTTAACAAGACGTTCCGCCCATGAAGATGCCGTTTTCGATTTCTGTTCATCTCCTTCCTGTAGAGCTTTCATCTGATCCTTCATGTCCTCGAGCTCCTTCAGTACCGAAGGTTGGTCGTCTCCCTTCTCCTTAGTTGCAGATTTGCAAGCCGCAAGTTCTCCTTTTAGCTCCTCGATTATTGCATCTTTTTCCCCCATGTGCTTTTCCATATTTGTTCTGCATGCTTCAAAACTTGTTACTGCCTCGTCGAGTTTCTTTTGCATAACGCATTCTGTTACATTTACTTCGGCCTTGATTAGGTTTCGTAATTCTGTTTTCACGATCTGAATTTCCTCATTCTGTATCCCCCGGATCTCTCTCCTTAGTTCTCTCATCATGTCTCCATACATGGAGTTCCTGTAGCTCTCAGCATTCGCGTGCATTTCCTTCCTGAAAGCATTCTTTGCTTTTTAAAGCTCTCATGCGAAGCCGTGCTTGATGACATGGTAGTCTGCTTCAAGCACTTGGATCTCCTTTGCAACTTGCTCATAGCCACCTGCTCAGAAGCAGTCCTACTATCCCCTTGCATGACGGTGAAAAAGTCTGTTTCGAGCACTTGCACTTGGATCTCCTTTGCAGCTTGCTCATAGCCGCCTGCTCAAAAGCAGACCTGTTGTCCCCTTGCATGAAGGTGAAAAAGTCTGCTTCGGGCACTAGGATCTCCTCTGCAGCTTGCTCACTACCACCTGTTGAGAAGCAGACCTGCCGTCCCCTTGCATGAAGGTGAAAACGTTTGCCGTAAATAGGAAAGTTCAGCATCAATATTATGCACATTCAGAAGCTACACGAAGTGGGTTCCTTGGGTCGCGGGTAACCATATCAGTTGTTAGGCAGCAACCTCGACCTGGGGGGAACATGATTGTGTGTACTGTTGTTGCAAGCAAGTGGGCTACCCGACGTGGCAAGTGAGTTGTTCGATTCTTTTGCTGGCTTGGTGAGTGGGATGCTAGCTTCACTGTGGAAGCATGCATTTGCAGCCACGTGGAGCTCTCTGATGTCCTTTTATTAAGATACATAGATCATAGTAACAGGGACTGGCCATTTTTAGGTCTCCGTTCCCCGTTCCCATCCCACTTTCCCATTCCGGATTCCCGTTCCGTGTTTCAGACGTGAGTATTCGAAACAAGGAATGGCATTTCATGCATGTTGCTGTTCCCCGTTCCCGTTCCGATTTCCCGTTCCGGGTAACTATGACATAGATATAGATAAAACACTGCCCTCTAGAGAAGGCACCCTCAATTCCCTTGCCATGTGCAACATTAGAGATCCGCATCTACAAGAACTACCCCCACTACTTGATCATCATCAACATATCTAAAGCGTCACTGCTCCCCACTAGAGATTGTTTGTATGTTTAAAGATTGCAAAGTCTTAGTTCCATAGGCTCATTGCTCAAGACTTCATTCATTCATTCTCATCTCTCTCCCTCTCTCTTGGGCTTTTGAGGCTTAAAGCCTCAAGGCTCAAGCTTCAAGGCTTCAAGCTCCACACCGCAACCTCTCTCTCTCTCTCTCCCTCTCTCTCTCTCCCTCTCTCTCTCTCTCTCTCTTCAAGGCTTCAAGCTCCACACTGCAACCTCTCTCTCTCTCTCTCTCTCTCTCTCTCTCTCTCTCTCTCTCTCTCTCTCTCTCTCTCTCTCTCTCTCTCTCTCTCTCTCTCATATCATTATGGCCCAAGCTTCCGCATCAAGTGAACGTGTGCCCTTGGGCGCGAAGAAGAAGAAGGATGAAGCTTCATGGTGGGACGAAGTTCATTCCCGAGTGTTGGGAAAGGCTGGTGGTGCACGTGCCCAAGCCTTTAAAGAAAACGATTGGGTCTTGTTAAAGTTTCCCAAGGCTCGATTAAGGCACACGACAGGCAAGAATCCTACGGGCCACCAAAAATACTATGCTAAAACTAGCAAAAAGGTACTATGGTCCCTTCCAGATTCTTAGGCCAATCAATGAGATGGCCTATCAACTTAAGTTACCCAATCATTGGCTCATACACAATGCTTTTCACGTGAGCCTCTTAAAGCCTTATAAAGGAGAGCCACCTCAAGAACCAACTATTGAAGACCCACCGGAGATCGAGGACCACGAGGAGGTGCTGCAGCCCGAGTCCATTCTCCGACATGAAGACAAGGTATTAAGAGGCGGTAAGACTATCAGACGATATCTTATTAAGTTTAAGAATTATCCTTTTGAAGATGCTAGATGGATGCAAGGCATACAATTAAAGGATAACCTAAACCTTGTCAATGCTTACAATGTTTCCCAAGAGTAAGCAAATGTACAAAATGATAAAAATGAACAAAAATTTTTGTCTTATAAGACTCTCTTTTTCTTTATTTGTGCACAAAAATGAAGTAGTATGCATGCTTAGATCAAGTTTGTGGGGACGACGTCTCCCAAACACCAAAGTAGAACTTGTCACTCTACTATGGAAGACTGATAGGACTAATGTGCAGACATGCTTGCGGCAGCCTCAGGCTCTCAAGCGCCAAATGGACTAGTCATCCATTATGGAATGATGTCGTAGGGTAACATAGGGATCCTCTACCCGCTAAGAAAAGGACTCATGCATATGCTTTATCTTCTCTACACCATAGTCGAGGACGACTATGATTTCAAGAGAGAGGTAATGTCATAATAATCAATATCTAATTCTCCTAAATGATTTTCTCATATTAAACTGATCATTTAATGTGGGGAAGTGCCAAGGGAGAAAAAGCTAGAATATTGGTTAAGTTAGCAGACCCGCCACAGTAGGGATCCAAAGGAGGGAAAATAGGGATCCAAAGGGGGGGCCATCTGCAAAAGAGCCATGTGAAACAATGGGCCAAAAAGACCCTAAGGTTCAGCCCATTAAGACTTCCAAAATGCTAAGGTTCCAAAATTCAAAGGTTGTGTCCAAAGGTCAACCCTAGGGAAAATTGGATGCTTTGTGTGTGCCCTAAAAGTCTTTCTACATCCCTACATGGGAGGGGGCGAGCCCCAAAGCTAGGGGATGAGAGAGAAAGCCACACACACACACACAGGCTCCCTTTACACAAAGGGAATGAGGGACACATGTCAGCTCCCTAGGCCAGATGCCCACAAGGTGTGCCCAATTCCTATTGGAAGACCCTTGAAGTGGACCAATGAGAATTAAGCTAGAGTAAATCTAGTTTAATTAACTTAAAAACATTTAATAAAAGAAACCAATGAGAATTAAGTCTCCTAGAAGACTATTGGGCAGTCTCCCAAGGGGTCCAATGAGCATTCAGGAGCCCCATGGCTTGCCTGATTCCTATTGGCCAGGAGGCAAAGGGGTCCAATGAGAGTTTAGTTTAATTATTTAATTACCTAAAGCTCTCACAAAAGGGGAAAGGGGGACACATGTCTAAAGGCTATCACTTATGCTGCTTAATTCCTATTGGCTTGACCTGGGGAGGTCCAATGAGGCAAAGGCCAGACTTATTTAGCAGCTAGGGCTCGCCCAAGAGAGAGGGGGGGGCTGATTTTTGCTTGGCATTGACACACACACTCTCACACTTGACCATGTGTGAAGGGAAAATACTCTATCTCCTCCCAAGCTTTAATGGAGAGCTCATCACCTACTCCAAGCTTGTGAGATAGAAGCCTACATCAACACTCTCTTGGCATGTGGATGCAAATCCAACCAAGAGCCAAGCTTCAATGCATGCTCATCTTCTCTACCAAGCTAATTACTAAGCTAAGCTATGCTAATATGAGTGATTATGTGAGGAGATGTACTTCTTTCTCGTAAGTTACTTCTTTTTCCTCTCAATCTACTCTCATACCCTGCTAGCTCTCACCATCTTCGAAGGTGTGTGAGGTCTTGGGTCTGAGAACGGGGATAATTCAAGTTGTGTTTGATTAAGTGTTTTGCTTGGTGTATGAAGCTTCCATCTTCATTGCACTAGCTAGTATTGAAGGAACACAAAGAATTGTATTGTACAATGTCTCTCTTGATGGGAGAAACCATAATACAAAGCCTTTTGGAGGGGGGACCGGCTCCATGCAAATCCGGTCCTCAACTGTTGTCAATAGCTTAATTGCTCTCTCTTTTGAAAGTATTGTCCATGCTATCTAACTAGGTGTTATGCTTTTTGTTGCTCTCTCCACCCAAGCACTCTTGTAATTCTCATTAGGAATCAACTCTAATGAAATGCTCACTATGTTCATGCTAATTTCCGCTACACATAAGATTTTAGGCCATTAAATGTTACAATCGACATCGACATCGTCACCGACATAGAGTCAGAATTCAGCAGATAAAGATTTGCAGATTTCAGCCATTAGTGTTTTCAGATTTCAGCCCGTCTCGTCGTCGACATCGTCGGCAAGTCCAAGTATTGTAGAGATTTGTGCAATCATAAGTAGACCACTCTCGCCATAGGGAGTGGGGCCTTCGGAGGAGGGTTTTACAACATCTCTGGTGTTGTATTCTCTTCTCTATCTCTCAGTCTCATGCACTTCCATTCACAGTGTCCATTCACTTTGTTTGTGTCCATTGCACTCTCTCACTAAAGGAACGAAAGGCTCTCCCTTCCGTAAGTAAAAGGAACCCTTGAGCACAGTTCGGAGCACTCATCTTGAGCAAAAGTTAAACATTCATTCCGTTGCACCTTACATTGGTATCAGAGCTTTGGCAATGTTCTGTATCACTCAAGGAAAGAACCACAAGAATTTTTTTGCTTGTTCGAACCCAAGTTCACCGGGGCGTGTCGATTCCTAATCGTGTTTTTGAAGAGTGACAGGAATCCCAAGAAAGAAGGGCTTGTCCAGCCTCCCTCTTTTCACTCATTGAGAGCGGACCGTGCACTTAGCGGCCGGCCAAATCGATCTGAGGTGGGAAAAGCAACCTTGGTGTGAGCGCAAGGCCGCCAAGCGGTGCGCCCGCAGAAAAGAGCAAAACTCGGGTGAAGAGAAGATCCTTCTCGAACACAGATTGCAAGCAAAAGCAAAACCGCAAGAACCTCAAGACCCTCAAGAACCCCAAGACCCCAAGTTCCTTGTGAACTTAAGAACCCAAGACCCCCAAGAACCCAAGTTCCTCGTGAACTTAAGAACCCAAGACCACAAGAACCCACGACTTCAGTGGATGGTCATCCTCGAAGCGGAAAAGATACTTCGCTTGGAGGTGATGAGCATGAGAGAGGCGAAGAAGAATTTTCCCCACCAGGAGGTTTTTCCGACCCTCCCCTTTCCCCATCTACGCCAAGGATTGCACTAACTCCTATGGAGGCTTTCGACAAGATGGTGATGGACATGAAGTTAGAACGTGAAGCACGAAAAGCAAAAAGAAAGGCCTACAAAGAGCAAAGGGCAGCCATAGATCGTGAATACGAAGAAGGAATGGCAGCCATAAGGCGTGAAACAAAAAAAAGACAACCTGAATTTGATCGCGAGAACAAAGTAAGAAAAGAGAAGAGTTACACATGAAGAGTTCTTGCGACTCTTTTCAATTGTACAGGCGCAGTTTGAACAGAATCAGGAGAAGGAGACTCTCTCAGTCTCTTCTTCTCCAAAGCATGATACACATGATTTGCATGACGATGATAAGCATGATGATTTGAATGACGATGATAAGCATGATGATTTGGATGATAATGATGAGTATGATGATTTGCATGATCAAGATGTGATTTCTCACAAGCATGATGATTTGCATGATCAAGATGTGATTTCTCGAGAGCATGATGATTTGCATGAAGATGACGTGATTGTTCACAAGGATGATGAGTTAGTTGATGCTTTTTCTGGCGAAGCTAACCTCATTGCAGATTCAATCAATCACGAAGGATCGATCTTGGCTCTCGAGCATCGGTCCAAAGCACCCCTTAACGAAGAACCGATCTTGGCTCTCGAGCCTCAGTCCAAAGAACCCTCACAGGAAGTATTATGTGTTCGCATGATTAGTACGCACGCATTGTTCGAGTGTTTCATTCGTGATCGTTTCCTGTATTTTCGTCAGTGTCTTTATGTGGTCCCTTTTCCTAGGCATGACTGCGGATTATTCATGAAAAGCTGAAAAGTATGTATGTAAGGAAGTCACATTCCATGTGTCTTCCTTGGCATGACACATTCGTAGAACGAGCACATGAAAGTATGAGCACCAAGCATAGGCATTTCCGTTGTGAATTGCCAAAGTTGATTCCTCTAGATCATAAGAGAAAGATTCGATCTCATTGTTTGCGTGTATTGTGGTGAACGGTTTGGCACTCCGTCTCTTTGTTCATCTACATTGCATGCACGGTCTATTAGGACGACAGGATTTTTTCCACTCACTTTACATGGAATAGGTATGTTCATGTTTTTGTGTTGGAAGTGGTTTCACGAATTTTCAGCCATGGAGATTCTTGAAGAAGAAAGAAGCATGACTATCGATAAAGTTGAAGCATTGAAGAAGCTACAAAAGACTGTCGCTTTCAGCACGGCCCAAAGAAGCAAGCGTTGCAGACCTTTATGAAGTTCAAGTACCGCACGATCCACACATCCGAGTGGGCTGGCGAAGAGTCCCTTCCAAGATTCCGGATGCTTTTGGCGATCTCCCTCGACGCCATGCAGTTTGGTACCAGTACCTCACTTTGAAAAGGAGGGGATGTCACGTGACACATCCAACCCTATGTGTCCGTGGACAAGCTACAGCACGACAAGGGTTCAGTCAGTCCAGTCAGTCTAGATTTAGAAGTGTTATGGCACTTTTGTGAGTCTGTTCGCAGACCGTGCATGCCCAGGCACTTCGTGTAGATGCATATCCTCTGGTTGCACACAGCATGATCATAAGCATTCCCATGAGAATCCTTCAAGGGAATTTTCCAGTGCATTTTAGCCTATTTTCCCTAGTTTTGACATTTTTCACTTATTATTTTTAAGTGACTTTTGTTGGAAAGTAGGTAGGGCAAATTGAGTTATAAGCAAACCTAGACTAGCACTTTCTGGCAGAAGAGGCAGCACGAGCACCTTACTCAACAGGCAACTTCTCAATAGAACCCAAGAGGCCTAGCATTTTTGCTCCATAGCAACCACCTAGCGTTTTTGGACCATATCAGCCATCATTTTTGCACTTGCAAATTCCGGCGACAGCAAAATATCAAATCAGCCTAGCGTTTTGTATTTGCAGGACAACCGGCTGCGGTAAAGCAGATTTTCAGCCCTAGCGTTTTTGCATCTGCATCATACCTCAACGTTTTTGCAGATCTTCGCGACGGAACATCAAGAACCACCAGCGTTTTCAGTTTTCAGCCCTTAGACACCGCAGATCAAGTCCCGAACCTCGCAGATCTCACCTTCCCGCAACAATTCCTCGCCACACGGTGGGATCCATCGAAGTTTACAGTTTCAGCCCCGAAAACGCAGATTTCAGCATCTGCGTTTTCTGCGTGTCGTCGTCGCATCGTCGTCATCGACATCGTCACCGACATAGAGTCAGAATTCAGCAGATAAAGATTTGCAGATTTCAGCCATTAGCATTTTCAGATTTCAGCCGTCTCGTCGTCGTCCTCATCGTCGTCGACATCGTCGAAAAGTCCAAGCATTGTAGAGATTTGTGCAATCATAAATAGAATACTCTCGCCATAGACAGTGGGGCCTTCGGAGGAGGGTTTTACAACGTCTCTGGTGTCGTATTCTCTTCTCTCTCTCTCAGTCTCATGCACTTCCATTCACAGTGTCCATTCACTTTGTTTGTGTCCATTGCACTCTCTCACTAAAGGAACGGAAGGCTCTCCCTTCCGTAAGTAAAAGGAACCCTTGAGCACAGTTCGGAGCACTCATCTTCAGCAAAGTTTAAACATTCACTCCGCTGCACCTTACATCATTTGCCTCACATATTCGGCTTCATGAAGTGTGTTCAGCATCCGGTGCTGATCTACTGCTTCACAGGTCTGGGGCATGCACGTAACGTTAGTGTGCCTCCGGGCTGGCCACCCTTTGCATATGCATATAGACTGCATTGTCTGAACACCCACTTATGGGCATGCCGCCCGACCTTGTCCAAGCGCCCTCATATATATTTCTTTTCTTGTTGGGTCGTGGGGAATTTTATTAGGCATTTCCCTACCTCCCCTTGGGCACCTATTTATGGGTACCCACTTCCATCATCTGATCATTCTACGGGTCTTCTGCTCTGGTAGTCATGGGGGGCTGATTACCCCCTCTTCCCCACATCTAGCGTTTGTGTTCCCTGTCTCTCTCCCCTCTCTTATGCTTCCACACACGCGCTCTCACAAGTTGGATATTGCAAGCTAGGGTTGCAGCGCCATCTACTGCACCTTCTACACCAGCGTTTTGCCGTCAAGAGTGTCACGTGACACATCCAACCCTATGTGTCCATGGACAAGCTACAGCACGAAAAGGGTTCAGTCAGTCCAGTCGGTCTAGATTTAGAAGTGATCTGGCACTTTTGTTCGTCTGTTCGCAGACCGTGGATGCCGAGAAATAGTCTTTTTCCAGTCACTTTACATGGAATGATTATGTTCATGTTTTTGTGTTGGAAGTGGTTTCAGGAATTTAGAGCCATGGAGATTCTTGAAGAAGAAGGAAGCATGACTCTCGACGAAGTAGAAGCATGAAAGAAGCCACGGAAGATTTTTTGTCGCTTTCAGCGCGGCCCAAAGAAGCAAGCATTGCAGACCTTTATGAAGTTCAAGTACCGCACGACCCACACATCAGAGTGGGCCGGCGAAGAGTCCCTTCCAGGATTCCGGATGCTATTGGCTATCTTCCTCGACGCCATACAGTTCGGTACCAGTACCTCACTTTGAAAAGGAGGGGATGTCACGTGACACATCCAACCCTATGTGTCCGTGGACAAGCTACAGCACGACGAGGGTTCAGTTAGTCCAGTCATTCTAGATTTAGAAGTGATTTGGCACTTTTGTGAGTCTGTTCGCAGACCGTGCATGCCCAGATACTTAGTGTAGATGCATATTATCTGGTTGCACACAACATGATCATAAGCATTCCCATCAGAATCCTTCAGGGGAGTTTTCCAGTGCACTTAGCCTATTTTACCTATTTTTGACATTTTTTTCACTTATTATTTTTAAGTGACTTTTGTTGGAAAGTAGGTAGGGCAAATTGAGTAAGTTTGTATATAAGCAAACCTAGGCTAGCACTAATTGGCAGAAGAGGCAGCAGGAGCACCTTGCTCAACAGGCAACTTCTCAGCAAGACCAACCTCCGCAACTACTCTGGCGTTTTCTCCACAGAAGACCTAGCGTTTTTGCATCAGATCAGCTTTAACGATTTGTGCACAGTAGATTAGCCCCGGCGTAGTCAAGACACAGCAGATCAGCCTAGCGTTTTGCATTTGCAGAACAACCGGCAACAGCAAACAGATTTTCAGCCCTAGCGTTTTTGCATCTGCATCACACCCTAGCGTTTTGCAGATTCTCCGCGACGAAACCTCAAGAACCATCAGCGTTTCCAGTTTTCAGCCCTTAGACATCGCAGATCAAGTCCCGAACCTCGCAGATCTCACCTTCCCACAGCAGTTCCTCGCCGCACGGTCAGTTTCCGAAAGGTTTACAGTTTCAGCCCGGAAAAAGGAGATTTCAGCATCTGCCTTTTCAGCGCGTCCTCATTGCCATTGACATCGTCATCGACATAGAGTCAAAATTCAGCAGATAAAGATTTGCAGATTTCAGCCCTTAGAGTTTCCAGATTTCAGCCCGTCTCGTCGTCGTCCTCATCGTCGTCGACATCGTCGGCAAGTCCAAGCATTGTAGAGATTTGTGCAATCATAAGTAGACCGCTCTCGCCATAGAGAGTGGGGCCTTCGGAGGAGGGTTTTACGTCTCTGGTGTCGTATTCTCTTCTCTATCTCTCAGTCTCATGCACATCCATTCACAGTGTCCATTCACTTTGTTTGTGTCCATTGCACTCTCTCACTAAAGGAACGGAAGGCTCTCTCTTCCGTAAGTAAAAGGAACCTTGAGCACAGTTCGGAGCACTCATCTTGAGCAAAGTTCAAACATTCATTCCGCTACACCTTACAAAGAGATCCATCGTTTTCCTGTTTGTCACAAACGGGAGCGCATAACAATATAAAATACATCCAGATAAATAGGATTTATCACTTATTACTGAAGCCAAAGGATATAGAGAAATAAATAGAGAGAGAGATAGAGAGTGAGAAGATCGACATAGTCTGGGGACCAGAAGATGGGCTGGTCCCCCCCCCCCATAATAGTATCTTTATTACTGCGGAGAAGTCTACACAAGCACTTGAACCGAACGTATTACCACGCTCGTTCTAGAATAAGACTTGATGGTTCCCGGAAGCCTCAACTTCCGATTCCTAGGGCAAAACCCTATTCCAAGGAACTTCCGTTCCTTATTCCAATTCCTCGAGAATCAAGGTTCTAGTCTCTGGATCTCACCTTCCAGACTCAGGGCATGGCATCCCTGCAACTCTTTTCCAACTCTCTTTCCAGAGTCTTCTTCCCGCAGAACAACTCTGCTTTCTCGGACACGAAGTCCTTACTTGGGAATCCCAACTTCCGGATCACAACTTGAGAGACTACCTCTCTCCGATCCATGGATCTACTTCCCAAACTCAGGTACGAAACCCCTGGGCTGATCTGGCTCTAGTTCCTCAGAGCGCTTTTCTCCTGCAGAGGCTCATACCTTCCTCTGCTCCTACTCCCTCACTAAGAGGAAGTACACCTGCAAACAAATACTCAGAGTTCATAACATGAAAATCGTTACCTTCAAAGTCTCGACGCTTGAAACGCAACTCCGTTCTCGAAAAGCAATTCCCCGGAAGAGATCTCTTCATAGAAAATCCTCTCTTCCAATCCTACACACAAAAGAGGTGTGTTCTCGGGTTCCTTCTCGTAAATCAGCCCCGTCTACGACGTTTATAGGCTGAAAACAAAGAAAAACAGCAACTTGTCGCGATGAAAACGTGCTTCGTAGGCACTTCTTCGCGAGGGAACTCGCGCACTAGGTCTTGGCGACATCTCGTACAATTGGGGCAGCCATGGGCATCACCGACAACGTCTTCTTTACGGCTGATATCTGCAGCAGCATCTCCTCCTTGCAAAGATTGGTCGTCTTCTCTGAGTAAGGGCATGTGATGCTTTTATAGCTCCTAGCCACGGGCACGAATAGCTGCTCGCATAGAGATCGCAGCAGTTTTTTTTTTTTTTTTTTCGAAAAATTTTTTTTGGTTTTTTTTTTTCACTGCTCTGCCAAAAAAAGAGAGAGAGAAAACGCTGGCTGATCTGTTGCCTTATTTATCAAATGGCTGCCCACTTATTAAGTGGGCGGTCGGTCACCTTTAAAAATGATCTGAATCTGTCCAAAACTCGATAAAACCTTATAAGTTAAAAACAATGCTTTCACAGAACTTCCCAGGCGTCCCTGGATGCAATCACATGCACACTTGCAATGCAGACATAGACTTCCTCGCGGGAAAGCATCTGCTTTCCCGAAAAGCAATCCCGCTTTCTCAGAAAGCATCTGTTTTTCCTCAAAGTTTCCTCTGAACCCATCTTCATTCAAGTGCTTGCTTTTTCCTTGTGCACAGTTCTAACAAAGTTCAGAATTTCCTCCCCACTATGGATATTGCCTTTCCGATGCACCCGTCACCCACCTTGTGACGCATCAGGAATACCCATCACCTAGTCCTTTCCTACCGAACTTACGGTACAATCTCCTTCACGATGCTCTATGTCACCCATCCTATGACGCATCAGAGATGTCCGTTCCCGGATGGTCGGATACTTCTTTCCGATGCTCCCTGTCACGCATCCGATGTGACGCATCAAAAGTACCCGTTCCTGGTGGCCTTACAGATATTCCCGTTCTCAATGTTCCCGTCATTACTTTAAATGACGCACTAGAAATACTCTGTACTCGGATGTCTCCAGTGAGAAAAGCCCTCTCACTTAAAATTCCAATAATTCATTTAGAATTATTTTTCCTTAGTGTTCCAAGCGAGAAAACCCTCTCACTTATAAATCCAATAATTCATTTAGTATTATTTTTCTGTAAGATAAAGCCAATTGAGCAACATCCCTCTCACTTATTAACAGTTGTCCTCAACTGTAGTTGTCCTCAACTGTAGAGGTCCAACTGAACTGCTGGGGAGAAACCGGAAAGATTCCAAATCTTGCTCAATGGTGAGTTGAGCTAGTCCTTTCACAAAAGAGAACTTAAAAATTTAATTAAACAAAAATTCAATAATTCGATACTTACCTTACCGGTTCATGTCTTTCCTCTAGGACCTCGAGGATGTCCTTCACCTTTCATTAAAGCTATGAGCCATGTAAGAACTCGTCATTCGCGTCATTCCAACAGATTGGAAGTTTCCTCATCCGAGAATCTATTAACTCGATTCCACCTTCTCAATTCCGAGAAGAATAAACCTCTAGAAATCAATCTAAGTCTATGTCCTTGAGCATAACCTTGCGCTATTAGTCCTGAGGATATTAAACCTCTTGTGTCCTCCCGCATAGGGCATGTCGAGAGCATTAAGCTCATGTGAATCTTCCTATGGCAGAACAAGTGTGTCATCTTACCAAAGTAAGTTCTTATTCCGGGCCTTTGCTTTGGGTAGGCCAATTGTTCTGATCGAAAGTTTCCTTATCCGAGAGTCTGTTAACTTGATTCCGTCTTCTTAAATTCGAGAAGAATAATCTTCCTAGAAATCAATCTAGGTATCTGTCCTTGCGCATAATCGTGCGCTGTTAGCCTAGAGAGTATTAAACCTCTTGTGTCCTCCCACATAGGGAATGCCCAAGTCATAGAGCATTAAGCTCGATGTCTTTTTTTCACAAACAGAGTTTGCGATAACATTAAAGAAGGTTCTTGTTTCGGGCCGTCGCTCAACGTAGGCAGACGGTTCCAATTCGAAGATTCCTTGTGCACGGCGGCACTTCCTTCCAATCTTTTCCTCCTGCGAGTTATTACCACCAGCAGTGTTTTCCAGACGCCCATTAGAGTCTCTTCCTTACAATATCATAAAAAATAATTCACCTTGCGAGCATCAATGACGCCTTGCAAAATCTCAGGCAGATAGGATTCGAGCCATAGCATTTTCTGAACGTACGTTCAAACCCGGTTCACAATAGAGCAAACCGTCTTTGAATTTCAGGGATGTTCTCCCATTTCAGGGATGTTCTTACCATTTTGAAACGGTTGGCGAACTATACTCTTACGAACATAATAGTTCAAATTTATTCCAGCAGCGTGTAAATGCTACTTGACCTGCTCATGGAGAAACATATACCGCAAACAAAAGTTGCTACTGTAATGGTAAAGGCACATAGCGTACTCAATGATCAACGACCATCGGAAAACCTCTTCTCCGTAGAGAAACTCAAATTCCTTCTACCAAACACATCTCAAATAGAGATTCTCGTGTCGGAATATTCTTGCGCGCAAAAAGGCGCTCAAGAGAGTATAACAAACTCTCGTCCAGTTCCTTGGCATAGGTCTGCATCTTCGTGTGTTATCCATGTACTCAAAAGTGTACATAATTCTTAAGCTGTGTTAAAGTTTCGGTGAACCTGGGAAATTACCTTCCCTTCGTAAGATCCTTAGAGCGAAGACGCTCAACTTGATGATCACTTGGCTCGATCTTAGAGCAAAACCCGCTCATCAAATAATCTAGGATTTTAATCCTTGGATTCCTCAAGCACAGGCCGTGTCGTCGCTTGTTCCTTCCCTCATAAAGAGAGTGTTCATTCACTTGTGCGAAAAGCACTACCATATCTTCCCTTACCGGGTAGGAGGTGTGGGCTTAAAGAGTACTCAAGCTTCATGAAAGCTTTTCTTTGCTTGAAAGCTCAGAATGGTTCCTTCATAATTTCCTACCCGCAGTAGCAAGTAATCTGTTCAAGAATTACAGGATACCAAATCAATAGTTGACCTTCCGGCTAGTCAAGCAAACCAATTCATCTCAGAAAACAATGTTTCAGTTTTGATCCTGCTCTCATAAACACTCGAGAGTGGTAGTCCCAGTTAGACATAACCATATCTTGTGCAAAAGAGCAAACAAGCACAATGCACTTTATGATTTCCTCAAAGATGTAACTTTGATTGAAAACCTGCCCTCTCACGTAAAGTTCGAGGGTCTTCTATTCAAGAACTCGGGAGTTAGATTGAATTCCCTTACTCCAAACTTTCTGTGTTCAATGATTCCCGTCCCACTACGGGGATTGGATTCTATGTACACTAAGGTGTACACTTTCAGCTTTTATCGTTGACTCTACCATCTGCTACAAAGTATTTTGCAGATGCGTCTACAAAATTCGGGCAAAAGTCCTTTGTTGAATTTCTTCATCTTTCCTTCCTCAGAGAGGATCGAGAGTGGAGCTACCTTGGCAAGAGTGAACCATTGCTTGCTTTGACTCGCTCGTGTTCCTATTGGGAAAACCGATCCCAATCTTCTTAGATGCCTTCCTCAAAGTGTAGAGGAAAAAAAAAAATTGTCCGAAAATTCAACCTTGAATTGAATCCAAGTCTTATTGTAAGTTCCTTGCAGAGCTTTGGTATACCACCAAGTACTTGCAATCCCCTTGAGGTGTTTGGTCACATGCCTCACCTTCGACGCTTCTCAGAAATTGCCGTTTGCAAAAGCAACTTCAAACTGTCGAATGAAAGCAGTAGCTTTCAGGACATCTTCCCTTCCGTCAAAAGTATCAAACTTGACTGGTCACTGGAGTGTTCCTAGGTCTAGAGACCTTCTACATATCCTTCCCGAAATGACGGGATTTCATGGCTATAGTTCTGGATTGACGTTCATGGATATTTTCTGGATTCTGAAGGATCTCGAGCATTCCACTCCTTGGATTCTCTAGGTTCTTGAGCATCATGCTCTTGTCGCCTTCTCAGAGAATCCCAAGTCTTGTGTCGACTTCTTGCAGAGAGAAATTTTTTTTCCAACTCTGCGAGCTTTTCATGCAGGACTTAGGTTTCCGTCTACTTACTTCTCTCTTGGCTTGTCATGGCTTCTTCCCGTATCTTCCCATACTCGTCCTCCTTTACAGAGAAAGAGAGGAGACCATGCTCTGATACCACTGTCACAAACGGGAGCGCATAACAATATAAAATACATCCGGATAAATAGGATTTATCACTTATTACTGAAGCCAAAGGATATAGAGAAATAAATAGAGAGAGAGATAGAGAGTGTGAAGATCGACATAGTACTAGGGAACAGAAGATGGGTTGGTCCCCCCCCGTAATAGTATCTTTATTACTGAGGAGAAGTCTATACAAGCACTTGAACCGAACGTATTACCACGTTCGTTCTAGAATAAGACTTGATGGTTCCCGGAAGCCTCAACTTCCGATTCCTAGGGCAAAACCCTATTCCAAGGAACTTCCGTTCCTTATTCCAATTCCTCGAGAATCAAGGTTCTAGCCTCTAGATCTCACCTTCCAGACTCAGGGCATGGCATCCCTGCAACTCTTTTCCAACTCTCTTTCCAGAGTCCTCTTCCCGCAGAACAACTCTGCTTTCCCGGACACGAAGTCCTTACTTGGGAATCCTCAACTTCCGATTCCTAGGGCAAAACCCTATTCCAAGGAACTTCCGTTCCTTATTCCAATTCCTCGAGAATCAAGGTTCTAGCCTCTGGATCTCACCTTCCAGACTCAGGGCATGGCATCCCTGCAACTCTTTTCCAACTCTCTTTCCAGAGTCCTCTTCTCGCGGAACAACTCTGCTTTCCCGGACACGAAGTCCTTACTTGGGAATCCCAACTTCCGGATCACAACTTGAGAGACTACCTCTCTCCGATCCGTGGATCTACTTCCCAAACTCAGGTACGAAACCCCTAGGCTGATCTGGCTCTAGTTCCTCAGAGCGCTTTTCTCCTGCAGAGGCTCATACCTTCCTCTGCTCCTACTCCCTCACTAAGAGGAAGTACACCTGCAAACAAATACTCAGAGTTCATAACATGAAAATCGTTACCTTCAAAGTCTCAACGCTCGAAACGCAACTCCGTTCTCGAAAAGCAATTCCCCGGAAGAGATCTCTCCATGGAAAATCCTCTCTTCCAATCCTACACACAAAAGAGGTGTGTTCTCGGGTTCCTTCTCATAAATCAGCCCCGTCTACGACGTTTATGGGCTGAAAACAAAGAAAAACAGCAACTTGTCGCGATGGAAACACGCTTCGTAGGCACTTCTTCGCGAGGAAACTCGCGCACTAGGTCTTGGCGACATCTGGTACACTTGGGGCAGCCATGGGCATCACCGACAACGTCTTCTTTACGGCTGAAATCTGCAGCAGCATCTCCTCCTTGCAAAGATTGGTCCTCTTCTCTGAGTAAGGGCATGTGATGCTTTTATAGCTCCTAGCCACGGGCACGAATAGCTGCTCACGTAGAGATCGCGGCCGGGTTTTTTTTTTTTTTTTTTTTTTTAATTTTCGTTTTTTTTTCTCGCTGCTCTGCCAAAAAAAGAGAGAGAAAACGCTGGCTGATCTGTTGCCTTATTTATCAAATGGCTGCCCACTTATTAAGTGGGCGGTCGGTCACCTTTAAAAATGGTTTGAATCTGTCCAAAACTCGATAAAACCTAATAAGTTAAAAACAATGCTTTCACAGTACTTCCCAGGCGTCCCTGGATGCAATCACATGCACACTTGCAATGCAGGCATAGACTTCCTCGCGGGAAAGCATCTGCTTTCCCGAAAAGCAATCCCGCTTTCTCAGAAAGCATCTGTTTTTCCTCAAAGTTTCCTCTGAACCCATCTTCATTCAAGTGCTTGCTTTTTCCTTGTGCACAATTCTAACACAGTTCGGAATTTCCTCCCGACTATGGATATTCCCTTTCCGATGCACCCGTCACCCACCTTGTGACACATCAGGAATACCCATCACCTAGTCCTTTCCTACCGAACTTACAGTACAATCTCCTTCACGATGCTCTATGTCACCCATCCTATGACGCATCAGAGATGTCCGTTCCCGGATGGTCGGATACTTCTTTCCGATGCTCCCTGTCACGCATCCGATGTGGCGCATCAAAAGTACCCGTTCCTGGTGGCCTTACAGATATTCCCGTTCTCAATGTTCCCGTCATTACTTTAAATGACGCACTAGAAATACTCTGTTCTCGGATGTCTCCAGTGAGAAAAGCCCTCTCACTTAAAATTCCAATAATTCATTTAGAATTATTTTTCCTTGGTGTTCAAAGCGAGAAAACCCTCTCACTTATAAATCCAATAATTCATTTAGTATTATTTTTCTGTAAGATAAAGCCAATTTAGCAACACTGTTCCAACCTCTAGGACTGCCAGCACCACGTCCTGCTTCATCTCCGTTTTTGCAGATAAGCAGCCACATTTTCCTCTCTCCTGTCATCGCCTTTCTTCCCCATCAGCAGGAGTCCATCGCCATTCTCTTCCACCGCGTCCATTGGCAGCCCCAAGGCTGGCCAAGGTGATCCCCTATCTTCCCCATCATCTTCTCCCAAATCCATCGCAGAGAACCATCAGATTTCATCCCATACCTGCGTTTTCTAGAGGGCTGGACAGCAAACAGTTCTCAGCCTATTTGGTCATTCATATCAGCCCCGGAGGTGCCTTTCTACAAGGAATTACCGCGGGCACAGTCACTTTAAGGTGTGCATTGCATGAGCATCATGTATAACAGTCTTGTACAGTCTTTTGGGCAATAAGAAAGCAAATACCGCTCCGGCAACGGAGTGGGGGGCCCTCAGAGGGTGGTTGGAACCCCATCATGGTGTCGTGTTCTCCTCTCTCTATCTCTCTAATTCAATCACCATAAAGGGTTGTTTGTGCGAAGCATAGATCTCGGTGTGTTCTCTTCCGCTGCACCTTACATTGGTATCAGAGCTTCCCTTTTTGCTTCGGCTTCACTAACGCAACCCTAGCAAGTTTTTTCTTCGTATCTGAGGTGTGACACATTAACGCTTGTGTTATTTGTGTGTGGGCTAGCGTGCATCCCAAAGGTTCCTCCTCTCGCTCTCGGCAAAGTAGGCTCCATCCTTGGCGTCAGAGTGAGGCATTGATAGCGCGAGAACAAAGCAATCCTTGTGGCGTAAGGCCGCAAGAGGGGTGCGCGTGCGAGAGGCTAGATAGGTCCATAGTGTGAGGACTACTCCCATCTCTCCTACACTTAAAAGATCTTGTATGGTCAAAACCCGCAACGGCATAGATACGCATGCTTCTCCCATTGGGGAAGGATCCTCTTCTACGGATCCTCCTCCACCAGTTGTTTCTATTCCACCCGGTGTCCCAGATCCCTTCTCTACTGCACCTCCCTCATCAGCATCCCCTGGCACTCCTCATCCCCCACCCCTATCCTTGAAGTCGATGATGCGGACGATGACAGAGATGATGACGACACAAGAGGCGCAAAGGATAGCCTATTGAGGCCGAGGAGGAGGATAAACGTCTTGCTCTTGAGGCTGAGAAGAAGGCGAAGCGGCTTGCTCTTGAGGCGGAGCGAAAGGCCAATCGGTCGGCATAGAGAGGGGGATAAAGACGAGCGTCTTCATGAGCTTGTCGCATCTTTGATCTCTCGGCCGGCGGCTTCTGAGTCTACTCTCAATTATGGGTGTACTTGCTTCTACTATCGCCGAGGCCTCGGTTAAGGCATCTTCCAATTCCCAAGCACCAGTCACGGAGAAACTCCAATTAGTAAGTATGATGGTAAAATGGATAGTGTCACTATCTATTCGTGGTTGCATCAATTCAATGCTTACTTTGATACTACTAAGAAGTCGGACAATAGGAAAGTATTGACTGCGGCTATGTACTTGTCATCAATTGACATCCAATGTGGAAGGAAGAACAAGCCAAGGCCTATGAAGAGGACCACTCTTCGCCTACTTGGAATACCACATCCACTATCTTATAGTTGGAAGGAATTCCAAGACGGCCTAAAGGCTCGGTTCATGCCTCCACAATACCTAGACCGACATTAGGATGATTGGCATGCTCTTAAACAAAACAATTCTCCTGTTATATCTTTCTCGAATCGTGTTTTGCAGTTAGGTGTGCAACTTCGGAAGACGGAGGACGAGCGCAAGGACGCGTTACATCTTTGGCTTAGATTACTACATCAAGTACGACGTCAAGGTACAAGCCCCCCCCCCCCCCCCGATTTCAATGAAGCGGTATGTCTTGCCTTACTCTATGAAATGAAACACAATGAGGGAATCTCTAAAGATCCTAAAGACTCTCTCTTCTTGTTAGGTGCAACGGAATGATTGTTTGCGCTTTGCTCAAGATGAGTGCTCCGAACTGTGCTCAAGGTTCCTTTAAGTTCTTATGGAAGGGAGAGCCTTCCGTTCTTAATGGAAAGTGCTATGATCACGAACAAAGTGAATGGACACTGTGCGGGCGCGAGAGTGGTCTACTATTGATTGCACAAAGTGATACAATGTTGATGCATGGAAACTGATGCAAGTCTAGGCTATGTCGACGATGACGACGGTGATGACGAAGTCGACCTGAGGGCTGAAATCTGCAATCTTTCTACTGCTGTCCAAAAACGCTATGGGCTGAAATCTGCGACTAGTCCAAAAACGCTGATTTGGGGGCTGTTTTTTGTGGGTCTTTGACGCTGAAAATCTGCAGGTTTAGGGCTGAAAACAGAGGTTCTTAATGGCTGAAAACTGAGGTCTTTGCCGGGCTGAATCTGTTACACTTTAGGTGAAAATTGCCGGTCTCAATTTGCTGCTGAAAACCAAACACGCCAATGAATTTGATGATAAAAAACGCTAGCAGTGGTTGATCCTTGCAAAAACGCTAGGTGCTGGGTACTGTTGGCGATGCAGATCTGATGCAAAAACGCCAGGTTGGGGATGCTGTGTAAAAATGCTAGGAGAGGGAAGGGGCTATGGCGATGGTTCTTCTAGCTTGGTGGGGGAAACCGCCAAGGTCTTGATGAGAAGTTGCCTGCTGAGCTTGGCTCCTATTGCCTCTTCTACCATTTAGTGCTAACTTTGGTTTGCTTATATATTAACTTAGCAAAATTGCCCTACCTACTTTTGTTGGAAAGTCACTTAAAAATAATAAGTGAAAATAACCAAAAATAGGGAAAATAGGCTAAATGCACTGGAAAATTCCCCTTACTGAATCTGATGGATTCTGAAGGGAATACTGATGATCATGCTGTGTGCAACCAAAGGATATGCATCTATACTAAGTGGGCATGCACGGTCTACGAATAGACTCACAAAAGTGCCAGATCACTGCTAATCTAGACTGATTGAACCCTGATCATGTTGTAGCTTGTCCACGGACACATAGGGTTGGATGTGTCACGTGACATCCCCCCCTTTTCAAAGTGAGGTACTGGTACCGAACTGTATGGCGTCGAAGGAGATCGTCAATAGCATCCAAAATCCTGGAAGGGACTCTACGCCGGCCCACTCTGATGTGTGGGTCGTGCGGTACTTGAACTTTAGAAAGGTCTACAACGCTTGCTTCTTTGGGCCGGGCCGAAAGCGACAAAGTCTTCTGAGGCTCCATCCATGCTTCAACTTGGTCGAGTGTCATGCTTCTTCCTTCTTCAAGAATCTCCATGGCTAAAAATTCCTGAAACCATTTCCAACACAAAACCATGAACATACCCATTCCATGTAAAGTAAGTGGAATAAATCTTGTCGTCCTAAAAGACTGTGCATGCAATGTAGATGAACCAATAGACGGAATGCCCAAACAATGAGATCGAATCTTTCTCGTATGATCTAGAGCAATCAACTGTGGTAATTCACAACGGAATTGCCCATGCTTGGTGCTCATACTTCCATGTGCTCGGTCTATGAATGTGTCATGCCAAGGAAGAGACATGGAATGTGACTTCCTTACATGCATACTTTTCAGCTTTTCATGAGAAATCCGCATACATTCGTGCTCATCCATGAGAGAAACGTGCTCAACATACAATATGTCATGCCTAGGAAAAGGGATCACATAAAGATGCTGACTAAAATACCAGAAACGATCCCGAATGAAATATTCGAACAATGCGTGCAAATGTGTTTTACATGTTAGTCATATGAATAAAGATTGTCCTAAGAAAGATTTTAAAAAGCACAATAATCAAGGTGGCACGTCTAATGCTCATGTCAATGCAATCCAACCTCATTTCGCTCAGGCCTGCGATGCTAAGGAAGACCCTGATGAGTCTCTCCTTAAGTGTTACGACCATGTGAACGGTCAAAGGATTGTGATTCTGTTTGATCCGGGAAGTGTCCACGACATTGTGAGTGACAAGCTTGTGACTCGAGCGCGTTTGGAAGCTCATCCGACTTCGCCGATTGGACTCTCTGGCTTTGCTCCCGGTATGGATGTGTTTAGCACATATGAGTGTCCTGATGTAAAAGTGATTATTCAGAAAGATTCTCTCTCTCGTAAATTTGTTGTCTCTCCTCTTATGGGTTGTGATATGATTTTGGGTATTAGATGGTTTCGTGAAATGAAGCCCCAAATCGATTGGAATAAACGTACTATGCCCATTGTTAAGGGTGATGTGCCGCTCGTCCTCATTCGAGGCGAGTCGAGCATTCCCCTCTTCCTCTTATCTCTCACGTCTAGGCTAAGAGAGAGCTTCGTCGTGGAGCTCAAGCGTCGATCATTTATGTCAATCCCACATCGAGGGACTTGGGAATTCCACAAAGGTACAATGAGTTATTTAAAAAGTTTAACCATCTTTTTTTGACGGATGAGCTACTCCCTGCATTACCTCCCGAGCGTCCAAAGGATTATGTCATTGATTTTGTGGAAGGAGCGGCACCGGTGAGAATGTTTCCCTATCGTCTTAACAGATCACAGGAGGAAGATCTTGAGAAGCAATTAGGTGAGTTCTTGGATAGGGAGCTTACTCATCCCAGCATATGTCCTTTTGCTCCTCCTATTCTGTGCATTCATAAGAAAGATGGCTCATCTCGTTTGTGTGTTGATTACAGGGCACTCAACAAGATGACCGTAAAACCCGTTTCCCTATGCCTCACATCAAGTACATTTTGGAGCGTCTCAATGGGGCTAAGGTATTCTCTGAATAGATTTGAAGAGTGGCTATCACCAAGTACGGATAGCCAAAGGTGATATCTTCAAAACCGCCTCTTGAACTAAGCGTGGTCATTATGAGTTCATTGTTATGCCGTTTGGTTTGATTGGTGCACCTACTACATTAAACCCTATGATGATGCGTGTCTTTGTTGACTTGGTTGGCAAGTGTCTTAACTTTTCTCAATGACATTCTCATTTTCTCTACCTCCTGGGAACAACATAAAATCGATGTTGAGAAACTTTTAGCCAGATTGATGCTAACCAATTGTATATTGCAGCTAAGAAGTCATCATTTTTTCTAACAACCGTTTGCTACCTGGGTTACATTATCTCAGCCGATGGCATTAGCTTGGACCCAGCTAAGGTTCAAGAAATTAGAAATTGGGAATTACCCGAGGCTACATATGATGTTCGCTCTTTTTTGGGTTTATGTCAAGCATATTCATCTCACATAAAAAAATTTGCACATATTGTTGCTCATTTGACCGATGTATTGAAGGGTGTCGAGTAGTTGTCATCGTGTTATCTTGAATGCGGAGGCCAAGAGTGCGTTTGAGGCACTCAAGGTCGCGATGACTCAGGCTCCGTGTCTTATCCTTGCTTCATGGGAAGTTCCCTTTGACGTTTGGACTGATGCAAGTAACGTTGCCACTGGGGCCGTGCTGCAGCAGCAGCATGATCGTCATGTTGCATTTCTTAGTAGAAACTTAAAATTTAAGTATTGCTGAAAAGAATTACTCTATGTATGATAAAGAACTTCTCTATGTCATTCATGCATTAAAGCATTGGAAGCATTTTTTGTATGGGCGTGATTTCATTGTTTGCACTGATCATCAAGCCCTTCGCTGGCTTCAGTCTATGCCTAGCGCACATTGGAGTGATCGTCAAGCACATTGGTCTCAATTTTGAGCAGTTTGGTGATTTGATTGAGAATGTGCCTAGTAAAGCTAACCCAATTGCTGATGCTTTGAGTCGGAACAGCCAAGTTCTTGTTGTAGATCAACATCAGGCATGTTGGGGCCTCCAGAGTGGCCACTGATGTGCACAACAGTCACTTTCATTTATTATTAGGCCACTTATAGCTTGAGTGGAATTGAAAGCATAGTTACAAGGAATGGCCGTTTTCAAGTCCCCCTTCCCCGTTCCCATCCCAATTTCCCGTTCCGGATTCCCATTCCGTGTTTCAGATGTGAGTATCCAAAACAGAGAATGGCATTTCATGCATGTTGCCGTTTCCCATTCCCCGTTCCGATTTCCCGTTCCGGATAACTATGATTGAAAGGTCAAAATTTGTTCTTAACTCCTGGACTGGCCCTTCAAGTATAAAAGCTCCCTTTAAGGTCTCACTTTAGGACATTCTGATAGTGTGGGGATTGGGAAGTCCTTTGTTTTCACGCCCTCTTAGCATCAGCACCCATATGAGCGTTTCAGCCCTTGGTTGAGCGTTCCATGCAGTATCTGCTAGCGCTACCAGTTGGAGGGTGATCGCCTTCAATATCCAGCCGCCAAAGTTGAGTCTTCTGCAGTTCCAATGTCGAAAGCATCAGCCTAGCGTTATCAGGAGGCAGCATATTAGTGTTTTCAGCACCATCTGCAATCAGCCCCAGCGTTTTGGGATCAGCAGGACCAGTACCCAGTACAAGCCTCGTTACCCACAGTCCCAGTATTCAGCCAGATAGTAATCAGTATTCAGCCCTAAAGCACAGCACTATTCAGCCTCAAATACCTCAGATTTCAGCCTCACGTACCTTCGACAACGCAGTACCACAGTACCCATTACCCAATTCCAAACAATTACATTGCAAGGGACTGTCCTTCCAGCATCAGCATCAATCAGCATCAGCATTTATTCAGCATCACATTCAACCCAGTATAGCATTCAGCCATCATTCGATCAGTTGTATCAAGAGTCGTGCAATATAAAGCAAATACCATTCCGGCAACAGGGTGGGGGGCCCTTGGAGGGGGGTTTGGGACCCCTCGGGTGTATTTTCTCTCTCTCTCTCTCTCTCTCTCTCTCTCTCTCTCACCATCCAATGGCAATTCCACTTTTGTTTATTTTCTCTTTCTTTGGGGAATTTCGTTTGTTTTACCTTTTGGAAGCACCCCTCTAGAAATCTAACTGCCCTGCATTGCATAGCCAGTGTGGAACTGTTCAAAGAGAGTCCAAGCCTGAGGGCTAAAGAGCACTAAGGTTGGACAAGGACTATGGTTAGCCAAAGTGGGGTCATTGGCCAGCCAAAGCGGAATCCTTTGCTACATAGGCTACATTTCAGTTCTGGGTGTGGCTGCAATGTACAAAGAGGGTCAGATGACCTAGAAGAATGTAATGGCAGAAACTCCTAAATTTTAGGGACTGCTATTTTTGGACAGCAAAATGTCTTCGCGTCATTACGTGCAGTTTGACATGGGGATCATTTTGTTACTCTGTGGCCAAGTCAACAGAGGCTGCAGGTGAGATATTTTTAGACCCGAGGGTCTAAAGCGAGAAAATGCACAAATGAGTGACACTTGGCACTCTGAGGCCAGTTTACTACTTAAAGAGAAGGCAAAAACGTGCTTTTCAGCTGTGAGCTCGTTTTTGAGTGCTGTCACAGGTGGGAGAGCTTCAATGGAGTGTTGGCTTACCCTTTATGTACAGTGAGGTGCAGGATGTCATGACCTGCACACCTCTCAATGCTCTCTCTCTCCCCTATTCTTTATGGTTATGCCCCTCTAGTGGGCTTTTCATTTGACCATGTACAATTGTGTGGGTTCATGCGCGATTGCCGAGGCAAGAGCCTCTTGCACAGGTACTGGATTAGCTAGTGGCTAATCCTCCGCAGGTATAGGTGAATTCGGAGAGGTTTCACGCCCGAAATCTTGTCAGATTCAAAGGGCAAGTAGCCCTACAGGTGCGAGAGCTCGAGGTCTTGCTACAGATGCGACCCGCACACGAAACGGAGCCCAAAACAGGGAATTACAGCCTGCTGTGTATTTTTGCAGGTTTAGGGTTTCGGCCCTAAACGGACCCTAATACCTCCAGGAGGTTCGGGGACACAAGGGGACCGCTATACAAGTGATCTGGAGCATTTTCAGGGCAGAAAACAGAGAATTCAGCGTGCTGCAGATTCTCGCCAGGTTTTGCAAAGTGTCCGTATGCGTTAGGAAAGTCATCTAATGCGTGGGAATACTGACTGTGAAGGGTCCTAGTTCATTTATGCTGCCGAAATCGAGCCAGAACAGTTGAAATTCAGCCAAGGTTGTGCAGGGCAGCTTGTAGGGAACCACAGCTTTTATTCCCTCTGTTGAAGAATAAAGAAATACCGAAAGGGGCGCCTATTTAGGGGCCAATCTAGTGTCTGACTCGCATACAGATGCATTCTAGCATCTGTATTCTAGCATCTGTATCCCATTTCCCTCTCTTGTGTCATTATAGCAAAGGTAGAATAGACGACTAATAATGGGTGAAAGCTAAATCAAGGTTTGAAGTAAAGTCTACCGCCCTTTTTGAAGTTAACAGGCCGGTTACATGGTTTCATCAACTGTATTAAATCACTTTTTCCTCAAAAAGTGAGCCTTGGTGAGTTTGGGTTAAAGACACAGAGAGAGTTCGGGATGACCTTGAAAACACAGAGAGTTTGAAAGTAGATCGAGTGGATTTATAGGTGAGAAAGGCTACGAGAGTCTTTCTTTGGATACAGGTGAGAAAGGCTACGAGTCTTTCTTTGGATTTACAGGTGAGAAAGGCTACCAGAGTCTTTCTTTGGATACAGGTGAGAAAGGCTACGAGTCTTTCTTTGGATACAAGATGGATGGCAACAAGGAAGAGGGTTCCTCTTCAGAGGATAGACAGCCTATTCCAACTGCACATGAAATTGGCGAGAGTTCAGGCCAAGCAGAGAAAGTTTTGCAGGTTGTTACTGCTGTGACCATGTTCAAGCAATTGATGGAAAATCCAAGATTTACGGAGTTCATACAATCTTCATCAATAGCACATCAAGTTCAAGGCAGTTTTGGCATGCCAGGAACAGTGTTTAGGGGTATGCCCAACCCCATGTATGCAAACATTGGTTTGCACCCAGGATTTCAGGGCACACAAGGTCAGTTTGGGGTGTCACAAGGAAACTTGGGTATGGCTGGTTTTTCAATCCACATCAATGAATATCACACCTGGACATCAACATGTTACTGGCCAAGGAGTACAGATGGCTCCCACAGATGTACCCATTATGCAAACTGTCTCTTTTGACAATTTGGAGTCAATGGATAAGCTAAAGCCATACAAAGAAGATGGTCAGTGAGTCCATTGACACATTCAATGGCTTTGATGAGAGGACAAAGGTTCTCTCTTTCGTCGAACAATTTGACAAAGCATTTGTTGGAAGGAGCATTTAAAGTCAGGAAAGCTGCCACTTTTCTGGAAAAAAAAAAAAATGCAAGTAGTAGTGGAATACACTGTTGTTACAAGGACAGACTCCTTCCACTTGGAATGATTTCATACAAGTACCGAATTAGCTAAAGGCTAATTCAAAATAGGTACAGGATGATTTAACAAGATTTCTTGCGAGAAATCTCGTGTAAATCAAAGGGCAAGTAGTCCTACTGATGCAGAAGATCAAAGGCTACGAATTGGTGCGATTGGCACGCAAAACAGAGCCCGAAAGAAGAAAATACAGCTTGCTGTATTTTTCTACAGATTTAGGGTTTTGACTCTATTTGATGTCTTTTTGTCCCAAGAGCTTCGAGGAAGCTAGAGGACAGTAATACAAGTGATCTGGAGCATTTTAGGAGCTAAAAACAGAGAATTCAGCGTGCTGAATTTCCAGGACAGATTTGCAAAAGTGCTCTATTATGCGTGGATAATCACTTGGATATGTGGATTTTTGGTTGTGAAGGTTTCTACTACAGTTATGCTGCCAAATTGGGTCAAAAAGAGAATTCTCAACCCAATAAAAGTGATAGCATAAGGGTAGATCACAGGTTAATCTTCAAAGATCAAGATGAAGAGCAGAGAAAGATTGTTTTCAATGCTCAGTATACAAATCAGTGATATTGCATAAAGGCTGAAATTGCCTGAGAGTTGGAAGATTCACAATGCGTTTCACATGAGTCTTCTCAGACCCTATGTGGGTGATGTGCCAGAAGATATGCCAGCTGAAGATCAGCCGGAAGTCGAGGAACTTGACGAGATCTTTGTCCCCAAATAGATTTTGGCACATAAAGAAAGAAAAGAAAAGGCAAGGTTGCAAGGTGCTGTTTGGTAAAGTTCAAAAGCTATTCACCTCTGGATGTCAAGTGGATAGAAAAAAGTGAACTTGCAGAGTCACTAGAAGTATGGGAACTTAAAACCTTGGTTTGCAACCTACCTTGACCCCTTGAGAGGCAGAGCTACATGGAT
The DNA here is from genome assembly GCF_014529385.1 of Adiantum capillus-veneris. Lineage (NCBI taxonomy): Eukaryota > Viridiplantae > Streptophyta > Polypodiopsida > Polypodiales > Pteridaceae > Adiantum > Adiantum capillus-veneris. The sequence continues at coordinate 68,872,060 of NC_140952.1, forward strand.
TGTCAGTGTGACAATCGCTTCTAAAAGAAATGATGTACATGTTACTTACAGTGAGCTCAATGAAGTGCATGTTACATGAATGTTAGAGCTGTACAGATTGTCAGTTTGGCAATTGCTCTTATGGAATGTCCAAAAGTTTGGTTACTGCTATAGAAGTGAGTATTTCTTGTCAGTTTGTCAAGCGTACATCAATTGCTTCTATTAAAGGGTACATGTGTAACTGCATTCTTAAACTGTCGGTTTGGGTATGCTCGAAACTGTTACTGGATCCAACATATACTAAAAGACAATGACAAAATGTGACGCTTCCATTTTGTTATTGGAAAGTTATGGACTCAAAGCAATGGCAGAGTGTGACGCTTCCACTATGTCATTGGGACAGGGTTCACACGCAGGCAATACATGTGTCGACGAGGTGTTGAATACACTAGGGTTGACAATGAGCATGTATGTGTCGTGCATGTGTCGACAGGTGTTAAATACACCCGAGTGTTAACTATAAGCATGTACGCCATAGGTGCAAACGAGGACGTTTGAGATTTCAAGAGGAGAGTATGTCACCAGCCAGTGGCAATTCCACTTTTGTTTATTTTCTCTTTCTTTGGGGAATTTCGTTTGTTTTACCTTTTGGAAACACCCCTCTGGAAATCTAACTACCCTGCATTGCATAGCCAGTGTGGAACTGTTCAGAGAGAGTCCAAGCCTGAGGGCTAAAGAGCACTAAGGTTGGACAAGGACTATGGTTAGCCAAAGTGGGGTCATTGGCCAGCCAAAGCGGAATCCTTTGCTACATAGGCTACATTTCAGTTCTGGGTGTGGCTGCAATGTACAAAGAGGGTCAGATGACCTAGAAGAATGTAATGGCAGAAACTCCTAAATTTTAGGGACTGCTATTTTTGGACAGCAAAATGTCTTCGCGTCATTACGTGCAGTTTGACATGGGGATCATTTTGTTACTCTGTGGCCAAGTCAACAGAGGCTGCAGGTGAGATATTTTTAGACCCGAGGGTCTAAAGCGGGAAAATGCACAAATGAGTGACACTTGGCACTCTGAGGCCAATTTACTACTTAAAGAGAAGGCAAAAACGTGATTTTCAGCTGTGAGCTCGTTTTTGAGTGCTGTCACAGGTGGGAGAGCTTCAATGGAGTGTTGGCTTACCCTCTATGTACAGTGAGGTGCAAGATGTCATGACCTGTACACCTCTCACTGCTCTCTCTCTCCCCCCTATTCTTTATGGTTATGCCCCTCTAGTGGGCTTTTCATTTGACCAATGTACAGTTGTGTGGGTTCATGCGCAATTGCCGAGGCAAGAGCCTCTTGCACACGTACTGGATTAGCTAGCGGCTAATCCCCCGCAGGTACAGGTGAATTCGGAGAGGTTTCACGCCCGAAATCTTGTCCGATTCAAAGGGCAAGTAGCCCTACAGGTGCGGGAGCTCGAGGTCTTGCTACAGATGCGACCGGCACGCGAAACGGAGCCCAAAACAGGGAATTACAGCCTGCTGTGTATTTTTGCAGGTTTAGGGTTTCGGCCCTAAACGGACCCTAATACCTCCAGGAAGTTCGGGGACGCAAGGGGACCGTTGTACAGGTGATCTGGCGCATTTTCAGGGCAGAAAACAGAGAATTCAGCGTGCTGCAGATTCTCGCCAGGTTTTGCAAAGTGTCCGTATGCGTCAGGAAAGTCATCTAATGCGTGGGAATACTGACTGTGAAGGGTCCTAGTTCATTTATGCTGCCGAAATCGGGCCAGAACAATTGAAATTCAGCCAAGGTTGTGCGGGGCAGCTTGTAGGGAACCACAGCTTTTATTCCCTCTGTTGAAGAATAAAGAAATACCGAAAGGGGCGCCTATTTAGGGGCCAATCTAGTGTCTAACTCGCATACAGATGCATTCTAGCATCTGTATCCCAAGTAGAATATGTCACAAAACGGGAGCGTACACGAGCACTTAGAAAATCTGAAAATTATAATACTTTGCAAACACGAGAGAAGGGAGAAGATCGACACAGTATTGGGGACCAGAAGATGGGCTGGTCCCCCCCCCCGTTAAGAGTATTCTTTTATTCAAGGAGAATTCTTATACAAGCATGAGAACCCAAGGAAACCCCTCCGTTCTGTAATCTTAGACCCAAAGGTCGTGCTTTCCCGTAAAGGGCTTGGATACAAGGCCATTCCTTCCCGTAAGGGACTTAGGCGTGAAGCCGTACTTTCCCGTAAGGGACTTAGGCGTGAAACCGTACTTCCCGTGAAGGGCCTTCCCATAAGGCGGGAGATCCCTGCAAAACAAACCACACAGAGCAACAATTCTCAATGCGTATCAACACCTTATACCTGTCGCTCCTTGCTCGGAGAATCGACCTCCGTACTCAGTCGTCACACGAACAATTGCAGTTTCCGTCGCCAGGCTCTGCTCCAGAATCCCAGCGCTAGTGCTTTTTGCTGCTTCCGGCTTGCTGAGAAACTGAACGCTGGCTGTCCTTTTATAAGCCCTGGCACCCGGCGGGAATAGAGGCCCAAAAAGCAGAGCCCTAGCGCCCTAGAGAGAGGAGAGAGAGAGATCACTAGACCTGGCGCTTTCTAGAGAGAGGAGAGAGAGATCGCAGATTTCAGCCTCCTGCGTAGCTATTAGCGCTGGCCTTTTTAGAGACTTGCTTTATTTTATTAATAAAGGGCTGGTCACTTAAAAGTGACCGGCCACTTTATTTTAAGTGACCGGCCACTTTATAAAATAAAGTGTGAACCTGTTCAAACTTTAAAAACTCGCTTAGTTAGTGAAAACAATGCTATACGAACACATTCCAGGCGTCCCCGGTTGCAGGACACGACACAGATGCAATGCAGACACAGACTCCTCGCGGGAAAACATCTGTCCTCCCGCGACTGTTCCTGCTTTTCGTAAAAAGCTTCATTGAACCCATCTTTATTCTTGTGCTTGCGTTCTTACGCGTATTTTCTTACTCACTTCGGATTTCCTCCTTAGCCTACGGGATGCCCCCTTACTGATGCACCCGTCACCCATCATGTGACGCATCAGGGGCACTCGTAACCCGGCCCTTTCCACCGAACTTACGGAAACTCCTTCGCGATGTTTACCGTCACCCATGAAATGACACATCAGAGTTGTCCGTTCCTGATGGCAGTTCCTGTAACTACAATCTTTTAACAGTTCTTAGTGCACACAATAAAATATCCTAAAAAGAGATTAATCATTAAAAATAAGAAAATAGTCCAATTAGCAACATCCCTCTGGCTTCTAAACAGTTGACCTCAACTGTAGTGCTTGGACATATACCTCCAGTATCTCGGGATAAGCTGCTAATTCCTCCTGCGTCATCCACTGAGCATCTAGATTCGACTAGTTCTTAAACTTAACCAAATACTTCCGTGTTACCTTCCCGGATTTGAGAGACCGCTCCTGATGACTTACTATCTGCTCCGGTTGGAGTATTTCTTCTATTTCCTCAACCTCAGGAGGTTCCTCAGCACTAGGCTGGCTCGGAGGCGGTCCCACATACGGCCGGAGTAAACTGACATGGAAAGCATTATGGATCTTCCAATTAGGCGGTAGCTCTAATCGGAAAGTGACATCATTCACTCGCTCAGTGATCTTAAACGGCCCATAATAACAGGTAGAAAGTTTCACCACCTTCCCCTTATGAGACGCTTGTTTCTTAAGTCTTGCCTTCTCAAACTTGAGTAAGACTAACTGTCCGACTGTTAAGTCGAGATTCCTCCTGTGCTTGTCTACAGCTTTCTTATGCTTTTCCTGAGAGCGTAGAATAGCTCTCCTAACTTGCCCGTAGGCTGTGTCCAAATCCTGGACAAGTTCATCTGCTGCAAAGATCTTATCCTTGGTTAAACCGATCGGTGGAAGCAAAGGCTTACCATAGAGAATCTCAAAAGGTGCTTTCCCCGTCGATGAGTGTATGGTATTGTTATACGCATACTCGACAAGAGGCAAATATTTCTCCCAGTCAGATTGCCGGTCTGACACATAAGCTTTTAACATATCCAATACTGTGGAATTGGCTATCTCACTTTGCCCGTCCGTTTGAGGATGGTAGGCAGATGAAAAATTTAGCTTCGTACCAAGATTATCCATCAAGGCACGCCAAAAATTTCTTGTCATGCGAGGATCTCGATCACTCACAATAGACTTAGGCATTCCATGATGCTTAAAGATTTGTGCCAGGAAGACCCTAGCCATATGATCTATTTTGATCGTTTTCTTGACTGGTATAAAATGTGCTTGCTTGCTAAACCTGTCCACAATGGTCCAAATCGCGTCATTTCCAGTCTGAGTTCTAGGGAGGTCCATGATGAAGTCCATGGCAATACTTTCCCAAGGTTCATTAGGCACAGGCAAAGGTTGTAGCAACCCAGGCGTCTTATGCCGATCATACTTCACTTTTTGGCAAACCAAGCATTCCCTGACATACTTATCAATGTCTGCTTGGCTAGGCCAAAAGAAATATCTTTCCATTGCTAAGGTCGTAGGGCGAATACCCCGATGACCCGCATAAGGCGAAGCGTGTGCTTCATCTATGATCTTCTTTCTTAATGGTTCCGTCACACATATGGCCTGATGGTGGTAGAGATAACCGTCCCGAATGGAATAGGGAAACTCATTCTCTCCACGATGTAGCTTTCCCCAAATGGTGGAGAAATCTGGATCATTCGGATACAAATCTAGTAGTGCTTCTAATTCTTGGTGATACACCGAAGTGATAGCGTTCACCCTTGGCCGCCTAGACAATGCGTCCACGACCACATTCTTACTCCCAGCCGTGTGAAGGATCTGGAAGTGAAACATAGACAAAAAGTTTGCCCATCTCATCTGCTTCTCAGATAGTTTCCTTTGCGTAAGGAAATACCGCAAACTCTGGTGATCAGTCTTGATCACAAAATCCGCTCCTAGAAGATACTGCTTCCAGTTGGATAAGGCGTGAATCACAGCCGTGAGTTCTTTTTCGTAGATTGATGCATGCAACTCTGCATCCTTAAGCCGTCTGCTTTCGTAGGCCACTGCATGGCCCTCTTGGTTTAACACTGCTCCGATGCAATCGCCTGAAGCATCGCAGTGAACCTCAAATGGTTTCCTTAAGTCAGGCACTATCAATATAGGTCCATGGCTTAGCAAGTACTTGAGCCGATCAAAAGCTCCTTGTTGTCTCGATCCCCATCTGAAAGGAATCTTCTTCTTTGTCAAATCATGAAGGGGTCTTGCTACATGAGCAAATCCTCGGACAAACCTTCGATAATACGAACATAATCCCAGGAAACTACGTACATCATGTACCGTAGTGGGAATAGACCAATCTTCTACCACTCGGATCTTGGCACGATCCATTCTCACTTGATTGTGAGAGACTATATGGCCGAGATAGTGTATCTCTAAGAGAAAGAACTCGCTCTTCTTTGCATTCACATGCAACTCATGCTTTCGGAATTCTTGAAACACTAAGTCCAAGTGCTTCCGATGTTCCTCTTCTGACTTAGAGAAGACGAGTATGTCGTCAAAGAATACTCCCGTAAAAGCTCGATACGGGCTGAAAATGCAGTCCATCATGCGATTGAAGGTCGCAAGAGCATTGGTCAAGCCGAAAGGCATTACCAAAAATTCATATAGTCCAAAGGTTGTGCGGAAAGCAGTCTTGTGGACATCCTCAGGGGCGATCCGTATCTGATGATACCCACTCTTTAAGTCTATGCGACTAAAGACACTTGCCCCTGCAACTTATCAAGTATATCATCAATCCAGGGGATCGGAAAGCGATTCTTGATCGTGATCTTGTTTAAAGACCTATAGTCTATGCACATTCGAAACGTGCCATCTTTCTTCTGCACCAGTAGAACTGGAGAGCAGTAGGGTGAAGCACTTGGCCGTACTAACCCTTTCTCTAGAAGCTTGTTGACTTGCTTCAAAATTTCCTCTTGCTGAGCAAGACTCACCCGATAAGGGGGTTGATTGGGAGGCGAGCTACCCGGTATGAGATCTATGCGGTGATCTTCCAGTCGTACCGGAGGGAGTTCATCAGGAAGTGTTTCCGTGAAACAATCTTTGTACTTTTCAATAAATTGAAGACGCTTAATTTCCAGACTAGAGGGAGGGTCCCTACTAGTTTTATCCTTCTCATGTGCAAAAATCAAGTAAGCAGAAACACACTTCTTCATTTCTTTCTTAATGGAGATATGGCTTACAATTGGGAACTGCCAATCTCCTGCATCAGCATGAATCTTTATTTTCTTACCCCCATGACCAAAAGTGAGGGTCTTTTCCACATAATCGGGAATAGGTGTCATGTGGAAGTGCCATGGCATACCCAAGATGATATCACATCCCTCGATGGGTGCCATCAAAAATGATTCGCGGTCCTTGTACTCGCCAATCCGAAGATTGAGCTGTCCTTGCACGGGAGTTGCATTGGTTGTCAACCCCTCGAATGCCGATCCGGATGTAACCGGTGTGCCAAGTTGAGCCGGTGTGAGGCACAAACGTTCCGCAGTATCCAGGGAGATGAAGTTGTCCGTGGATCCTGGATCATAAAGAATCAGTACTCACTGGTTGTTCAAAGACCCCCAGCCCTTCAGAAGTTGACGCTCCTCTTTCTCCGTTTCTGTGTTTCCTTGAACATCTGGAATTGAGTTCGAGCTTGGTGGTGCGGGTTCCTTCCTTGCTTTCTCTTGCCTCGTAGAGGCTTGCTCTTGCCATTGCTGCTTTAGCGGGCAGTCCGATTTCATATGTCCTTTCTCGCCACAGTAGAAGCATCTTCCTTTCTCTCTGAAAGTTTGAAGTTGAGTAGGAGAAAGATACTTAGTTCGCTTGCCAGTGCCCTCTGGCTTCTTAGAATGATCATCGTCCCTAGATGGAGGACGTTTTCTTCCTTGGCCCCCATGGTCATCGTAGACCCCTCTTTGTCTTGCACGGTAAGTGCTATGCTCCATTTTTCTGGGCGTCCCAATTGAGTGCAAATCCTCAGCAATGATTGCTGACTCCATCATCCTTTGAAGAGTATCATGCGGATACACCTTCATACTCTTTCGAAGCTGCGGTTGGAGACCTGCTTCGAACTTTCTTTTCTTTTCCTCGTCGGCAATCTTCATGAAGGGAGTGACCTTCAGAAGAACCGACCAATACTTGTCCACATAAGTCGTTACTCTTTCATGTTCCTTCTGGGCAAGCCAGTCCCATTCCTTCCGTATGTCCTGCTCGAAGTCAAGTGGAAGAAATTGTTCATAAAATTCAGATTTGAAGCTCTCCCATGTTCTGGCCTGAGAACCTTCCAGAATCTTGGCTAACCACCAATTACTTGCCGTTTCCTTGAGGTGCATCCCCACATGGCGTAATTTGGATCTTTTTGTGAAGTGCCCATTGGCAAAGGCGACTTCAAACTGTCTGATGAAGGACAGTGCTTTGGAGATGTCTCTCCGTCCGTTGTAAGTTTCGAACTTGATGTCCTTGTCGCCCGATTTGAAGACTCTCATGCGATGTTGAGACTTGCGACCATGCTTCTTGAATCGAGGCTTATCTTTAGGTTGATGTAGAGTAGTGGCAGTAGTAGCGGCTTCCTTCTTCTGACGAGATGATCGAGAAGTAGAAGTATAATCAGGAGAGTAAGATGGAGATGAGATAGAGATGTCCTTGCTCTCGACTAGCAAAGAGAACGCTTTTTCCTGGCCTTTCCGTGAAGTAGGCCGTTCATTCCGATCCGAAGATCCTTTGTGCACCTCAGCACGTTCTTCTTCTCTTGCCTCCTGTGGTCTCACGCCAACAGTGTTGTCTGGATGCTTGGCTGCATCAGTTCCATTCGTTTTCTTCATTCTGCCCAAAAGCTTTTGGAGGTCTGGCAACAGTAAGATTTGTTGCAACTCCGCAAGCTGAGCTTGCACTTGTTGAAGCTCCTCTTCAACGCTTCTCCCTTGGCTCGACATGGTTCTTCCCGTTCTTCCCGGAATCGTCCTTCTTTGCAGAGAAAGAGAGGAGTCCGAGCTCTGATACCACTGTCACAAAACGGGAGCATACACGAGCACTTAGAAAATCTGAAAATCATAATACTTTGCAAACACGAGAGAAGGGAGAAGATCGACACAGTATTTGGGACCAGAAGATGGGCTGGTCCCACCCCCCCCGTTAAGAGTATTCTTTTATTCAGGGAGAATTCTTATACAAGCATGAGAACCCGAGGAAACCCCTCCGTTCTGTAATCTTAGACCCGAAGGTCGTGCTTTCCCGTAAAGGGCTTGGGCACAAGGCCGTTCCTTCCCGTAAGGGACTTAGGCACGAAGCCGTACTTTTTCGTAAGGGACTTAGGCGTGAAGCCGTACTTTCCCGTAAGGGACTTAGGTGTGAAGCCGTACTTCCCGTGAAGGGCCTTCCCGCAAGACAGGAGATCCCTGCAAAACAAACCACACAGAGCAACAATTCTCAATGCGTATCAACACCTTATACCTGTCGCTCCTTGCTCGGAGACTCGACCTCCGTACTCAGTCGTCACGCGAACAATTGCAGTTTCCATTGCCAGGCTCTGCTCCAGAATCCCAACGCTAGTGCTTTCTACTGCTTCCGGCTTGCTGAGAAACTGAACGCTGGCTGTCCTTTTATAAGCCCTGGCACCCGGCGGGAGTAGAGGCCCAAAAAGCAAAGCCCTGGCGCCCTAGAGAGAGGAGAGAGAGAGAGAGAGAGAGAGATCGTTGGGCCTGGCGCTTTTTAGAGAGAGGAGAGAGAGAGATCGCAGATTTCAGCCTGCTGCGTAGCTATTAGCACTGGCCTTTTTAGAGACTTGCTTTATTTTATTAATAAAGGGCTGGTCACTTAAAAGTGACCGGCCACTTTATAAAATAAAGTGTGAACTTGTTCAAACTTTAAAAACTCACTTAGTTAGTGAAAACAATGCTATAGGAACACATTCCAGGCGTCCCCGCGTGCAGGACACGACACAGATGCAATGCAGACACAGACTCCTCGCGGGAAAACATCTGTCCTCCCGCGACTGTTCCTGCTTTTCGTAAAAAGCTTCATTGAACCCATCTTTATTCTTGTGCTTGCGTTCTTACACGTATTTTCTTACTCAGTTCGGATTTCCTCCTTAGCCTACGGGATGCCCCCTTACTGATGCACCCATCACCCATCATGTGACGCATCAGGGACACTCGTAACCCGGCCCTTTCCACCGAACTTACGGAAACTCCTTCGCGATGTTTACCGTCACCCATCAAATGACACATCAGAGTTGTCCGTTCTTGATGGTAGTTCCTATAGCTACAATCTTTTAACAGTTCTTAGTGCACACAATAAAATATCCTAAAAAGAGATTAATCATTAAAAATAAGAAAATAGTCCAATTAGCAACAGAATAGACGACTAATAATGGGTGAAAGCTAAATCAAGGTTTGAAGTAAAGTCTACCGCCCTTTTTGGATTGAACAGGCCGGTTTCACTGACTGCCTCCTTTTCAGAACTCCCTGGATGCACCCTCACTGTCAGTCACACGGACGAAGATCACTAAACTCATTCGTCAGGATCTTATATAGTTGGACACCAGGAGGACATGGGTAGAGCCGATGCAGGAGTTGGGCACGAAGATGGCTTTCTTCAAAGAGCATCTTCTCCAACTTTCAGGAGATGGGTTTGTGATTCGTCCGAGCTACATGGACACTCATTTGTCTCATGGTCTACGATGTGCTATTGGTCAGATTCGCACATCCTCACACCAGCTGGAGATTGAGACGGGTAGATTCAGAGGGATACCACCGGTGTATAGGATATGCCAACTATGCAATAGAGAGCCAGAGACAGAGCTACACTACATATGGCATTGCACTGTGTATTATGAGATACGAGGGCGCTTCCATTGCTTATTCAAGGAGGGTTTTGGACCCCTAGATAGAGTCATGAGGTATCAGGATCAGAGATGCCTTGGCTAATATCTACTTGAGCTACATGACATAGAGATAGTCTACTGAGGAGACATGGAGTACAACAGTCACAGAGACAGACCACAGATTTCTTTGGATCGAGGGAGCTAGGAGACCAACCACCAGCACAGAGTTGTACCCACATTCATACCAGAGGCACCCTCATTGACAGGGCGACTGAGCTCGGGAGATCGTGACGACCACGACCGAGACACAGGAGCACACTCCATCGACGGAGTCTCCAGCGAGGATCAGAGGCATTCTAGCACGACACCCAGAGTGTCATTGAGGGCCTATTCTACATTTCACATCTCACATCTCACATCTCACACTTCATTTTTCATTTTTCACATTTTACATTCAGTACTTTTTATACTTGTACTTCAGACATTGTATTAGATTCACCACTTTGTATCTGATGGTCTCATAGGTCATTTTGGCCTTTTGAAGACGTTAATATATCATTTCATTTTATTGCATTTCTCTCGGAACCTGCTTTCACGTATCTATAGCATTTCTCTCTTCTCTCTCTACATTCTTCTAGTAAAGCACTAAAAGGAATCTTGAGTCTGTGCGAGGCACACATCCTGAGTCAAAGAACTGTAAAGTCTTCCGCTGCACCCTACAGACCTTGTAACTATCGCATTAGAGATGGTTATTTGTATTTTCGTAATTGATTGTGTGTTTTGCCGTCTCATAGAGCGGCGCTCTTGCATGATGTACATGATGCACTTATTGGTGGTCATAGGGGTATAAATGCTACTTTGGAAAAGATTGAAAGATTTTTCTAGTGGCTTAAGATGAGAAAGGATGTGTATAGTTATGTCACACGTTGTCCAATCTGTCAAAAGGTTCAGGCTCCTCGAGGTAAGTAATAGGGTCTCTTAATGGCGTTGCCTATTCCAGAGGGTCCCTTTGAGGACATTTTAGTAGACTTCGTGACAAACTTGCCTCCTAGATCACATGCCCGTAACACTCAATGTCTCACCATAGTTGACCGTTTTTGCAAGTTTTGCATGTTGGTGCATTGTAAGACCAATGTCACTGCACAAAATGTTGCTAGGCTTTTTATCAAGCATTGGTATCCGTTGTGTGCATAGCAGCTAAGGTACGGGACGAGACGTTTTATACGAGGCGTTTAATATGCATACTATACGTATTTTCGAGGATCAAAATAAAATACGTCGATGTTTTTCAAATATAATTTTTTTACAAATATTATATTATATGGGTCCACACAAAGGTATATAATTTATTGAAGTCAAATGTTGCACATAATTAAATGGAAAGTTGACATCTATAGACCCCGAACTTCAAGGCAAACAAACTTTTATTAAAGTCTATAAACTGCCCACGTTTTTTAACAAAGCAACGTACCGAACGTTTTAAAACGTCCCCTTTTGTACTCTATTTCAAAAACGTATTTTTTAGCTGCATGGTTTTGTGGCTTACCTAACTCTATTGTGTTTGATCGGGATGCAAAATTTACTTCACATTTTTGGCAAGCATTGCTTGTTATTTTGGTACTAGCTGAATTTTTACAGTTCTTTTTATCCTCAATCTAATGGTCAGACTTAGATCTATAATTATCAATTAGCTTTTGATGTTTAGAAAGCATATGTGCATGACCAACAGTCTAAATGGATTTTGAATAATTCTTACTCTAGTGCTATTGGAAGGACTCCCTATGAGGCAGCGCTTGGTAGGCCGTTTCAATCATTGTTGGCTAGGTTTGTTGCCCACTTTACCACATCATAATTGTACCTCACTACAGTTCAAGCTCCTAGCCAGTAGTTTAGGATTTTTTTCTCAATCCATCTTCACTTTTGCAATACCAACATTGTATATGGATTTGTCTCATAGGCCGATTTTGGCCTTCCTAAGACGTAAATGTACTCTCTCTCTCTCTCTCTCTCTCTCTCTCTCTCTCTCTCTCTCTCTCTCTCTCTCTCTCTCTCTCTCTCTCTCTCTCTCTCAAACACATATGCACAAGCATGCAAACAAGCAGACCAAGTTTTGCAAGTACCTTCAAGTATTTCATCACTTGACATGCTCAGTGAAATGCTGACACCACTTTCCCTTGAACGAAATGAGGATAATCCAGACCCTGCTGCATCCTTGACAGAGTGCAGTGTATTCCCTCGTACAACCATCACGCTACAGAAGTCTGGCGCATGTTTGGCTACATAAGCTGAGATGCTTTTTTCCCTCAGAACTCTGAAAGCCATGACAAGCACCTCAATAATTCACTAAAGTTCTTGTGCATGCGCATGAACGTATGTATGCATACCACATGAATAAGATGTTACGATGATTGTCCGACTCGCAGCAAAGTAAGAAACCCTACACAGTATGTGCAAGTAAACAAAATTTAGGAATTAAAGTACTCAAAATATACCTGGTCCCTGCATAGCAGGTCGCTCAGAGCATCTCTAGGATGGGATCTTAGCTGCCCTTCCACAAAGTTGTTGGGGAAGCCATATCCAGAAAGTACCGCTCGCAACAGTTGAGGGAAGAGAAGGGCTCTAGGAGGGCAGCTGGTGGCATCCAGGTGCTGCAGCAATCGAACGGAAGACGGAGGGAGACGAGGCGACGGTGGCGCCATAGGTTGAACAGCCAGCGGCGAGGGGCCGGGGAGGGGGAGGGGGAGGGGGAGGGGAAGCATTGCTGCCGGCAGCACAGCCACAGCCAGACCTCACTGTTGTGTACAACCGGGTAAAACGACGCTCCTCTCACGGTGGCCCACCTGCGTCCGACCGATGAGCTCCGACAGACCAAAATGTGATCGGTCGAAGGTCATTGGTCGGAGTGGCAATCATCCGACCTAGGGAGGGCTGAAATTGGATTTGTCTGATTGCCGTCCGATCGATGAGCTCCGACATACCAAAATGTGATCGGTCGAAGGTCATTGGTCGGAGTGGCAATGCGCACATGCATCCGACCTAGGGAGGGCTGAAATTGGGTTTGTGGAGGTCTGATCGCCACCTTACTTGGCTATCGATCGGTCAAAGGGGCTGGTTCCCCATAAACTCACTTCAAAACGGCTCCATCCAATATTTTGACAATCGTGCATAAGTATAAAATACTATTATTTGAAGGTTAGAAAAGGAACATAAGCCCATCGTCCGGATGATCCACCGCACCATGTGCATACATTATCTAGTAATTAGCACATAGATGCTCCAAAGAAAAGGTCCCGATTGATCGAGAAGAGACTAACCTCTACCAGCCCAAAGGCCATCTCGAGGCTGCGTAGCATCACAAACCCCCCCCCCCCCCCCCTCCCTCCCTCCTCCTCTGTATGACAGTCATACTGAGAATCATTGGCGCGTGGTCGGAAAAGGTAGTCTCTGTCAGGATGCAAACGGATCCACCCATGTCACAAATGTGGTCGCTGGCGTAGAAGCAATCTATCCGAGATAGATTCAGTCCTCCTACCTTGCGATCAGAGCGAGAGAAAGATAGGTTGTCTGGGGGTCTCACAAAACCTGAGTGCTTCCAAACATTAAAAACTCTCATAGTCATACATGGTCGCTCCCAAGCTGCCAACTCAGTCCCGTGCACCATAGCGTGGCCACCTCCAATCCTATTAGAGGGGTCCTCCAACATGTTGAAGTCCCCCCCAACACACCACTAATCTACATGCGGTAAAGACTCAACAACATGAGATCAAAACTCTGCTCATGCATTTGCCATATTGGGCACGTATATGTTTAGGAAACCCATGAGGCACCCCTAAACCTACATAGTAATCCATTGAGCTCTGCTTGGCACAAGAATACCTCTATCCACAATGGTATGCTGCTAGGAATCCGCATTAGTCATACACCTCTAGATCCAAATGCAGCTGACCAAAATGTCTCATAACAACCACGCAAAATCTGATCACATCATCTAATGCGGCTCTCACATAGATGATGCTCGTGTAGCATAAGAATATCTATCTCACCACCCACAAGCCATTCCTGAATCTCTTGACGCAACCGCCTCTCTAATGCTAAAATTGGGGCCCTCCTAATCCCTGCATACTCAATGAGACGATTCTCATGGAGTCACTAAGAAAAAACAAGTGCTGCCACAATAGCCAACCTCGCTATCTTTGAGGCCAGTTTGGATGGGGAGAAATTTGCATCCAAACGGCCTCTTGACAAGAGCGTCTGAAGTGATTGTCGTAGGGCTACATCCTCTGTCCAAGAATCCTCATTTACAAATACATAGCAAGGGGGGCTCTGAGTGTCAGCAAACAAATGCACCACAATGTGCTTGCAACCTGCTGCATCCGACAGCGTCACACTGAACTTAGCCAAAGGCCAAAGTGTCTGTACCAATTCTATCAGCCATAAGTCCCCTATGTGGTGTGAGAACTCAATGGCTTGGGCCTGGAGCCAGTCAAGAATTGTGTGCAGGGTCCACTCTATATGATCTGTGCCGCAGCGAAAAGGAGAAACCTACCACTGTATCCAGAGCCTCAGTGCCTCGAGCTGCTAGAAAGACGACGTGGAATAGCATCCTCCAAGTCGGGAGAAGAATCTTCTAGGAAGAGTGTGAAGCTATAATCAAACAAGTTACCATCGTCTGTGAATGTCAAAGCGGGTCAACCCCCGAGGGACTGCTACAAAAGAAGAGGTTTGAAATAGAAGTGGAGGCCTTAGATGGGTCTGTTCCTCACAAGCCATGAGACTCGTAGCAAAAGCACCACCAAGAGATCATCTCGCTGCAGATGTGTGCCCAATCCCCTGCGTCTGAGGAGGAGTGTGGGATGGGTCGGGAGATGAGGTTGAGGGCGCCACACCAGGGAAAGAGGAGGGGCGGGAGGTGGGGGTGAGGGTGGAGGATGGGGAGGGGGAGGTGGAGGACGTGGAATGGAGGCGTCTGACGGTGGAGGAGGGGGAGATGATGGAGGTGATGGGGGCGACGAAGATAAGATGGAGGTAGCCTCCTCAGGGGGGGTCCTGCTAAAGGGGGTCAAAATGGTTCCCTATCAAAGCCCAATGAGGCTGAGCTACAGGAGGTCGACCACCAAGGGGAGCAGTGTGGCGAGCCTATCCTTGTCGCCGGTGGCAAGGCACCTGTTGCCAACCATGAGCTAGCTGATATGGCCTATGTCAAGGTACCAGCCTGTGTGCCTTGGGTATCTATCTGTGTTGGGCCTACTTAGCCTTGGGAGGCTGCGTCCCGGGGGATTCACCATGGAAAACTTATCACACCACGTAAGTGCAGGGGAGGGGGGGTTTTTTACACGTTACATAAGCGTATAAGTTAGGGGTAGGCCCCCAATAATTTATCTCCCAAGCTTAAAAATAAGGAAAGGGGTATCATATTTATGGGTAAGGAACCTCACCTGGGTTAATTACTTGTAGCGATTGGTCACCGGTGTGCACTAGAACTCGGATGAATTAGGGAAAGTTTCTTTTCAAGTCACGCATCAAATTTTGCATCAAGCCGATCATAGATAAGGGCAGATTTGGAGCAAGTCAAGGTTTGATTTACACTAGTTTTGGACGAGTAGCCAGAGTGCAGGCTGATCAGGCGCATAGTTTGAAAGTCAAACTAAGACATATTGAGGGTACATCTAGTTATCAATAGAAATGGTTCCTTTTAGTATGTTGCCAATCACTATGCTACACACTCTTTGACTAGTTTTACTCAGTTAGATAATGTGATACCTAAATTTTATATGTAAGATAGGGGTATGATAGTTTTCTTCATTGAACATCGTATAAGCATAGAAAGGGGGGTCACATTCCCTAATATAGAGTCGTATATAGGGGTTTTATCAAAGTTGTCCGCTCGCAGGTGGCATCCCATTTTGTATATAGAGTGAATCCCCCGGGGGCTGCGTAGGCACTGTGGGTCAAGATCTCGTGCAAGGATAGGCCTTCGCTAGGGGGCCCATCTGTCTACAAATGAAACACTAGTTTGGGAGACCCGAATACTCCACACTCTGTCTGATTCAACCTCCACTCACCCAAGGCAACAGTATCACCTTCGAGCAGGAGTGTGTGTGTCGCAAACAAGAACCCACACAGTAAGGCAGACATGTGGCCTTGGCCACAATGGAAGCTACAGTATGTGTTGACTCCAGAATTTTCCCAACCATGGAACCAATCCTAGGAAGTAAAGGGAGATACTCTCTCCTTAGGACTGGGAAGCAGACCGAAATAGGCAAGTTGGCCTCCTTCTCAAGCACATCTATAGTAGGGTCGAAACCATGATGCCATCATTTGAAGTAATCTCGAGCTACTTGGATGCCAAGCGAGCTCATCAATATCACCTTGGCCGTCATCTCTAGAGACTCGAACTCTATTTGGCAATGTCCTCTCCCGAGGATCTGGACATCGATAATCTTGCCCACATTGGGGAGTCGGGCATGAAGTAAATCCTGAACCTCGCCTCGACTGGGTCGAGTACCAATGATCTTGTCGATAACCGAGGTGGCTTGAAAGTGTTCCACCTCGGCTTGCTTGATCTTTTGGAGAAAGAGCAAGTCGAAGGGTCGACTCCACAGTGTCAGATGAGGGGGCTTCTGTAGAGTCTCTGAGAGGTGGAGTAGAGACCACCATTCTGTGTCTGGTGCTATAAAGAAGAGGGCGTTAGCATCAAGGCGATTACCAAGAAGCTGAAAAAAAATAACCAACAAGCAGGTGGAGGTCTACAAGAGAACAAAAGCGGGGGAGTGAGGGGGTGGGCTAAGGGCAGGGGGCAGGCTAGGGCAGCGAGGGCGTGCGAAAAGGTCTCAAAAAAAGTTTGACATTGAAAAGGGCAAAGTGAAGATTGAGGAGATCAATGTAGTTGAGTCTTCATCTCTTGCTGCCATCTCTCTCACACACACAACTCCCTCAGACGTGTTGATTTTCACTATTGATGTTATCCTAGATGCCTTGCTCACATAGGATGAGTGTTATGTGCATAATTGGATACTTGATTTTGATGCTAGCTTTCACATGATGCCTCACAAAGAATGGTTTTCTTCTGTTAGTGATGTGAAGCTTCCTATGCATATTGTGCTTAAGAACATCAGACGTGTACTTAAATTGACTAAGAGCTTGATTTTTGTTGGACAGTTGGATGATTTGGGCTACACAATAGTTTTTGGCAATGGTGCATGGATGATCCGTAAAGCTAGTCTTATCACACTCAAAAGTCACAAAAACAGATCATTGTATCTTTGATATTAAAAATAATCCTATCTATGTAGACAAGTTTCCTTCATGGCATAGCCGACTAAAACATATTAGTCCAAAGGGAATTACAACTCTTCGGCGTTTTGGTTATTTGCACGTTCGTGATTATTTTGACCTCTTTTGTGTGAACATTGTATCTATGGTAGGAAATTACATTGACTTCCTCGCCATTGAATAGAAACCAAGAGCACCTCTAGATCCAGTTCAAAGTGATTTGTGTGGTCCTATGCCACATAAGACTCTAAGGGGGGCAAATTACTTCTTGCCATTTATAGATGACTCTATGAAAAAGGTATGCAGGATCTATCTCTTGAAGAGAAAAGACAAGGTATTCTCTACATTCTAGAAGTTCCTTGCCATGCTTGAAAACCATTAGGGAAGAAGCTTAAAGTTGTGCAAATTGACAATGGGGGAGAACATGTCTCTACACTGTTCAAGGACTTCTACAATAGTAGAGGGATTAGACAACAATTTAATATAGAAGTTTACTATCCCATACACACTTGCTCAAAATGGTGTTGTTGAGTGCATGAATAGGACTATTCAAGAAAGAGTCATTGCTATGCTATCTATGGCAAAATTACCTCCAAAATTTTGGGGAGAAGTTGCATTGACTACAATTCATATTATTCAATAGGTCATCGAGTACTCCGTTGAAATTTAAAAATTCAAAAGAGTTATGGTCGAGAAATAAGCCAAGTTATGATCATTTACGTGTGTTTGGGTGTGAGGAATACTCTCATGTGCCAAAAGAGCTTCGAGTTGGATCCCAAATTGCATAAGTTCATTTTCATGGGCTATGGTGCAGATGGAGAGATTGGATATCATCTCTGGCACCCAACATTTCAGAAAATTATTCGTATCTCACATGTAATCTTCAATGAATCAAAGATGTACAAATAGACAATCTAGATTCTAAGGATTTGAGTACAAAAAGGTCAAATTTGAGGACACAGCCTTCAAAATAGCTCAGTCTACTAGTGATGCACCTACCACTAGTAGTGCTCCTACAAGACCAGAATCTACCAGTCATGCATTGAGACGGTCTACTAGTGTCTCACGTGTTCCTAAGAGGTTTTAGCTAGGAATTGATTATATGCTTGTCACTGAGACTACGACGCACTAACTTGCTTACCAAGAAGCTATTCAGATGGAAGATAGTGAGGAGTGGAAGCACGCTATGCAATCATAGTATAACTCCATTGCGGCTAATGAATAGAAGATCCCGCGCCTAAGTACAAGGCATGGTTGGTTGCCAAAGGATTCAAGCAAAAGGAGGGTGTGGACTTTGATGGATTTTCTCTCCTGCAGTCAAGATGACCACATTGTGCACCATGCTTGGTTTAATAGCCATTGAAGATGGAGCTAGTACAAATAGATGTGAAGACCACGTTTCTTCATGGGGATCTTGATGAAGAAGTTTACATGAGACAACCCCAAAGGGTTTTGAAGTCAAATTTGACAAGCCAAGTAGGGTTGAGCTTGGGTGTACAGATTGAAAAAGACAATGTATGGCCTCATACAAGGTTCAAGGCAATGGTACCAAAAGTTCGACAAATTTGTGTAGTCACTAGGATATGTAAGGAGCCAAGAGGATCACTGCTTGTATACTCGGAAGCTTACTGATGGCTCTCTTATCATCTTGATCTTGTATGTAAATGACATGCTAATAACTAGGGAAATCAAAGAAGAGATTGCTCAATTGAAGAAGTTGCTTAGCTCACAGTTGCTTTGAAAGATTTGGGAGATGTAAATCATTTTCTTGGCATGCATATCAAGAAGGACAGAAAATGTGGATTCCTTGAATTATCTCAAGAAAGTTACACCCAAAAAGTCTTGCAATGTTTTATTATCCAGGAGGGAAGTCATTGAGCACCCTAATTTAAGCATATTTAAAACTTAGCAATGCGAATGCTCCCAAATCATATGTTGAAAAAGCAAAACTGACTGAAGTGCCATACTCTTCACCAGTTGGTAGTCTCATGTATGCAATGGTAGCCACTAGAACATACATTGCATTTGTTGTGGAAATGGTGAGAAAATACATGGCAAAAAGCAATGGGAGGTAGTGAAGCATATTCTCAGGCACGTGAAGGATACAGCAAGCAGGTGTTTATGCTTTGGTAATAGCAATGCATCCATTGTGGGTTACATGGATGCATATTATGCAGGTTGTGTGGATAATAAAAGATTCACTTCTGGCTATGTTTTCATCTTTGCGGGAGGAACCATCTCTTGGAGGTTAGATCTCCAAGATTATATGTCCTCTCACACTAGTATGTTGTAGCTTCAAATGCTAGCAAAGAGACCATATGGCTAGCATGTCTAATGGGAGATTTGGGCATTGAAGAGGTTCCAATTTTGCATTGTGATAGTGAGAGTGCTATTGCATTGATGAAGAATCTCGTGTTTCAAAACAAGTTGAAACACATCAATGTGAGATACCCTCTCATTCAAGATTTCTTGACTGACAAGCGTGTAGAATTAGTCAAGCTATGTGCAGATGACAAACCTATGGATGCTATTACAAAAGGCTTAGCTACCGAGCAATTTTCACACTGCATATTGTTGATGGGTGTAGGGTGAAGCCATCGATGCTTCACAAGTTGTATATGTTTTGTATAGGATTTATTTCTTTGTTGCCACTTGGGCAACATTGGCCTTCAAGTGGGAGGTTGTTGGGGTTGCACGCCATGTGGCCGACCCAACAATAGACTAACCTACACACACTAAATCTATTCCGTTGATAATATTATTCAATAAGGAGTGTGAGATAGTTGTCTCACAAGAGCTCCACCAAAATAGGGTTCACCCTCTGTCTTCATCCTCGAGCAATTTTAGCTATATGCTTGGCACCTCATGCATACTGTAGTTGGTCAAGAAGCACCCTAACTCCAATAAATGTATAGCCTTGGGGATTAATGATTATACTATCATGTACTCTACTTTTACTCTCATATTTTAAACTTCCCACATCCTAACAAAAATAGTTTGGCAAAGACTCATGAATCAAGTAGTAAACCTGCTCAATTGTGCAAGCCTCAAGTATCTCCTCTTTTTAAGTTTGCAAAGTGGTGAGTAGCTTCTTCTCAAGAATATTAATCTACAAACCCCGCACCCTTGTGGAGAACCTCCTTTCATGATTTTTTCTCTCCTAGCACTGGCAATTCCCACTATGTTGATTGGATTGCTAGGAGTCAATTTCATTGGAAAAAAATGGTTTGACTCAGTTTATGAATGTTTCAATTTTCCAATCAATTCTTTCTATGATGATTAAATTATAGATTTTTTTATAAATCTTTGCTAAATTCAATCAGTTCATTAAGTCTACCTCTCCTTGGAAGATTTGTTTCTAGCAATGCCATGACCAGTCTTTATTTCTTTCCTATTTCTTTATGACTGCATGATTTACAGTCCACTATCCACATCTTAATTACTTTGTAACCTAGTCGTATTCCATAATTAAGAAATTTTGATCATACCATATCGATCTCCTCTGTCTCTCTCTATGTGTGTGTGTGTGTGTGTGTGTGTTTGCAATAAATATAGTTTACTATAAAAACATTGAGAGTATATGCCTTTTGAGATATCTTAATATCATAAGAAAGCACCAAAAGTTAGTCTATTATCACATACGTAGAACTATGTGATAATAAATGTTTTTAATACAAGGAGCTACTTGCCAAGAACTGAGTCTCCTAGCAATAGGTGGAATGCTATGCTATTTGTTAGCATTGACTTGCTCAAGAGGATCCTGCTAATAGTATTACCACTTGTATAGAAGTGATATGAGCAAGTACACCCAATAAAATTTAATTAATTCCCAATAATTAGAGCTTAGACCATAAACAATATGTGATGACTTATCTAACCAAACTAGGTAATGTCTCTATCCATTAAGAGAATCAAAAGTGAAGCCTCTAGACATTAGAACAATCAATTGAACCATTTTTCAGCCTGCTTTGGCCTAGGAAAAAAGGTTTCAATTCCAAGGATGGACTTTGACACCATAAACCTCATAACTGGCCATAGTCACTTCAATGCCCTTCATGAGTCCTAACTCAATCCAATTCTAACATACCTTTTAGAGTGGGTACTCACTTGTAGAGAGCATAATGAGGGAGAAAATTTGACTATCTAGGCCTTGAATAATGTCACATATTAACCAATTATTGATGATGCAGATGCATGTGAAGTACTTAATGAGAAAAGGGTTGAAAATGAGCAAGCTAGAAGTATGCCTAAATGGTTGGTGCAACCTTTGTGTGATAGTAAATTGGTTGCACCTTTGTCCGGCTATTAGAAAATGCAATACACAACATGATAACTTCAGAGTCAGATTGAGAAAAACCAACTTGAATTAACTTAGATGATTCTAATGGTGGCCCAAGGCCTTTCTTATATACGTAGGAGTTTGCCCTACCTTACTAAATTCACAAATTGCACATAATAACAAATATCAATAACATGCATTATACTATGAGGTGCAATCTCCAATGCTCTCTCTGCAGCTCATGATAATTAAGCATAGAAAGATCAATTCATAAAGAATCTACCATGGACACTCTAGGAGACATTTTATACTAGATACACCTTGGATTTTGCAACCCCCTCTTGTGTTGCCATGAGCATTCCACCTCAAGATTGTGCCGCCACATTAGAAAGTGGATTAGGAACACATCTTGCCCAACATCCCAAAGTAGTCAGCAAGACAATGATATGGAACACATTTGGTCCAAAATCTTATGGACGCATTGAATTGTGCATGCTACATCCAAAGCTTTTGACGGTGCAAGGTTGGTTTCACACTAGAAGCAATGTGCTCTTGAACTCTGACATAGAGGTCCAAACACTAAAACAAAATATGAATTCCAACACATACTCTAATATATAGGTCCAAATCACACTGAGGGAGCGTCATCTCCCTCTTGCCCCTGTGGAGCAATGTGCTCATGCATGTGCGTGTCAGCAGCAGGACCCTTGGACTGCAGTTGCAATAATTGTATCACTAACGTGGATAATTTAGTGACGTTTTCATTTAAAGATGCAAAATTTCCTTCCATGACTGATATGCATGTCTGAAGTGCACAAAATTCATGAATATCAAGCAGTTCATAAGTGTGGTCACCCGCCATAGCGTCGCGGGCACTCTCCTTGAGAGAATCCGGCCACAAGCCATCATGGGCAGGATCCGGCGTACTATGCTCGAAATCAAAAGTCATATTGATATCTGAATCCATGGCGACACAATGCAATGGAAGGACTAGCAAGAAAAATACCCGAGGTCGATAAGATGTTCCGTAGATGTAGGATGCACCACAACCGGTAATTATCAATAAAGAATCCCATTGACACCGGTAATTAGCCTTACTAATTCGTTGGTGCTCCAAGCTTGAAGCGACCGGAAATTTTGTTGGTAGTCCAAATTGCTTGAAAGCACCCACCACAAATGTTGTTGGTAGTCCGATCTTTAGAAGACTGTAAAGTTACCCGTTGAATAGCACCAAGTCGATTCCACACAGTTGGCAATAAATTTCAAAGCTACTGTTTGCAGTTTTGCACCATCATGACGGTACTACGAGCATACGGGGCCTGGGAAACAATCCCATGTGTTCACGAATAAAAAGGGGGGATCCCTGCTATGGGTACCCACCCTTGCTTGCTAAAAAAAGTAGGTTGGCCACTAACCCAATGGGTGTGGGCGCCCACTGTGTGAAAAAAAAACGCTTGCACAGTCAATGGCTTCTTCGCAGGCAGCGCGAGGTGCAAGAACTTCTCAGCCCGCCTTGGGTGTTGGTTGAAACGCGCCGCCACACAAACGTGAAATTCCCAGCAGGCCCGCGTGCATCCGGCAAGCCCGAGAGCGGGGGTTTTGGCGCAGGTCCGAAGCTCGGCCCTTCTCCTCTCAAGCGGGGTTACCCACCGAACAAGGTCTCATCGAGAACTGTCAAGGAGAGAGTTCCACGGCCTTGCCCTCATGCACATGCAAAAAGTGCTCCACGCCTTCCCTAAAATTAGCTGGCTCTTGATACCAATGTGAGACTGGGGGAACTAGTGCCTTGGAGTCCACCTCCCAACCTCCCACTATATAGCATGGATCCTAGCCCTTTGCCCTAGTTGGACTCCCTTTCCACACTGCCTAGCCCGGCCTTGCCCTTGTCCTGACATTTGAAGTTGGCAGGTTGCTGTCACTATCATCCTCTTTCCCTTCTCCTTTGACCTCGTCCTTGTCTGAAGTGGATCCCTTGTCCTTGGATGCGCAATCCCGTGACAAATGTGCCTTCTTTCCACACTTGAAACAATGGCACCCACAACGCAAAATTCTCACCATAAACCAATTTCACTTTTGGTAAGTATGGAAATTCTATGACTTGGCATATGTAACTTTGTTAACAAGCTTCTATGTAAGAATTTATGAAAGGCACCATCCTCAATCAAGATTCTCACCCTATGGCCTTGAATGGAGCCATGTATCCTCCCTAATTCATGTGGTCAAAGGTCAGCTACCACATAGAGGCAGTGAAAAAACAAACATGAACTACCTCTCTATGTGAAAACTTCACATTAGCATACTTGGAGGAGGATTCAAGAGATAAGAAATACACTGACAAGGAAGAAGAAAACAAACGTGCTATTTGTGGAAAGAATGGCCTTCACATAAAGAAGAGAAACAATGGCAAGGAAGAAGAAAACAAAATTTGTATTTGTGGAAAGAACGGCCATTACATAAAGGAGTCCCATTACATGTGCCAAGTATTGCATACAAAGTTACGCTCAAAAACTAACTTGGATTGTTAGATTTTTCAAAGTGCATTATGGTAGATGAAATTTGTACAGCAAAGGAGAAATTTTCCAAGTTTTTTATTTTCCTCATGAGGCACACAAAGGGCATAAAGGTCGTGTGGGCAAGAGAAGGAAGTCATGCTCAAAGGCATGATGAGTATATATGCTCAACAAAAGGTAGTATGAAGATTATATTTTGAGGATGAAACAAGTGGTGATGCTAATTATAGTGTTTCTAGCAATCAATTAATGTTTCCAAAATGAAGCAATGATAAGAATTCAAATTCCAGTTGCCTTCCAATTTGTAGGCACTTAAAACTCAAAACTGTAATTTTGATGCTCTTAATGTGGAGAACAATATCTAGACACTCATATTCAGGATGAAAAGAAGTATTTACAACAACGAATTGTTCAAAGTAGGCCAAAAGGTGTTCATAACTATGACAAAAATGAAAGAAAGAGGAAGTCTAGCTCAAGAGTGAAGGAGCCAAGGAGATTTCGTATAATCCTCCAACCTCACACAAAGGAGACACACAACTTTGATGGAAACAGGTGTTCTCTAATTTGCATATAACATTTGTTGCACTAATCAATTTCCTATGTACTTGATAAAGAAGTCTTCCGTGGGGGAGGATAAGGGACATAACATGTGTTGAGAAGAAAATGTTGCCGGTAATAAACTTTAATGTATCATGATGATGATTATCCAACCAAGGACATCAAAGAAGATGTTTGTGATGAAGAATTTGGAGACTTAAAGGTCAAAAATTAATGTGCAAGAGTAAATTCAAAGTATTTAGGTTATGATTTTGATGAGGAACTTGTATTATAGTTCTCCAAATTTCAATGTCTAACATTGCATGTTGGATGGGGGAAAAAGGGGAACACACCCAGCACTCAAACAACACGCCTCTCTATAGCCCAGGATAATCACTGCATCCCAATCCACTAGAGTTTACCTTCAGAACTCACACAATTGACAGTAGACCACACCAATCTTTCCCATTTACGACCGTGTCGCAACGCACACCGCTCTCTCTTTCTCTCTCCCACACACAGAGGCCCGAGGAGGCACACGCATCTCAAACACCGGCACCAGATTGTTGGAACAGATCAAAGAAAGTGGAAGGAACGACATGAAAACAGGTATGATTCACTTCAATTATGGCAAAGAACATCATCTATAACACCGTCAAACCTCGGCTACAAAGGCTCTGTCGCCATGAACACGACGAGCAACCAAAACTTGGACAACCACTGAATTCACCTCTGCATGGACCTCCTCTTGAGAGCGGCAAAAAAATGAAAAACACAGTCATCGAAGCCCTCGTTGGCTCCGGACTATTCCTCCAGAGCTCTCTCCGAGCTTCTCCTTCTCCAAAAATTCCTTCTTGAACTCCCTCTTTGGCTCTGAGCACTCTCCTCCTTGAAAAACCCTTCCTCCACCTTATTCCTCTCCTAAAACGAGAGCTCCCTCAAAGCTGCAAAAAACCGCTCTCCAAACCGGCAAAAGAGTTCCCCGTTTGGGCATGTCAGGACCCCCAATTTAGGCTGACACTTTTCTATTCTTAGCCCCCCTGCATGGGACGCCCCCCCTCGTCTATAAGCGTCACGGGAGAAACTCAAGGGATCTACGGTGGATGTTCAATCCACCGTTGATCCCATCTTTGGGTATCAAAAAAAATCCAACCCCCAGCTGCCCGCATCGTGACTCGACCACGCTACCTCCCACTCCACAGGCGCACAACCTATCCAACCCAGTTGACGCGATTGGTTGAAAGCTATGCAACCTTAGTACTATATAAGCCTGCCCCCCCCCCCCCCCCCCCCCCCCCCCCCCCCCCTGCTGCGTCGATCCAACGGCCCAAAGCCCTCCCCGCCCCGTCGATCACGCGCCAACCGTAGATCCCTTGAGTTAGACCCCGTGTCATTATAGATGAGGGACGCCCCCCTCTCACTATTTTGGGCTGGCCTTGAGCTTCAAGTCACATGGGAAGGGGCCCCTTGTCACGGCGGCGTGACAATGCCGTAGGACGCCCCCTTCTCATTAAAAATGAGATGGCCATTGGAGGCGGAGAGTGAACACCGACCATGTCGGCCATGTCATCATTGCCAAATTGTTCGCCGTGAGCCATCGGATAACTCAGTGCTGCAGTTGGCTACCCACAACGCCCAACACCAGCTGCAATACCACCTCTGAGAAGGTGCAAATCTTAACACGAGACCATGCTGCTTCGCCATAGCTCCAAGAGCTTGCTGAGCTCCTCTCTCTACGATGCTTGATATGAGGACGCCAACGTAGCCTATATCGCATGCGATGTGTGCTCCCTTCCATGCATGTGGGATTTAAGCCAGACACGTGGTGGCTCGTGGTAACTCCCAGCTCCCCTCAACTCACAAAGTCACCAAACTCATTCAAAAATCTCAAAAAACCCCCATTTTCTCATATCTTCCACAACTTGCCAATCCTTGCCCATAACTCCTATTGTTGGTCCGTAAGATGAGAGCTGGTCCTCGGCCTTGTCTTGGGCAAGCACCGCCGTTTTTTGAATTTGCCGGGCACCTCGACCGATGCGATCAAAACGGCAAAAGTTCATCTCCTACCACACCGCCTATAATTGGCACCAACTTCAACAGGCCATAGCTAATCGACCAGGCATGCGATCGAGGAGCTATGACTTCCTGCTGACTCACCACCATGCATATCATGCTCCAAAATCTCTTGGAGGCCCAAAAAACACCTTATGGCACGTTGATCAAGGCGGCCCAACTGGCTCGAAACTAGCCTCCAGTGAAACTTCATTTGGCAATATCTTGGCATCCAGTACTCCAAATGACGATCTAAAAAGACCGTCATGCTTCATGATGAGCACTTTATGCTTGTGCATTCACTTCACCTCTGATGCTCCAGCCACAACTACCCAATCTGGTACGGATTTGCAAACACTCCCAGTTTCAAACCTCCACATCTTGCACTTTGTAGCTCCGTTTGATGAGCCGTTTGGACCTACTCCTTTAGCAATTCAAGCTCTACATCCTCAAGTCGAAAAACAGCACTTTGAACACCCTTCACCTGCCATCCTATTTGGACCAACTTGGAGCCCATTTGGTCTAGAAAACCACATCTCCGTTGCCACTTGCCTGCATAGGCTCTTCCCACTTGCTCTAGCCCTCTACCATGCATTTGTCAGCATACATATCACTGCTTGTGCCCTCTGCTCTGGTCGACACAGTTCGGTTGCACCAATGTTTTTGAACTACAAATTTCTATATTGCAAATACCTTACTACAGATTGCTATGTTCCAAGTGTCAACACTACAAATCCCTCTATTGCAAGTCCCTAAGTTGAAGGTTTCCTCTACACTTCAAGAATATCCTTTTCGATATTCAATTGATCTCAAAATCTTTGTTACTTCTCAAGTTGTGAGCTAGAGTGGTATCTCGTGAAGAGTGGACCTCAATGTGCTTGTTGTGAGCAAGGAACACTCGTATACTTGAATCTACCAATGTGGTCACATGAGCAATGAAGATGGTGGTGGTAGAAACATACAAATCAACCAAGTCATTTGATCTAAATTTACTCAACCATAGCTTCACTTAGCTTCACAATAGCCACACATCAAAGGCATCTTACACAAACTAAATAGCCAAAGCTTGGTGTTTGATTCACAATTTTTATACAAATAGGTAGTTTTATAATAAGCTATGAAATCCTCTTCATATGGGGGCCTATGTATCGTGACCTCTTGAGTTTGCATAGTGAACATGCTTCCAGCTCTCTGGGACTTTACACAATTATGCCCCTTGGAAAGGAGGCAGATTACTAGAAGGAAGAGCGTCCTTTGCACTTGTTGGAAAATTTTTCTTACATCCAAGGGAAAGTAGAACTAGGTAGATGTAAGAGAAGCCTTTGAAGGGGTGCTCATGCTTAGCTAACTTGCAAGCCACTTTTAAAGAGAAGAGAGACAAAGGGTATGAGAGGATAGAGAAAAAGGGAAACTAGGTGTTAATAAAAAATGTGGCCTAGTGACATTTTGTAATGGAGATTTAAAACATCCAAGTAGGGTAAAGGGGCTAATAAGTAGATAGTCTCCAAAAAGAAAATGGACGCACCCCCAATTTAGAGACAAAATTTTGTAATATTCTTGCAATCTTGCTTATGCGTCCTCTTGAAATTTGCTGAAAAATGCACTATTACTCGAGGCTTAAGTGCCTCTAATCTCTGAAAAACTTTAAAAATTGAAATTCCTCAAACTGAGAGTTAAGAAAAATGAAAAAAATATTGATCTTGATATTATCTAATTCATAATTTCATGAGGAACCTGATGCAATCATCACATTTCACACTCAACACGGTTTGCAAAATGTTGCCCAAAATGACGTTTTTTCTTAGGTATCTCTATATTGGATCTCTGCGTTTTTTATTAATCTCTGTATTTTTTGTTTATCCCTTCACCCGATTAAGTTTTAATCATAGGTAACCAAGTAATGCCAACATCTAGGTCTATTCCATGCATGGGGAAGTTGAAAGCATACTTTGTAATAGCGTTTTGAGATGTCGTTTCCAGGATGAGCTTTGTGATACCCAATTTTGCTATTTGATCCACAATCTCTCTTTTGATAGAATCATTCTTCACATAACAAAGCTCATAGGTAACCTACAATTGAACACTTCATTGCTTAATTACAAAAAAGTATCAAGACTTTACAATGTCTAAGGATCTCAAAGTGGAATAATCATACCTTGCTTTTGATGCACAACTTTACATACTTAAGGACAAGCACCTTTGTGTCCAAGTTACGCTCTTCTTCCAGCCTTTTAACAAGATCAGGTTTTGCTTTATCAATTGGAGTCTTGCCACCAACTATAAATGAAATAATCCAAGATTGATTATAGAACACTATCCAAATTAAAAATTTGATTGTGGTGAAAGCCATGTGCTCTTTTTATGTTGCTATAAGAATGAAAAATTGCTTCTACTTGGTCAAAACAATGTTAGAAGAGCTGAAATTTGAATTTTCATGATTAACATAAATGTGTGAATCCAAAAAAGATCAAGTCATCTTGCCAGTCTTAATGAAACAATTGATTCCATCATGCAAATAATTGACCAAAATGATTTTGTGGAGATCATCACACACGAATATAGGATGCATAAAACACAATTCATATAACCTATAGTGAGAAGATTTAGAAAACCCTAATTTACAAGGACTTAAATAATATAAGATACACCTTTGAGCAACATATAATATTCTGAATGTAATAGGCACAATGTGCATCATTCATGCATAACATATGCATCATATGTCCACCCATTAACATATGCATCATATTTCACAATCATTAAGAAAAGCAAACTCTCAACATGGAGAAACGTGTTAGCTAGCCTTCAAAACTGATATCCAAGAAACAACAAGAATGCTACATGCTAGTTATTGAGAAGCAAAACAGAGCCCTTTGGCATGTCAAGTGAACCATATGTCATACTCAAGGTCTCAATAGCTAAGCCCCTAGTCTAGTAAAATGCTAGTCCCAAAGCTGCATGCCAAAATAATCCATCGCTAGGGGGTGTGGCTAATAGGCATTTGCTCTACCTAGAGAGTAACTGACCTATTTAAGTGTGTCATTGATGTTGGATGAGGTGAGCATAATTTTAAGTCTAGTATTTTTGGAAATTTCGAAAGAGCATAGAGTCCCAACACTCACGTACTACTACACTGTGAGATGAGAAGTCAAATCTCAATTTCAAAAACCCTAGACACATAGTGTTAGCTTTTTATCTTGCTGCATTTTTGGTTTCAAATGCACTTTTGTATGCATAGGATATCCCATTATTGGACATATGCATCTGGCACTCAGTCATGTGTTTCACCTATGCATTGACCTTCTAAGATAAACAACCTATAATCTCTAGCTATAATTCCATGCTACTATAAAAAATTCTTTTTAATAATTTTAATTGTAGCAAAACTTACACACTAGTTGTTACACTACTTCAGGATAGAATTGCAATTCCATAGCCTAGTACCTCTATAAGATACTCTTTTATTTCTTTAAAGGATTTTTTTCCACTTGGTTTTCCCTTTGTTCATCCAACTACTTGGATTCTAATTTAGCCAAATAAAGCATATTTTTACAAGTATCAAAGTGTACCTTCCTCAAGAAATGTACAAAATGACCATCTACACATCTGTAGGAATGAGGACATTACAAGAGAGTGTGTGAGAGAGAAAGCTAACTCTAACTCTAGCATAAAATGAGATCTGTACAAATGAGAGACAGTGGCCCTGCTTATATATGCTAGACCCTTTGAGGAAGTGGGAAATTAAAATCTCCCCACCCACGATCGGAGTCATGTAGTAGTGGCCTTTAATCACTTTCCTTTGTGAGCGTGAAATATTGCTTTTACACCTGCACATTGCGCTGTCATATTGCATGTTGTCCTCCCTATTTCTCTCATCCCTGTTTGCTATTGGATGATTCTATAAGCTATCCCTCCTAGCCTTGGCTTTGTACCCCCCCCCCCCGCCCTTTTTGATCTCTTGCCTGTAGTATGACCGATGAATTGGCTCTGATTTGATGTCGTCTACTTACTTGCCCTATTGGGGTACCCCTGGTTGGTTGTGCTTCTATACCCCTCTGAGGCTCACGTGACTGCCAAATTCCTGGATATGAGGCAGTTTCAATAGGCCCTAGTTTGGAGAAGGTCACCTGGTTGCGGTCTTGGTCTTGGAATGACTTTGGTGGATCGACTGCCTATCTTGGTTATTGTGCTTGGATTTGCTGGTCTCGATGACATTTGTTGTGGCTCTACAGACTGATGGTGTTGCATATTTAACCAACATGAGTATTCTATCTTTTCTTAAGATCATTTTGGCTTTGCTATTATCCATCACCAACATACTTGGCCTGTGTCACTCTCATTTCTGTTGTTTTTAACTATCTTATGTATAAATCACTAGAATGATGCCTCATTCTCACTATGATGTACAAAAATGAATCAAAGACTGAGTCATTTTTGTGCTAACCCTTGTCCTTTTTCTTGCATATAGATTGGATTCCTGCTCACAACGATTGTAGTCTTCGACTCTGATTGTTTTAGGTTGCAGGTTTATCCAAAATTAATTACCCTTGTTTAACTGTATTGATTCTTATGATTTCAAGATAATTTTTATATGTAAATGGGATACTCTTCGTTGGACGGTACTTCATTTGAAGACTATCCATTGAAACTACTATAAACATGGCAAACCTCTGCGATCGATTTTGAACAACATCCATACTATACTCTACTAGCTAACGAAGCCTTAATTAAAACTTCGGCTGGAGTATAATCCTCTCTGTTAACATTGTCGCTTATGTCTCCATTGAGATTCATGGATTTTCTACTCTACTATAGCTCCTTTTAGTTTAAACTTTTCTACTCTCATCAACTTGATGAGACAGTAGGCCCATACTCAATGGGCCTATTGCTGACTCACTGAGTATGGTGCCTGGGTTAGGGCGGCCATGCGCACACACACACACACACATAAGTAAAAATATCATAGCCTATTAATGCTCAAAAACTTCCCCCTAAAAAACTTCAAATGGCATGGAACTTCTCCACGCTCTATGCCCCTCACTTAGCCTTGGCTCTTACGTTTCCTGTGTGTGTATGTGAAAGAGAGTTTTTGAGAGCCTGAACATTTGCTTATTGTGTGGCTATGGAGATGGTTGAACACAAGGAGGCTTCACAGATTGGTAAAGCTAAAAATTTTGCTTTTTCTACTACATTCTATGTAGTATTCTGCACACCCTTAAAGGTTGTTAAGGTGTTGATATTCCTTGGAATTGATAGCGACTGGTGACTGGAAACTACGATGTGGTGTGTTTTTTTCATGTACAAAGAACATCTGCATCGTTTTTGGTCCTCTAACATAATAGTGCGTACTATGCTGATAGTTTAATGTAAAAAAATGGGGGGAGGTTGTGTGGTCAATGGTTGTCATTGTTTGACCATAGTGATAATGTTGCAGTATCATTTGGTGGTGTTCCTTGCCCCAAAGAGCGTCTGGGTTTTGACCCTTGGTTTATGTTTAATGGCTTATGCCGCTCTGCTTTCTACATTCTATTGAGACCCTCTTTTAATGAACTATCATTGTTGGGCTGCTTGCGAAATAAGGGTGCCACCTTTCTCTTTTTGGTGACCCTCTAGTATAGGGTTGTTGGCTTATGCTGCACGGATTGAATTTTGTACTATTGATACCGTTAACTGTCAAGTTGCTTATGAGAGAAAGATGCTGGCTTTTTTTCTTTTGACTCACTAGAAGTTGGCCTTTCACTTTAGATCCCTATGATTGAGTAGAATAGCAAAAGTAAAATCTCCTCTGTTTGGTATAACACTTATGGATGAAAGCCAAGGTATGATGAGGATGTCTCTCATTGAGGGGATTTTATCAGTTCAATTTTTTACTTGATTTACTTAGTCTAAGTCTAATGATTAATCCATGCAAAGATATATCTTAATGGGTGTCCAATACCAAGGATTAGGTCACTTTTAAAGGTTTTTTTTTGAACTTCCTCGATTGAGTAAAAAAATTGGACATTGTTTGCAAGGTTATAGAAGGGCCGATTCTTCTATGCCGATATGGGTACTAAGACACTTGGATTAGAAGGGGTGGTGGCCTCCTGATCAAATATGATATGTATAATAATATTTATTAAGGTCTTTTTAAAAAATTGGGGCTATATCGAAACCATGTTTTAAATTATCTCCTTAAATCAAAAAGAAAAAAATATGTTTACAATAAATCTGGATTACATGAGCACTTTGGACATTTGTTTTAAAGTTAAAAAAGTTGTAAGTTGGACATGGATAACAACTGATATAGTCCATTGACACCTGTAGAACGCACTCAAGGCTAACGTATTTGTTGTCTTTTTGAATGGATGTCTTGGAATTTTTTTGGGCTTGAAGCAAATGTCTATCCTTGACATCACAAGCTCTTAATTACCACTTTTTGGAACATACTTTGTAGATCAGCTATTGTACTTCTACACTAGAATGAGACCTCATTCTTGTAGCAATGTACATAAATAATTCTAAGACTCAGTTGTTTTTATACTAATCATTGTTACTTGTCTAAAGGCAGTTGTCTTTTGAGCTTAAAAGCTTATTTATGTTTTATTATATAAGTAAAATAGCTACATTACACACACACACACACACACACACACACACACACACACACACACACACACACACACACACACACACACACACACACACACTCACTTGGTCACTACACCATTAACTATGACTGAACCCTATCCTATCGGTAGGCAATCCACTTGGATATTTGGGATTTCTTCTCAATGGATGGTAGTTTATCCTCTTCCCTAATCCCCATGTTTGTATTTATCTCATGCTATGCTAATGAAAGCTGATGGTTACACTGTCTTATGGGGATCTTTAAAAACTCCTACTACCTACACACATACTCTATCCTATGGCAATATGCCTTGCTGAATTCATAACTCCCCATGGTCACCTTTGAAGAAGTTATATCAGTTTGAAATCTCCCTTGAATGGGATGGATACTTGTGGGACATCACCCCGGAATTGCGCCTTGTACTAGTAGGCTCCTATGACCTAACCCCCCCATATAGCTTACCTACAACTCAATCCTCTAGTGGGATGTGTGTACTGGGTGTGAACCTTACCCTAGACCCTTTGAGGAAGTGAGCAATTAATATCTCCCCACCCATGATCATAGCCGTATTGGCCTTTAACCACTTTCCTTTCTGAGCATGAAATATTGCTTTTACCTGTACACTGCACTGTCATATTACCTATTGCCCTCCCTATTTCTCTCATCCCTGTGTGCTGTTTAATGATTCTATAAGCTATCCCTCCTAACCCTGGTTCTGTATCAACCCTCACTCGCCTTCCCCCCCTTTTTTTCATATCCGCAGTATGGCCGATATTGAACTGGCTCTAATCTGATGCCGTCTACCTACCTGCCCTACTGGGCTACCCCTCGTTGTTTGTGCTTTCATGTCCCTTTGAGTAAGGCATGACTGCCGAATTCCTGGATATGAGGCAGCTTTCAATAGGCTCTACTTTGGAGAAGGTCATTTGGCTGCGATCCTGGTCTCGGAATGACTTTGATGGATGGACTACCTATCTTGGTTGTTGTGCTTGGCTTTGCTGGTCTCGATGATATCTGTTGTGGTCTCTATAGACTGATGGTGTTGCATATGTAACCAAGGTGAGGATTCTATCTTTTCTTAGGATCTTTTTGGCTTTGCTAGTATCCATCATCGACATACTTGGCCTCTGTCACTTTAGTATCTGTTGTTTTTAACTATCTTATGTACTAATTACTAGAATAATATCTCATTCTCACTATGATGCACAAAAATGAATCAAAGACTTGAGTCATTTTGGTGCTAATCCTTGTCCTTTGTCTAAAGTTAGTTGTCTTTTGAATTGTTATGTTCTTTTGTGTATGAGTATTAATTAAAAAAATAGCAACACACACATCCTAAACAAAAAAGGTTCTCCTAGTTGGCTGGGTATGGGACGCTTGCTTTGGAGATTTTTGTCTATAGGCTTGGATTGAATCACTATCGATAATTCATTGTTAGGTTGACAAGTGTTAGGTGGTCTTTTCTTTCCTATAGATTGGATTCCTTCTCAGAGCTACTGTAGTCTTTGACTCTGATGTTTTCAGGTTGCAGGTTTATCCAGAATTACTTACCTTGTTTAATTATATCGATTCTTATGATTTTAGAATCATTTTTTCCCGTAAACGGGTTACTCTTGGCTGGACGGTTCGTTTGAAGACTATCCATTGAAACTGCTATAAACATGGCAAACCTTCATGATCGATTTTGAACAGCAGCCATACTATACTCTATTGGCTAACAAAGCCTTAAAACTCCTACATGAGTATAATCCTCTCTGTTAACATTGTCACTTATTGCTCCATTGAGATTCATGGATTTTCTGCTACGTTATAGCTCTTTGACTATTCTACTCTAATCAACTTGATGAGGCACTAGGCCCACACTCAATGGGCCTACTGCCAACTCATTAAGTATGGTGCCTGGGTTAGGGTGAGCGCACATGTGTGCGTACACACGCGCGCGCGCGCGCACACACACACACACACACACACACACACACACACACACAGAGTGGTACTTACCTATAAGATTATTTTGCATAATTGACATCCTGGATTCTGCTAAACACGCTTCATAGTTTCACTATATAGGGTATCCACCGTGGGATAGTGCCCTTATAAATCGTAAGTGGTACTAAAACCTTGATAGTGTGGTATACTGCCTTTTGTACACCTGGCCGTGAAGGTGCTATGGTGGTTTTTGCCCTGGCAAACATTGTCACAGGCGGCCTCGCATTCGCAAATCCCCAGAAGGGGCTCGCTCCACTCAACACTCTCTGCACGCTACACAGTGATGATGGCCTTCCTCCTTCTTCTATTTAAGAGGTGAGGGCGCACTCTGCCCCTCACTTAGCCTTGTATGAGTTTCTGCTTGCGTGAATTACTGTGTGTCTATTCTCCCTTGCACCGACATATGGAGCTTGTAACACAAACAACACAGGTTGGGTACTTTGCATGTTATCATGAGTTTCGCTGCAATCTTATTTTTTAGGGCAATGTAACTGTTATGGTGTTGCTCTATCAGTTAAATGGTATGGACGATTGTGTGGGTTGACTAGAACTTGTTAAAAGATGGATGGTTGGTAACTACCACGGTGTGGGGTAGCATTGTGTTAATAGTTGGGCTTTCCTCACTGCCTATAACTATTTAAGCCCAGTATGCTGGCTATGCGTGACATTGCATGGTTAATAATATCGAGGTATAAACATGCTTTGGGCATGGCTTGTATCGTACTACTGGTGTTTTTTTTGCTGCACTATGTGGACTGTTCATTAGCTTAAAAAATTGGGCTACTGTGCAATGGTTTTTGTTGGCATTTCTTTGACCCCACTACTGGGTTTTTGGTCTTTAGTAAGTTCTGCGTAATACAGTTCGGTGGTTTTAATTAAAGTTGATCCTTAAAATTTGGGATATGGCATAATAGTTATTGCTGCTTAACTCAGTAAAACTCTGATTCTTGGTAGCTCTATGTTAACTATTCACTGGGTTTTTTTGAAAAAATTGGGATTGTTGTCGCTTGGCTTGGCAATGCAGTACACTGTCGATAATGACCTAACAAACTGATGGTGCAGACTATTCATCAAAAAGCTTTGGGATTGATTTTTGACTTGATACTGTCGCTTAAGACTGGTTTATTGATCACTGTCGCATAATGCCTGGTAATTAAGGCCCACGGTTTGGGTTGGTTAAGTGAATAATGGGATTTTTGGCCGACTGTGCACTGATGTTGGATGTTTTTATGATTGCTGAGGTTTGTGGGGGAGAATGCCCCGCTTGCATATCGATGCTGATCCTGTTCATTACTGGTTGTTTGGATGAGATAATCCAATACATTATTTGCATTCACATGGGCGGTGTAGTTTCTTACATCTTGTCCTTTTTTGGTTTGACAATCGAAACTAGCTGGATACCATAAGGGTTCTCTGCCACTTGGTTTGCTAAGAGATTGTGACATACAAACTTGAGAAGGATTGGATTCCATATAAACATAAACTGTATCTGTTGTAGATAAACAAAAACAAGTTTGAACTATTAATGGAATTTTTTAGGCTTCTTTTATGGCTTCATATGATGGAGCCTCATTAATCTGGTAGAAAAAACTCAAAAAGCTGTTTGATGGGAGGGATAAGACACTTGGATTAAAAGGGGTTATGGCCTTCTAAACAAGACAATACTATATTTATACAAAAAATTAACTTTGGGAAAATGAAACATTTTTAAAAATGGAACACATAGATACTTTGGACTAAGCTTGTAAGTTTTTTAAAAAAAGTTGTGAGATGGACATGGATAACAATTGGTATAGTCCATTGATACCTGTAAAACACAACCAAGGCTAACATATCTGTTGTTTTGTTTGGATGGATGCAGGTAAGGACTAGTCTATCTTATCTTGGAAAGTTTTTTTTGGCTTTTAGCAGTTGTCCAATACAGGATTACACATACACCTACTGCAAGGGATGTATTTCTGATATCTGTTTACTAGAATGAAATTTCATTCGTACAAGCATTGTACAAAGATAATTCTAAGACTGAGTTGTTCCTGAATTCACACACACTTAACTCTGGTTTGAATAGTGTGATCTGCTGGTTATACTGTCTTGTGTTGTGCTCTCTCTGTCTCACTCTCTCTCTCTCTCTCTCACTCTCTCTCTCTCTCTCTCTCTCTCTCTCTCTCTCTCTCTCTCTCTCTCTCTCTCTCTCTCTCTCTCTCTCTTGGTCACTACATCTAGCTATGAGTTCTTCACCATTAACTATGATTGAACCCTATTCTCTTGGTAGGCAATCCACTTGGATATTTGGGATTTTTTCTCAATGGATGGTAGTTTATACTCTTCCCTAATCCCCATGTTTGTATTTGTCTCATGCTGTGCTAATGGGAGCTGATGGTTACACTGTCTTATGGGGATGTTTAAAACCTCCTACTACTTACACACATACTCTATCCTATGGCAATATGCCTTGCTGAATTCATAACTCCCCGTGGTCACCTTTGTACATGTTTATCAGTTTGAAGTCTCCCTTTAATCGGATGGATGATTGTGGGATATTACCATGGCACTACGTTTTGTACTAGTACCTCCTATGACCTAAACCCCCCATATGGCTTACCTATAACTCAATCCTTTAGTGGGATGGGGATGTGTGTACTGGGTGTGAACCTTACCCTAGAACCTTTGAGGAAGTGGGCAATTAATATCTCCCCACCCACGATCGGAGCCGTATAATGGCCTTTAATCACTTCCCTTTCTGAGTGTGAAATATTGCTTTTACCTACACACTACGCTATCATATTACATGTTGTCCTCCCTATTTCTCTCATCCTTGTGTGCTGTTGGATGATTCTATAAGCTATCCCTCCTAACTCTGGTTGTGTAGCAACCCTCGCTCACCTTTCCCCCCCTTTTCTTCCTGCCTGCAAGATGGCCGATGAGTCGGCTCTGATTTGATGCCGTCTACCTACCTGCCCTACTGAGCTACCCTTGGTTGGTTGTGCTTCTACGCCCCTCTGAGGTTGGCATAACTATCAAATTCTTGGATATGAGGTAGCTTTCAATAGGCCCTACTTTGGAGAAGGCCACCTGGCTACAAACCTGGTCTTGTAATTACTTTGGTGGATGGACTGCCTATCTTGGTTGTTGTGCTTGGCTTTGCTGGTCTCGATTGTTAAGTATGGAGCCTGATTTACCCTTTGTAATTTTATGTGGTAAAAGCGCACATTTGTAAGGCCCCCATTATGAGGAGAAGCCATCGTGCGTGAAGGAAAATCACTCACCAGAAACCAAAATTTTCACAGACAAGAATCAGGGGCAACTTTAAAGGCGCCCCCGAGACTTTTTTTCACCGGAATATTCTTTTTCGTCGGAATATTATGGCCGGACGGCGGCCGGAAAGTGGTCGGAAAACAACCGGTCGGTTGGCCGGTGGCCGGTAGTCAATGGCCGATGGCCGGTGGCCGGTGGTCGGAAGTCAATGGCCGGTGGCCGGTGGCCGAATTCAAAAGCGGACTTGTCTTCTCAAGGGCGGCCACACATGGGCGGATTGGAGGGTCCGATTTGGACTTATTCGCACAAGGGCGGCTATACATGGCTATCTCTCATAAGAGAGGGCAGCCCTTTTGGCCTATAAAAGGAGGCCATTTCTACACACATTTCATAGTGTGAAGTTGATGCAACAAGGTGAGTGTGAGGTGGTGAGAGTGAAGCAAGGCGGGAGCTCCATTAAGGGTATAATCCCTTTGTAAACTACTTCTTGTTTTGAAGTACTAAAGCCATTGAGTGGCTGCTTTCGCGTGGACGTAGCCCACATTGGGTGAACCATGTATATCGTGTGTACTCTCTCTCTCTCTCTCTCTCTACTCTATAATCTCGTGTATGTAAATCTGTCTCTCTCCATTAAGTAATCTACTCAATTATCTATTTAGCTACGTCTTATTTCCTAACAACTGGTATCAGAGCAAGGTTTGCTTGTAGCTAAATTATCACCCACAACATCATCAAACTTAAGAGTACTTGTGCTAGAGATAGAATTACTTACAGCCATCACAAGGCTGTCCCAACTATCCGGTAGAGATGATAGTATAAGGAGAGCTCGCACTTCGTCATCGAAATTGATTTTCACTGATCGAAGTTGACTTATGTTTGTGTTAAAGTCATTTAGGTGTTCTGCAACTGAACCATTCTCTGCCATCTTTAGATTGAACAAGCGCTTCATAAGAAATACCTTATTGGATGCCGATGGTTTCTCGTAGAAGTCGTCAAGTGACTTCATCAAGTCCTCCGTGGTCTTCATTTCCGAAACATTGAAGGCCACCGTTGACGCCAAGCTTAACCGGATTGTTCCCAGTGCCTTTCAATCAAGCACAATCCATGCTTCATCTGCCATTGTTGCGGGCTTCTTCGCAAGACCGCCTAGTGGCAAATAGAGGTCCTTCTGGTAGAGATAGTCTTCAATCTGCATCTTCCAATGTTGGTAGTTTTTGCCGTTGAACTTCTCAATCTTGAGCTTCCCTTCCTCCGCCATAACTCCCACTCAATTCAAGGAAATCTTTCCTAAGCGAGGAAATGCGAAGGAGAAGCACAGGAGAATCATCAAGTGCTGCACTATCAGTGGAAACAAGAGGAAGGCCTAAGGAGAGGTTCAAAAACAAAAAGGGTCGTGATCGCTCAAGGAGGAGCAAGTCACGCACAAAGTCAGTTCTTGAATGTTGGAACTGCGGCAAGAAGGGCCACGTCAAGAAGGATTGCTGGTCCAAGAAGAAGAAGGAGACAGAGTCTCAAGACAACAAGCCAACATCGGAGGCCAATGTGGCAGGTAAAGTAGAGCAAGATGCTCTAATTCTCTCATTAGACAATGTGTCTAATTCCTGGATAGTAGATTCCGGGGCTTCATTCCATGCGACACCACACAAGCAACATTTCCAAGACTACACCAAAGGTAATTTTGGGTATGTATACTTGGGAGATGATGAAGCTTGTGAGATTGTCGGCAAAGGTACAGTTTCTGTCAAAACTGCTAACGGAAATGAATGGAAGCTTAAAGATGTTAGGCATGTTCCTTCTCTTTGCAAAAATTTGATCTCTACAGGACAATTGGACGATGGAGGTCACAACATTGCATTCGGAAACAAACGGTGGAAGATCTCAAAGGGATCTTTGGTGGTTGCCAAGGGTGAAAAAGTCGGTACACTTTACTTGTGTACTGTTAGCATGCAACCTTCAGCTTGTGCAGCAACTACAGAAGTTGAGAGTGCGGTGTGGCACTACCGACTTGGGCATATGAGTGCCAAAGGAACGCAAATCCTTCAAACAAAGAAGCTTCTACCAGGTTTGAAAGAAGTGGACTTAGAGTTCTGTGAAGATTGTGTTTATGGTAAGCAAAAGAGGGTAAAATTTCAAAAATCAGGAAATGAAAGAAAAAATAAAAAACTTGAGTTGGTTCATTCTGATGTTTGGGGTCCTGCAAGTACACCATCACTTGGTGGCTCATTGTACTATGTAACATTTATAGACGATGCGACTAGAAAAACATGGGTTTATGTCATGAAGAATAAATCCGATGTATTTTCCATATTTCAAAGGTGGAAAGCCTTTGTGGAGAATGAAACAGGTACGAAGGTTAAATGCCTCAGATCTGACAATGGAAGCGAATATTGCAGCCAAGCTTTTGAAAGCTTTTGTGCTAGCAATGGCATTCGGAGGCAAAGGACAACCCCAAGGACACCTCAACAAAATGGGATTTCGGAAAGGATGAACAGGACAATCATGGAACGAGCACGAAGCATGCGGCTACATGCAGGATTACCGCTTGAGCTTTGGGTAGAAGCTGTAAGTACGTATGTGTACTTAATCAATCGGTCACCCTCAACGGCATTGGATGGGGGAGTTCCAAAAGAGGCATGGACAGGTAAACCGGTGAATTATGCATTTCTCAAAGTGTTTGGGTGTGAGGCTTTCATGCACATAGATAGAATCCTAAGATCAAAGTTAGATGCAAAGTCCAAAAAGTGTTTCTTCATTGGCTATGGAGAAGGAGACTTTGGGTATCGCCTATGGAATCCTGAAGATGGTAAAATCTTAAGGAGTAGGGATGTAATTTTTAACGAACAAAATATGTACAAAGATTACTTGGAAAGAAAACAAACAAAAGAAACAGGTGATGAGTACATGGAGCTTGAGGACGGTGAAGACTCAAGGACTGCAAACGGTGACAATGTGCAACAACGTCAACTAAATGAGGAGCCTCAACCTATTCCCCGAAGATCTACAAGAGCAAGTAGACCTCCAGAAAGGTTTGTTCCTTCCTTCAACCATCTCTTGATCTCAGATTCTGGAGAGCTGGAATCATATGAAGAAGCTATGCAACATGAATCCAAAGAAGAATGGACGAAGAGCATGCAAGTGGAGATGGACTCACTACATCGCAACCAAACATGGACTCACTACATCGCAACCAAACATGGGAGTTGGTTGAGTTGCCTAAAGGTAAGCGGGCACTTCAAAACAAATGGGTGTACAAGCTAAAGGAAGAAGAAGGTGGGAAGAAAAGGTATAAGTCTAGGCTTGTGGTAAAAGGTTTTTCTCAAAAGAAAGGTATTGACTTCAATGAAATATTTTCTCCTGTTGTAAAAATGAACTCAATTAGGCTTGTCTTAAGCCTTGTGGCTGCTCATGATCTAAATCTCGAGCAAATGGATGTAAATACGGCATTCCCTCACGGTGACTTAGAGGAGGAAATCTACATGCTTCAACCAAAAGGGTATGAAGTAAAAGGTAAGGAGAAAATGGTTTGCAGATTAAAGAAGAGCTTGTATGGTTTAAAGCAAGCATCAAGACAATGGTACTTGAAGTTTGATCGATGGATGTTGGATCATGGATTCACAAGATGCAACTCGGATCACTGCGTCTACACGAAGAATTTGGGAGATGGGAAATTCATCATCCTAATGTTGTATGTTGATGACATGTTGATTACAAGTGCTAACATGTAGGACATCAAAGACCTAAAAGAGGAGCTGTCCAAATCTTTTTCAATGAAGATTTAGGTGCTCCAAAGAGGATACTTGGTATGAAAATATCAAGGGACAGTACGAAGAAGACAATAAAGCTATCTCAAGAAGATTACATCAAGAAGGTACTAGAAAGGTTTGCAATGCAAAATGCAAAACCAGTTTCTACACCTTTGGCTGGTCATTTTAAACTAACGAAGGATATGTGTCCAAAGACACAAGAGGAGATAGCCTATATGTATAAAGTTCCATATGCTGCAGCGGTAGGTTCTCTAATGTATGCTATGGTCTGGACAAGGCCAGACATTGCACATGCAATGGGAGTTGTGAGTAGGTTCATGGACAACCCAGGTAAAGAGCATTGGCAAGCTGTGAAGTGGATACTTAGGTATCTAAAAAGGACAACAACAAATGCTTTGTATTTTGGAGGAACTGATATTTTTCTAGAAGGGTATGCTGATGCAGATATGGCAGGTGACAAAGATACTCGAAGGAGCACTACTGGCTATGTGTTCACGGTTGGAGGCACAACAGTAAGCTGGGCTTCAAAGCTGTAGAAAGTGGTTTCACTTTCTACCACGGAAGCAGAGTATGTAGCAATGACCGAGGCAAGCAAAGAAATTCTGTGGCTTCACAGATTCTTAGAAGAGCTTGGATTCAAACAAGACAACTGTGTCTTGTACAGTGATAGCCAAAGCGCTATCCATCTTGCGAAGAACTCAGCCTTTCATTCAAGGACATGTTGGAATTAGGGTTGCAGAGAAACACACACAGCTTGGAGAAGACGAAGGAAGCTCAAGGCACACAATAGAGAGTGTATTCCTTAGTGTGCAATGGAAAGATAGATAGCCCTAGAGTGATGGGCGTATATACAATGCACGGGGGAAAAAACCTCCTAAAGAGGGAAAAAATGCCGGAATTAGGGTTGCAGAGAAACACACACAGCTTGGAGAAGACGAAGGAAGCTCAAGGCACACAATAGAGAGTGTATTCCTTAGTGTGCAATGGAAAGATAGATAGCCCTAGAGTGATGGGCGTATATACAATGCACGGGGGAAAAAACCTCCTAAAGAGGGAAAAAATGCCCCGACGGTCCTAGTGTGTTCACACACATCACTACCACATGTATATGGTAACAAATCCCCCCTGGAGTGATGCGGTGAACGAGAGCTGGCACATGAGTAAAGGGAAGTGCCATGCCCTGAGGACAGGATCAGTCCACAAAGGGGAGTAAGCCCAAAGCTTTGCGGAAAGCTTCAAGCTTCTCACGAGACAATGCCTTTGTGAAAAGATCTGCAAGGTTGTCCTGTGTTGGCACATAAGCCAAGCTGATCTCTCCTGCTGAGAGCCTCTCCCTGACATAGTGGTAATGCACCTCAATGTGCTTTGTGCGAGCATGAAAAACTGGGTTCCTCGCAACTGCCAATGCGCTCTGACTGTCAGTGTAGATAGTGTTGGCAGTGTCCTGTCCAACACCCAAGTCAGCCATAAGGCGTCTGAGCCATACACACTCAACCGTAGCTGTGAAGACTGCCCTGTACTCAGCCTCACAACTCGAAGTGGCCACAGTAGGTTGCTTCTTGCTCAACCATGATATACATGAACTGCCAAGCATGAAACAAAAACCACTTGTGGACACTCGCGTGTCAAAACAACCAGCCCAATCTGAGTCCGAAAAAGCATGTAAGTCTGGCGGCAATGATCCCCCCTTGGGATAAAACAAGCCAAGATGTAAAGTGCCACTAAGGTAGCGGAAAATCCTCTTGACAGCCTGCCAATGCTTAGACCCTGGGCTATGCATAAATCTGCTGACCTGTATATGGTAACAAATCCCCCCTGGAGTGATGCGGTGAACGAGAGCTGGCACATGAGTAAAGGGAAGTGCCATGCCCTGAGGACAGGATCAGTCCACAAAGGGGAGTAAGCCCAAAGCTTTGCGGAAAGCTTCAAG
This sequence comes from Adiantum capillus-veneris, assembly GCF_014529385.1. Classification (NCBI taxonomy): domain Eukaryota; kingdom Viridiplantae; phylum Streptophyta; class Polypodiopsida; order Polypodiales; family Pteridaceae; genus Adiantum; species Adiantum capillus-veneris. Next base: position 68,916,083 of record NC_140952.1, read on the forward strand.
CTTCTCACGAGACAATGCCTTTGTGAAAAGATCTGCAAGGTTGTCCTGTGTTGGCACATAAGCCAAACTGATCTCTCCTGCTGAGAGCCTCTCCCTGACATAGTGGTAATGCACCTCAATGTGCTTTGTGCGAGCATGAAAAACTGGGTTCCTCGCAACTGCCAATGCGCTCTGACTGTCAGTGTAGATAGTGTTGGCAGTGTCCTGTCCAACACCCAAGTCAGCCATAAGGCGTCTGAGCCATACACACTCAACCGTAGCTGTGAAGACTGCCCTGTACTCAGCCTCACAACTCGAAGTGGCCACAGTAGGTTGCTTCTTGCTCAACCATGATATACATGAACTGCCAAGCATGAAACAAAAACCACTTGTGGACACTCGCATGTCAAAACAACCAGCCCAATCTGAGTCCGAAAAAGCATGTAAGTCTGGCGGCAATGATCCCCCCTTGGGATAAAACAAGCCAAGATGTAAAGTGCCACTAAGGTAGCGGAAAATCCTCTTGACAGCCTGCCAATGCTTAGACCCTGGGCTATGCATAAATCTGCTGACCTGCGAGACTGCAAACTGAATATCTGGCCTCGTGTTGCATACATAAATGAGGCAGCCAACAGCAGTTTGGTAAAGAGTGACATCAGCAGGATCGCCAGCATCATGTAGACTCAACTTCAAACCTGTTTCCATGGGAGTGGCAATAGGTTTGCAATCCTCAAGTCCAAACTTACATAACAATGTCTCTATGTAACTTTTCTGACACAAGGCAATACCACCATCACACTGCTTAAACTGTATACCCAAGTAATGATGCAACAGCCCCAAATCTTTCATCTTGAAAGTAGCTTTCAAATCAGCCTTAAATTCAGCAATATGTCTCTCATTTGGTCCAGTGATCAGCAAATCATCAATATAAAGAACCACAATGAGAAATACATCATCCTCACGCTTTACATACAATGTGCTTTCTGTTGGACTGTTACGAAAGCCTCGTTTAACCAAATGAGTGTCAGCTTTCTCATACCAAGCACGAGGAGATTGCTTCAACCCATACAAAGCCTTCTTACATTTGCACACTTTGTCCTCTTGTCCTTTTATGACAAAACCGCGAGGCTGCGTTACATAAACTTCCTCAAATATGTCACCATTCAAGAAAGCAGTAACAATGTCTGATTGATGTACATCCCAACCAAAATGAGCTGCCAATGCACATAGAAAACGCACAGTAGTCATACGACAAGTGGGAGCAAAAGTCTCTTCATAATCTATGCCTTTTTGTTGTGCATAACCATTTGCAACAAGTCGAGCCTTATGGCGATCGATCTCACCATCCGGCTTGCGTTTCAACTTGTAAACCCACTTGGTACCAATGGCCTTTTTGCCAGGAGGCAAATCACATAAAGTCCATGTGTCATTCTCTATAAGTGCATCATATTCTGATTTCATGGCAGCAATCCAATTTTCTGAATTCTGTGCTTCATCAAAAGACAGAGGCTCCTCAACATCATGTAAACTAGACACAGCCAAAACATAACAATCTGATGCATAAGATGCATGGCGAGAGCCTGAACGAGTACGACTAGATAAAGGTGCATCCAATTTACTGTCACGCAAAGTGTGCACCAGCCATTTTGGCATACCTCTAGCCTGCTCATTTTCAACCCTTTCCTCATCAAGTACATCATGTACATCTGCATCAGTAATAGGCTGTTCTAAAACATTTTCAGAAACCCCCATAGGCTGTACATTTGCCTCATTGGAACTTACATTCGTATTTCCACCACTGAAAAGAGGCAACAAAGTGTCATAAATGTCCTGTGAGCTTACATTACTGTCTCTAGTACATGACAGCAAGGGTTGAACAGAATCTTCCACAAACACTACATCCCGTGAAACCAAAATACGTTTTGTTTGTGGATGATACAACCTGTAACCTTTGCTTTCAGCACTATAACCAACAAAAATACATTTGACAGCCTTATCATCCAATTTTCTGCGCTGCACTTGTGGCACCAAAGCATATGCCAAACAGCCAAAAACACGCATGTGCTCAATAGAAGGTTTTCTATCATGCCATGCTTCATATGGAGTAATAGACTGCAAAGCTTTCGTAGGACACCTGTTAAGTACATAAGTGGCACACATGATGGCCTCAAGCCAAAAAGAATGCGGCAAAGCTTGACTTTTGACCATACATCGTGCCATTTCCGTTAGTGACCTGTTTTTCCTCTCAGCAACACCATTTTGCTGAGGTGTATAAGGCACTGTACATTGGTGTTTTATCCCACGACTAGCCAGAAATGCATTAAATTCATGAGACATATACTCCCCCCCTCGATCGGAACGGAGGGTGCCCATAGTACATTTTGAGACATTTTCAGCCATAGCCAAAAATTGTTTGAAGCACATAAAAACTTCGGACTTCGCTTTAAGCGGAAATACCCACGCATGCCTGGAGTAATCATCAATGAAAGTCACGAAGTACAGGTAATTGCCCAAGGACGGAGTTTGCATGGGCCCACAAACGTCACTATGCACAAGCTGCAACCTGCATGTGGCCCTAACTGAACCATCCTTTGGAAACTTAGAACGCTGCATTTTACCCAGAATACAGCCTTCACAAACATGTTTGATAGGTGCTTCAAGAGGCGGCAAAGAAGCAACCATACCAGATTTCTGCAAACGCAGCAAACTGGCAAAATTCAGATGACCAAAACGTGCATGCCAAAGTTTTGCATTTGAAATAGCCCTTGAATCTACAACAGCATTTGCAAAATTTTGTCCACACTTGTCATACAAAGTGAGCTTATACAGCCCACGGCACAAAAGCCCAGATGCAACAATTTCATCACCAAAACTGAGATCATGAACTGTACATCTGTCATCCACAAATTTGACTACAAGTCCAAGTCTAGCAAGTGCAGATACAGACAAGAGATTCTTCTTGATCCCAGGTACATAAAGTGCATCAACAAGTGTGAAGGAACTGCCATTAGCAGCAGTGAGCACAATCTTTCCAACTCCCTGAACTGGATAAGAGGCGTTGTTGGCACAAGTGACTGAATTCCCATGAGGGACAGACTCTAGAGAGGTAAACAATTCACGATGTGAGGTAATGTGCTTTGTAGCACCACTGTCGAAATACCACACATGTGAATCTGCAGCAACTGACAAGCATGCATCATGGACAGCAGGATTGTAAGTGCACTCTGCGCTAAAAGCCCATTCTGCAGCAACATCAGCATCACAATCTCCTTTCACAGAAGACTCAACAATGGCTGCATTTGTAGTGGAACCAGCATTTGCAGTGGAACCACCCTCTTTCTTCTTAGCCTCTTTGGCCTTCAACTTAGGACACGACTTGATCAAGTGATCATTGGCTTTACAATAATGGCAACGCATCTTCTTTTTGCCCTTATCACCAGAATTGCCAGACGAAGTGCTGCCAGCAGAAGCATTAGGAACAGAATTTTTGCCACTCGCAGCAGAACCATAAGAAGTGGCTGCATTACTGTTACCACCCTTTCTTTGAGAAGCAATAAAAGCCTGTTCAACTGCACGCTGCCTAGTCCTGTTTTTTCTAGAAAGTGACTCTTGCAACAGCAATGTGCATAATGCATCAAACTTGACAACTTCAGGATTTCCTTGGGTCATCAGTCTCCAAGTACTAGCAAAAGTCTGGTAGGAATCTGGTAAGGCATCAAGAACAGTCTGCACAAGGGAACTGTCAGAAATGACTTCACCTGCAGAAATGAGTTGCTCATTGATATCCTTGACACTAGCAAGGAAAGTGTCCATATCATCTTCCTCATGCATAATCTTCGACTCTAGCTCTTTACGCAGCAAAGCAATTTTAGCCTCATTGCGGCTTGCATAAAGACCTGCTAGAATATCCCAAGCCTGTTTTGCAGATTTTGCTGAACGGATGTGAGGAATAATGGTGCGCTTCACAGACAACGCAATCAATGCATGAGCCTGCGCATCCTTAACATCCCAACGAGCTTGTTCTGCTGTAGGCAAAACAACTCTAACAGCTGCAATCCTTGCAGCAAGACCTGCAACATCCTCAATATCGCCTACATCTTCAGAACCAGGACGTACATCAATGCCCTGCACAATGTTCCAGACACCTTTTGACACAAGAACATGTTGCATCATATAAGCCCACATAGGGTAGTTGTCCCCATCCAACCTGTCCTCAGCAGCAAACATCTTGAACACATCTGTGTTGTTGTTGTCAGCCATGGTAAATGCTGCACCTGATGTGAAAACTGCCCGAAAATAGGAGAAATGGAGCGGGAACAACTTGTGCTATATAGCACAAACCGTAGAAGACTATAAGGCACCTGTTATGCAGAAAACGGCACTGACAGAAAATCTGCACAAAATGACGAAATAACCTGTGCAGTACTGTCCGTAGTGGAAACGGAGGCCGAAATGAGCCCAAATCAAAATTCTGAGCAGACCGAGGTCTTCGGGCTCTCCCAAAATATTTGTCGACCTGCGAACGCTTGCCAAAGCTCACTGAAATCGGAGAAAGTGAGCAGGCGTGTGCTGGAGCAAATGGCGACTAAGCCCGGGAGGACGTGACCTGCTCTGATACCAATTGTTGGAATTAGGGTTGCAGAGAAACACACACAGCTTGGAGAAGACGAAGGAAGCTCAAGGCACACAATAGAGAGTGTATTCCTTAGTGTGCAATGGAAAGATAGATAGCCCTAGAGTGATGGGCGTATATACAATGCACGGGGGAAAAAACCTCCTAAAGAGGGAAAAAATGCCCCGGCGGTCCTAGTGTGTTCACACACATCACTACCACATGTATATGGTAACAGGACAAAGCACATTGAGGTGAGATATCACTTCATACGCACTCTTTTGGAAGAGGGACAACTAAAGCTAGAAAAGGTGCATACAAGTGAAAATTCTGCAGACATGTTTACAAAGGTGGTCAACAAGGAGAAGTTGAGCTTTTGCTCATCTTCAATCGGCATTCAAGGATAAGAAGCCAGAATGGAAAGCAGTCACAGGTTTGGTTTGGAGATCAGTCTCCAAGTGGGAGATTGTGAAGTATGGAGCCTGATTTACCCTTGTAATTTTATGTGGTAATTGTAAGGCCCCCATTATGAGGAGAAGCCATCGTGCGTGAAGGAAAATCACTCACCGGAAACCAAAATTTTCACGAACAAGAATCAGGGCCAACTTTAAAGGCCTCGGGGGCGGAGGCCCCCGAGACTTTTTTCGCCGGAATATTCTTTTTCGCCGGAATATTATGGCTGGACGGCGGCCGGAAAGTGGTCGGAAAACAACCGGTCGGTTGGCCGGTGGCCGGTAGTCAATGGCCGATGGCCGGTGGTCGGAAGTCAATGGCCGGTGGCCGGTGGCCGAAGTCAATGGCCGGTGGCCGAATTCAAAAGCGGACTTGTCTTCTCAAGGGCGGCCACACATGGACGGATTGGAGGGTCCGATTTGGACTTATTCACACAAGGGCGGCTACACATGGCTGTCTCTCATAAGAGAGGGCAGCCCTTTTGGCCTATAAAAGGAGGCCATTTCTACACACATTTCATAGTGTGAAGTTGATGCAACAAGGTGAGTGTGAGGTGGTGAGAGTGAAGCAAGGCGGGAGCTTCATTAAGGGTATAATCCCTTTGTAAACTACTTCTTGTTTTGAAGTACTAAAGACATTGAGTGGCTGCTTTCCCGTGGACGTAGCCCACATTGGGTGAACCACGTATATCGTGTGTACTCTCTCTCTCTCTCTCTCTCTCTCTACTCTATAATCTCGTGTATGTAAATCTGTCTCTCTCCATTAAGTAATCTACTCAATTATCTATTTAGCTACGTCTTATTTCCTAACATCGATGACATCTATTGTGGTATCTACAGACCGATGTTGTTACATATTTTTCCAAGGTGAGGATTCTATCTTTTCTTGGGATATTTTTGGCTTTTCTGATATCTGTCACTAACATACTTGACCTCTGCCACTTTAGTATCTGTTGTTTTAAACTATGTTAAGTACAAATGATTAGAATGATACCTCATTCTCACTATGATGTACATGTACAAAAATGAATCAAAGATTGAGTCGTTTTTGTGCTAATCCTTGTACTTTGTCTAAAGCCATTTGTCTTTTAAACTGTTATGTTCTTTTGTATATAAGTATTAGTTTAATACCAGCAACACATACCCTTGCATTCACACACCCAAACCTCACATTTTATAGTGTCACAACTAAAAAGCGCGCGCACACACACACACACACCCACACACCCACACACATAGAGACACCAACTAGGTTGGGGTGGTTGGCACATGCTCCCGAATAACAATACACTATACTAGATAAAAATAACTCACATGCATCCAGTCTAGATGTGCATGAACCCATACACATACTGACACCATGTTAGGGGAAGCCCACACTTGTGGCACCACATCGGAAACACCCCTTGTCTACTATGATGGATGAGGAGATGACATGGTCCAATAGGAAGAGGATGCAACCTCTCTAGCCAATGGATGTAAAGTACGAAGCCTGTTTGACAGGCTTTTCTATTATGAATCATTTGCACTTTGACTCTATCATTGTGTCTATTCTCTACCCTAATGCTCTTGCTATTGCCATAGCCTAAACCCTTATCCTATTAGGATTTAAACCTACTTCCATCCGATGCCTATGTGAACTACACCTTATGGTGCTACTCTCACACTTTAGTGGGAAACATGCCTACACCTAGCATGCTACATGGAGTAGATCACACTTGTCTTAAAGCTCCTCATGCACATTACACCTAACTACCTATGTGGATGCATTAGCATCTGCCACCTCCACTACTTACATGTATCACTCTATCTATAAATGGAGAATCATTGTACAAATAATGCACCTAATCAACTTACGTAGTTTGTATTTGACTTGCTTGCATCATTTTAATTAGCGTGTTAATTTAATGTCTTAGTTATGAACGCAACTAACTATTTTCCGCCTTAACTAAGCCTTACAAGTGGTATCATAGCAATTATTAGGCTCATTATTACCATTATTATTATTAGCATTATCATATCTTGCTTATGCACTATTGGGTATCATCTTTTTTTTTGGCACTTAATCGATCCAACGTTTTCGGCATAATATATGTATTAAGTCTTTGCATATTTTTTGCGTTTTTTGGCTTGATTTTTCTCATAAATCTAAACCTCAACATTGAAACCAACGTGTAAAGATCCCTATTTTTGCTTTTGATTGATTTCTCAAATACTCAATTTGAAAGAAATTATCTGGTACTAATCTGCCTTCTAATCTTGTGTGTGTGTGTGAGAGCACATTAAGTGCTCAGACTTTTATTGGTAAAAAGGGGCACCATCGTGTCCAACCAATCTTCAGACTCCGAAGTCCACAAAGCTATGTAGAGGCAAAAGGGGCTGTCTTGGTTTGCTTGCATGCCCAAAAGGAGGAAACCCATCTGCTATCGTTGCAGCTTACTCATGCATAGTGGCGTTGTCACAAACCCCACACACAACAGCCCGTTTCAAGATCGGAGTCAATTGCAGAACCCCTCGCCTTCACATTCTCGGCCTTCTCAAAACTGTAGCGCAACATTCAACTACTGCTCATCTTCTGTCTCAAAACTCCCTCTGTAGTGCTCATCAACTCCTTTATTTCTGATGCCAGTGCTCAATCACGTGCCCTGCAGAGCCGTCTTTTGTGTAATGCCATGAGCCATCGACCCTCGACTCTCTACGCTCCCACCTCATCAAATATCGCTCAAGCCGCTGCACTTGCCCACTTCATCTCCTCCTCCTTGCCGACATGTCGCCCTTGCACATTCTCGATCTACTGCCTTACTTGCACACGCTCTGTCCTCTGATGTACCTAAACTGCCATCGGCGCCATCACAAGCCGGTCGCCCACTTACTGTACCCACTCCATTGATGATTGCAGAGCTAATCCCGCCAACTTTTGCCTGCAGCGTGGGAGCTCGATACATGTCAAAATTACCATGTTCATAATTTTGCAAGCTCAAGTAGTCGTTCCCACTACAAAGGGACATTTTCAAGGACTCACACAACATCCCACGAGCTTCAAAACTCTGCCATAGCAACTGCTTGTAAGCGTGCAATCTCAAGCCTTTTACTCTTGTATTCTTGTATTTGGGGATCCAACCATGAGCTTTATGCTCCTTCAAAAAGGTTACAAGCCAAAAGCACAGCAAATGGCACATAATATGTATGCAATACACACGCATGAAGTACATGTACACACAAGCACAAGTTCAGACACTGCTTATACCCATGTATATGGTAAGACCGCCCATAATCATGAGCACACACGAAATATGCACATTTATAATGTATGTATACTTTTCTGCTATGAAGGTCGCATCCTCGACAAAACAGACCAATGAAGAAAAAACATAAACACATGAAAATGACAGCCAATGTGAGGACTACAACACACCGAATGAGGATCATATTATGATAAGGATGTACAACAATGGATCCCTAACTACTACACTACCTTCTACACTTGCATGATGTATTTGAATGTGAGCAAAACATGATGTATCCATTTTGAGAACCATGTTTATGTATCCAAATGTGAACCCATGCACCTACCTAAGGAAACCTTGTATGAACCATGACCTATTGCATCCATTGAGATCTAACCATGATGTATCTTAGACAATCTTAGGATAAAATGAGGTTTAAGAGGGAGATTGTTAGGATTTAAACCTACTTCCATCCTATGCCTATGTGAACTACCCCTTATGGTGCTACTCTCACACTTTAGTGGGAAACATGCCTATACCTAGCATGCCACATGGAACAGATACTTGTCCTAAAGCTCCTCATGCACATTACACCTAACTACCTATGTCAATGCATTAGCATTTTCCACCTCCACTGCTTGCATGTATCACTCCATCTATAATGGAGAAGCGTGGAGAAGTTTGCATCATTTTAATTAGCATGTTAATTTAACGTCTTAGTTAAAACGCAACTAACTATTTTCTGCCTTAACTAAGCCTTACAAGTCCTAATCACTCTAACCCTAACCCTAACACCATGGTAAAGCTAAGGCTATAGACCAATGCTAACCATTGGTGATTAAGGATACGTTTTCGCTACCACCACTCCCAACAAGTGATATCAGAGCCTACGGTTCACCTCTAGGTCTCATCGTTTTTAAATTCTCATTTGCCCTAATCACAATCGTTGTTTATTAAGCTTGGGCATGCTCTTGACAATACCAAAGCTTAATTTATGGCATTTTGATTAGTGGCGCTTAATAATCTTGTGTGTGCGTTCAAATTTTTGTGTTTATTGTACTCATTTTCAGCCTACATTATCGCATCAATATAACTCTCATTGTAAGCATCACTGCCTTGTGCAATTAGTGTGCCTTCAATGTGCTTCCCGACGCCATTCCATTGAACCCTCAATTGCTTAAATCGCACATTTTTTGGCCCTCCTACCAAGCTGTCAAAATCTATGTGTTTTCAGCTTCAAAACAAGCTCTTAGTCTCTGCATTGGACATAGATTAAGTGCACTTAATCATCAACTTATATTTGGGTGTGTGTGTGAGGTGTGTCTTCCTATCCTTTTGTGTGGGAATGCTTCTTTCTCAATAGCCACTTAAAGGCCATTCGGCTTAACTAACCATGGAAATCGGGCGCTTCAATTCGATTAACATTCGGACTTTAAAATTTTCACCAAATTCTTCATCAACTTTAATTGAGTAGAATGGGGTTCCGTAATCATCTTTCCCCCATCTCAGCAGGCTGACTTTATACGTTGGACAAATTCTCACAATAATTCTCACATTGTGACTTACCTCAACATCATGAGCTTCTGTGATCAGGGAGGCACCGCATACCTAGCTAGGTACGATTGGGGGCAGGGGACCACCGGCCGCCCCACGGCATCGTACCTAGCTAGGTATGCGGTGCCTCCCTCCCATAAGCTCATGCTGTTATGCATTGTATGAAAAACATTGAAAAAGACTCCGTTTTCCTGCATGAGAAAATCCCTAAATCCCCTTGTGATATCTAGAGTGCTTTGTATTTGCGTGGTATTAGCCTTTGCCCTTGTAGTGAGCCTTCCCCAAAATGCACAGCAGCGCACTCAAATCAATCGGCTCAGGGGTGCATGCATCAGCATTTACATTACTAATATGACTATGTAGAAAATAGTACTGTATATAGAAGGAGCTAGGGCTTACTTGGGCCGGCGATCCAGCGCAGTGGGGGCTTCACGTGCAGGAGGTAGACATGCCCATTTGGAGGGATGACCTGATTATCAAGCGCCCATTTCAGTGCTCGGAGTCCTCTCTTCTGCTCGCTTCCCACACACACCCCAACCCTAGTGGGGAGTACGGGCGCTTCTGACACGATCATTGGGTATTCAATAATTTCTACCTGCTGCAGCTGCTGCATGTTGACGTCCGCCATCATCATATTGCAGCCTTTACGGTTACTGTTAGTGTGCACAATATATATGTGTTTGCTTCAGCTGATCCAGTGCGTTGACACTGTGTGTGTGTGCTGTGTGTGCGCGCGCGCGAATAGAAGGTATAGATACTTTGATGTGATGAGCGAGAGAGAATTTTGGGAAGAATATACGCAGCGAGCTGCATCCAAGCAGCTGCCCATCCGCTTCAAAGAGTCTGCTCTCTCTCTAAATCTCTCTCTTTTGACTTCCTTCTATCTGGAATGTTCCACTCTGGCATGCGCGTTGATATCGCGGCATCCAAGTCAACGCGTGCCCCTAAAGCAAGAGCCGAGTCCCGCTATTGGCGTAAACCCGGGTCCGCCTACATATTTGTATAAAATAATCCTTGACAATAAAGTAAGAGCCTAGTCCCCCTATGGGCTCGGAGAGCATAGTCCCCCTATACTACGTTTAATGCATTTGTATCTTAAGGGTTAAAATGACAACATTGTGGTCACACTAATGAGGAGGAGATAGTACTTGTGACTAATAAGGAGGAGATACGAATTCTATATTAGTCTAAGAGAAGGTATACTTAATGGCTGTTAAAAAAAAATAAAAGGCTTTCTTGATATACTCAATGGCTCTTAAAAAGAATAAAAGGCTTTCTTGATGGCCCTAATGGCTTGAAAACATTAGAGGAAACAAAATTAAAAAGAAAAAAACAAATGTATAAGGTGCATTCTACCATCTCTATATTTATATTTATATGCACACAAAAAGTATTTTTACTTTCTACCTCCATGCATGGTCTTTTCATGATTTTTTAAACTCACCCTTTACTTATGTACTCGATATGTTTTGAAAGGATTTTTTATTTTTCGAGATCGGGGAGACCTAATTAAAATTAAAAGGTATTCCTAATGACTGCAAAAAGGTTAAAAGGTATTCCTAATTCAAAGATTTCATCAATAATAACAAAAAAGATGCGTTAGTCTATAGCATGAACAACAACAGGCAATGATGAAGCACGTACATTTGCAACAATATCAGCTAGACGTGAGAAGGACGGATACAACATAGAGAGAGAGAGAGAGAGAGAGCGAGAGAGCGAGCGAGAGAGAGGACACTTTAAAGAGAAAAAAACGTTAGAAAAAATAAAAGAGAAGAGAAACACAAATACAATGTGAAGTTTATCACCTCTTTATATAAACACAAAAGGTCTTTTGATTTTTCACCTTTATATGTCTTTTGACATTTCACATCATCTGTCTTTTGATTTCCTAAGCTCACCCTTCACTAACACACTTAATATGTTGACTCCAGAAAAGGGCTTTCTTCATTTATTAGTAAAGCTAAAGCCAAAGTCTAATCTCACCTAGGAACAGTAGTCTTTTCTAGTCTTTGAATTCTTATAGGTTCACTAAGAGCCTGGTCTCATTATGGTTAAGAATATTAGTGGTATTTAAACTAATGCAAAGTCCCACATGTATTTGAAGACGGATATTAGAAGTATTTGAGTTTCCTTCTCCTCAAAAACAAGGAAGATCTTTTTGACTTGAAAGTTCTAAACTTGTAAAGAACATTTTCCTGCAAAGAGGGCCATCCATTGATTTTAAACGTATTTGCTTAATACGCACCATTTCTTTTGAATTAGAAGCACTACTAGAGTTATGTCTAAAAGCAAGGGTAGCTTGCCATGCTACTTTAATTGGAGTGTTTCTTCATCCCACTATTCATATTAATGCATAGGGGGCTCGGCCCTAAGGGATTGCGGCAAATTGTCGAGGAAAATGGATTTGAGAGGTGAGCCAGGAAGGCATGGGGCCTCTGGTTGTGAGAGGTGAAAGAGAGACAAAATAGAAGACATCGATAAACGAAGAACAATGGAACCCAACACAAGTGCTATTTCATTAAAAATAGAATAAAGTATACAGGAGAGGTCTTAGCGACCTCTAACAATCATCATGATGATAATAAGACCTTGAGCAAAGCTTAATCAATAGATTCAGGTTTGACAATCAATCCAAACCGCCGCTTGGATCCCAATCGATCATGATCTTGGAGTTTTCTCGTTGCATGTCCAAGCCCTCATAACCGCATGCACTCGAGCTCCTCAATGAACATAGAATGGCCCTGCTCCAAACCTCAAAAACTGTTCGTTTGCTGCCGAGCTCACCCTTACTTCTCCAAAGCCTCACTTCTTCTTTGTCCTTAACACTCCAACACCAGTGATCATGCAAATTGCCCTTACATCCTTTTTCTTCTTTGAACATAAAACCCTAAATTAAATTCCATGCAACTCGATGCTCTTGTATCTCCCATTTAAGATAAAGGGAACTGGAACATGTTAATCTCCACCAAGCCATGCCCTATATAGACCCTTGGCCTTCTAAATATAGGGACCCCCTTGACTGCATGTCCATCCTGGCCCTTGGCCGTGACTGGTCCTACTTTTGTACTGACATTACTCCCCCCTTGGAGAAGAGTTTTCGTCCGCGAAAACACAAGTGATGGTATCTTCATAAAAACACTAATGTCTTCTACCGTAACATCCCTCATGGATCCAACGGTTCATTTGAGCGGAACCCGGTTCAGTAGGAGGTTCAATGAAACCAAGAGTAACATCTTGATTTTTTACATTGTTGTCCATTTATAACCATCTGATGGTACCAGTTCCTATCCAAACATAGTGTGTAGACTCCATTTAGAACGCTCATGAGCATGGTAAACGAGTTTATCACAACAAAGATGTACCAAAAAGAGTACCTCTCATCACTTTCCATGAAAGTAACTTGCTCACATAACTCATCAGCCAAGTTTAACGTCTGTGTGTGTGTGTGTGTGTGTGTGTGTAGGTCCCTGCAAGACAAATCTGACAGAGCATTGACTGTAGCCAGGTGTTGTAGAGACAGAGGGGGGAGGGGGCAGAGGTTGAGGAAGAAGCAGTAGAGCAAAGCGATGCAGCGAGGGAGGAGGGGTCGAGCACAACAAGGATTGGGCGCAATGGGAGGAGCTAAACTGACGATAGGTGGAAAAGGAAACAATAATCAATGCAAATTTTTTTATTTATTTATATTGGGGGAGGGGTGTGGTATATTTGAAAGGTGTGTTTTGAAAAAATTCATTTCTTTAATATTGTGTCAGTGAGGAGGAGTCGAGCATGGCGAGGACTGGGGGCGCAGTGGGAGGATTGGACCTGACGATAGGTCGGATAGCAGCGATAGTTGAAGCATTTTTTCTTTCTTTTTTGGGGTGGGGAGGGGAGGTAAGGTATATTTGGAAGAGATCGTAACATGTTGGGGCAATGAGCGAGAGTGTGGACGAACTGCTTGAGCATGCAAGGGCAATGAGCGAGAGAGTGGACGAACTGCTTGAGCATACAAGGGGTGGAGATTGTGATGAAGGTGGGGGTTAGTTGATGACGGGATCTACAAGGGCCCGAGTTATTGCGGGAGCTTTGCCCTATAGAGACCCCGAGCTTGACTGAAGATGATAAGGTGAGCTGTGGCCTTTTTTTTTCCCTCGGAGGTCTCAGGAGCATCTCATTAGGGAATTTCGGAGGTCATTTGGAGGGCCTTCTAAGAAAATGTATTTTTTGCACTCTCTCTCTAGAAAAAATGGCAAATAATAGAGCTGGGTCTTTCATAGTAAAAGTTCAAAAAGTGTACTTTAAGTAGATTCCTTACTCTTCTGAACATTCGTTCGTAGTGATTGAGGGATAATCCTCTTTTCAGTTGCATTGAATGAACCTCGTCAATATGGAGGGAATGAGGCTAACATGGAGGGACAAAGGCGCAGCCGCTATTCACTTTCCATTAAACCTGCACATTTGGCTAATGGCGCACTCCTCAAATGGCACAAATGTTACCCAGAAACGAGCCAAATATCACCTTCACATTGATTTGGACAATGAGTACCAACCATTGATTAAGCGCAGTAAAACAAACACACATATACCTCCTGCTTCCATAGACACGCTCAGAGCTCAGGGAGCTAAACACATAGATATCTGGACGAGAGGCTCTCTCTACCCTAAGAATCCAATGATTAATGCGTCTCCACCGTTTGTCAATCCTACAAGCTTATTGACCTTTGCTGGTGATGGAGAAAAGGGCCTTCTGGGCTTCTGGGTTATTGTAAATCTCTTACAAGAGAAGCTGAAACTTACAAGGGCATTCTTCAAGCTCAACAATGTGAGATATATTGTTCGCCTTTCACATTTACATTCTACAGATCAAGTTACCATTTTGCAACATAAAACAGAGGTACAAGAACTGAAAGGAAAGGTGCGAGGTTGTCAAATGAAGGACACCATCTTGGGTGGTCGTATCCGAAAGAAGAAATTGCGCAATCTTGAAACATTGTAGGTTGCATCAGGAGGTCTCAAGAAAAGAATCCGAGCATTAAGGTGATGCTTCTTGGTTGGCTACATTGTTTTAGTTAAGTAATCTTTTTGTTTTTTCTTGTTATGCATTGTTTTCATGTGCCTAAATAGTGTTAGTGAAGCAAATTTTCTGTTATTTACTTATGCATTGTCTTCATGTAGAGATTCAATCTATCCTGACAAGGAAAACATTGACCCCAAAGCCAATATAGGAAAGAGATTGAAGCCACTTATAAGTAGAAGCCTGGCAGCAGATATAGTACATGACAAGAAGTTTAAGGTCCTACAACGAAATGTAGTGGACCGCTTTATTTCAGAGAACTCAGTGCCTGCAAAAGAGATACAAGGCACACTTGATTCACTTGGTGTAAGCAAAAGAGGATATTCGGCTATCCAAAAGTCTGTCTCATCCATCTTTGTTAAGAAGGGTATAAAATCCAAACTTCTACCATCAGCCTCAAGTGTTTGGAAAGAGAGGCTTCAGCTTAACGAGGCACAAGGAGACTATCTTGGACAGCCCTTTCATATTAACGCAACTTACAGTGGCCATGGAGCAAACATGGCATATGATGAGTTCAATAATATTTTTATGGACCTGCGGATATTACAGAAGAGAATGGTGGAGTTTTACAACATCACATTTGAAGAGTCACGAGGGGTATTACATTTTGTGTTAAAACTGGATGAGTGTGAGCTTGTTAAGGAGAAAAAGCTAGAGCGTGTTACTATTACTTTAATGAATAGAGCCCTCTCAAAGTGTCCTAGTGATGATCCTTTATATTTTAGTGTTCAATCAGAATCTAACATATGGTGGCTTGGTGCGTTTGAGGTAAGCGAGATTCTCAGGTAAGCTCAAATGTTCACATCTACTTAAGTCTCATTTATTTTGTGTTGCAGGTAAAGAAAGAAGATCATGAGATTCTATATTGGGTGTTCCATCAAACTAATATTTCGGAGGTGATTGATCGACAGACTAACCAGGGAGAGGTACTACGTCTAGATGGAAGGGGAGACTTTCAAGTTCAGTGGCATCTTGCAGGTGACCTCAAAACATTAAAGTGCATGTATAATTGTGGAATGGGTGCAATGGAAAAGTCGTCGTGTTTGTTCTGCATGGAGCCTGCAAAGGTCATGGACCCAAAGTGGTGGAGAAAAGCTTCAACACGTCACATTGAGGATCCTGCTTTTCGACCGGTTTTGAAAATACCACTTGTGAATGTCCACATTTGTACAATGCATGCCCTTTGTAGAATTGTGGAGAAATTGGTCTACTTATATATCGGGTTTGCTTGGAAGATTAAGAACTCGGCAGAACGACAAGTAGCCCTGCAGTGTTTAGAAATGGTACTGTCGGATATGGGGCTTCATGGTGGCAATGTGAAAATCCAGTGGGATGAAAAGAGATCAATTGCTGAGAAGGATGTCCCATGCAAACCATCCATCGGTGGGGTGAAGGCACGAGGTTTTTATCTAAACCCCAAGGTACAAGAGATCCGAAGCTAACAAAACATGGAAAAATATATAACACATCTTATGTTAGCAAGGTAGAGTATCAGAGCTGGAAAAAGCTACATATTGTAGTCAAAGACCAAGAGCCAACTACTCGTAATGCGAAGGCTGAGGTTTGGCGATCAATAGACATCCTATTTTTGATGTGCGACAAAGATGACTGGTCACAAGGTGATATGAACAAGTTCAAGGAGAATCTCAACCTTCTGAAAAAATCATTCAAGACAGCATGGACAGACACCTGGATTACTCACTACATGGTATTATCGTGTATTTCATTCTCTCTTATGTGCAAATATGTGAGTGTAAAACATTCTAACTAATCTTTTTTCATATCCAGCACATCATCTTCAATCATTTACCATATTTTATACAAAAGTATGGGAACCCGGCAATATGGAATACCCAAGGGATGGAAAAGTCTCATTACATGCCGAGAAATGCTTATTTCAGGCACACATGACATGGTGGCTCTCGGATCAAGGTTAACAGTTTGAGAGAACTATTTGAATGGTTCTATCGTAGAATCATTCATCGAATGCAGGCAAGAGAAGTCTTGGCAAATTCAGCAACAGCACAAGGCATCAGACATTTACAACAACAAAAAGTTAAAAGATCAATGGCATACAACAACTCCGGAGCTCGTGAAAGTCAACGAAGGTGGAGAGAGACAATGGTGTATGTGAATCACAAGTGGAGAAAGATACTTTGAGTGGATGACATTGTACAAAATTTATGTAATACATGATCTTATACAATTGCTACTTGAAGTGTATCAAGATTTTGAAGGTTCAATTTTGTTTTTTGGCACGTCACCCTTGTAACGAATCATGAGATGTTTGCCATACTCTAAAAGTTCATCTGGGTTTTGTCTACCAAGAGCTAGTGCCATTGCTGTGTAGGTGTAGTAATACGTTGCCCGACCACCTGTATAGCCCGGGCAGTAACCAAAACAATCTCTAGCAAACACTTTGTCCACAAGAATGACTTTATCTGCACTTTTGGGCAACACGGGTACACCCAAGAAGCGTGATAGTGTCTTGAATGTGTAAGTTGCTATTGAACCCTCTTGTGACATGGAATTGTGAAAAACTACTATCGGCGACTCTCAAAGCTTTGAAAGGTACTGCGCTAGGGCCGCATCCCTTCCACGATACTCTCGAGTCCGCCGCCGAAGGAAGTCATCCTTGTCAGCAATCCAAGACTGCACATATCATGTCAGAAGTGACACAAAGAGAGAGAGAGAGAGAGAGAGAGAGAGAGAGAGAGAGAGAGAGAGAGAGAGAGAGAGAGAGGGAGGGAGAGAGAGTTACCATGAAGCTCTCATCCTACAGAAAGAGGTTTTCCTGTCACAGGTCTACAGATGTAGTTGACCCCTGACCTAAATGGTTAAACCAATCCTCCACTTCTTTGTTACTTGTTGATGGTCTTAGGCTTTGTCTTATTGCTTGGAAGGTGGCTTCATCAGGTAGTGTCTCCTTGTATTTTTCAGCTTTCTCAAAGCATCTTCGGAGGCATTCCATTAGATTGCTGGATGTTTCCATTGCCTCATCATCACTACTATCCTCTGAAACAAATCCACTCCTCTCCTCTTGGACTCTGGAAATAATAGCCAGGGATAAATCCTCCCTTAAATAAAAGATGCTTTGCACATCATGTAAGAAGATATAGGTCCTGTCTCCAATCCTGAAGTCAAGCACAGAAGGCAACATCATCTGAGCATGCCTATCAGTGAAGTTACTGACATCCAATGGAAGTTTGATTTCTGTGGTTTTCACAGAGAGCATCTTACTTCTTTGTACTTCAATTGCCTCAACCTCAAGGTCGACTGTATCTTCAACCTGCTCGACTTCTTGTATATGAGTTGTCTCCTCGCATTCTTCATCTGGTGCTGCATCCTGCTCCTCTAACACCTCATCAGGATTCTCCATGAGGAATCCAAACAGGCTGTTCAGGTAATTAAATCATAAAGCCAAAGGCTTCCTGAATGAGTTTGCATTCTTTTTGGTGCAAAGGGCAGGCTGAATGTCGGCAAGAAGGTGGTAATTCCCTATACTTCTTCAGTCCCTGTCCCTTTCCACCACAGTCATTTAAATGCACAAGAGTCATAGTGGACAGAACAACCCTCCCTACCTGCACCATCACTTCAAACTTATCTCTGTAGGACTGCAAGAAATTACTGTGCTGAGCTAACAGGTCTTCAATGTCAAACTTTGGATTAAACATAGAATGAACTAGATCAAACTTGTCCCCAGCACCACAAGATGCTGCAAAATCAAACAGCCTCTCTTCAGTTGCAGTTGGGTCTTCCAGAGAAGACACATCCTCTTTGGCTTTACATTTAGTTGCACAGGGACTACTTTCTGGCACATCTGCATCATCTGAGAAGTCTATATTCCTCTTTCTTGTATTTTTCTTGACAAGTACTATACAGGGTGAGGGATCCTCTTGGCCTGGTGACCTCTCTGATTGATCTTCACCAATTGACTCTTTTTCAGATATGTCCTGACAAAAGTCAATAGTTATTTTGGTAGAAACATTAAGCAACTGAGCCTGCAAAGGTTGAAATCCTGGCACAAGCTCTGGGTCTGGTTTCAGCCTCTTCTGCCTACTGGACCTTATTCCTATTCATCAGGAAACATGACAAGTCTCACTCTCTCTCTCTCTCTCTCTCTCTCTCCATATATATATATATATATATATATATATATATATATATATATATATATATATATATATATATATATATATATATATATGTCTCTCTCCAAAGCACAAACAAAAACACACATAGTCTCTCTCTCTCTCTCTCTCTCTCTCTCTCTCTCTCCAAAGAACATTAAAAAAATACACATAGACTCTCTGTGTGTGTGTGTGTGTGTGTGTGTGTGTGTGTGTGTGTGTGTGTGTGTGTGTGTATGTGTCTCTTTGTACTAAAGGTGCGGAAGGACGACAACATACTTTTTGCAACTCTCTACGCGCGCCTTAAGTACAATTGAGAGAGAGAGATAGATAGATAGTTCTATTATCGTCCTGGGAGGTCAAATATGACCTATGGGACCAAATGAACATGTCACGTGGTGTGAGTGGAGTTCATAAGTGACTCTCGATGCTCAAAAATGGCTGAAATGAGCGTCGCAATAGAGAGTCCACATCGTGGTTGGGACAGGAAGGTATGTAGGGAGAGCTCATGGCTGAATATATGGGGAAAAGAGGACCTAATGTGGTCAAAAGCTGAGCACTCAAGTAGTGTGTGGTACTCACTCTCTCGCACTTGACGAGGGCATAAGGTGCAAAGTCGATGACACTCCTCGCCAGTGCCCCAACGTCCTGTCTCGCAGCGTAGAGAATGGGAGCTAAGACGAATGGAGGCAATGGTGCGGATCGCACTCAACGGGATGGGCTCAAGGATGTAAGAATGGGTTCGGTTACTTCGTTCCGAGAAGAAGAGAGATTTGTAGTTTGGGGCAACGTGTGTGGTGTAATGGCTGAAGCGAGAACCTCCAGATTTCTCCCAAGCCATGATACATTGGCGTTGTAAGAAGGCCTCATTAACTTGGGAGTCGATCGACGCATCCTTGACCAAGTGACATGCATCCCATCTTCCAAACCATTTCTTGATATCAAGCATCCACCCCGAACTTAGTATTTTGCTCTTGCATGTCTTTTGAACCTTTTGACTTGCTTCATATGCGATTCTAGGAAGTCGATGCAAAGGGCTACGTTGTGTCTTACGCATGTACTCCACAACCCTTTCCATGCCCAAGACCTCAATGGGAAGCGATCCGGACTCAAGAAGTAAGAGCATGTAGGGTGTTTGTGTCTTGACTTGGAGAAAGTTGGTGAGAAAACGCTTTTGGACATTCTCAAACTCTTTCCAAGTAAACTTCCCGATGCTTCCACCCCACACCTCCACTCCATAAAGAAGCACCGGTGTCACCAATGTGTCAAAGAGGTACTTTTTGAGAGCCCAACACTTGATCTCTCCTGCATTGCACATGTTCTCAAATGCATAATAAGCCCTCTTTCCGGCTTCCAAGCGACGCATTGCACAATCCTTCCATTTATGATTGGATGGAACCTCAAGGCCAAGGTACTTGAAGTGATCTACCACTTCAAGTTTCTCATTGTTGTATACAATGCATGGATTTTCGTCATTGAGGGTCTTTACAAGCATAACCTTGGTTTTGGATCCATTCACGATCAGCCCGCTATCTATGCAAAAGCGTTCCAAGACACTCATAAGCTTTTGTGCATCTTCTAAGGTATGTGCCAAGAGCACTACATCATCGGCATAAAGCAAAAGCATGATCACCGCATTTCCAATCTTAACCTCTTCTATGCCTTCTTGCTGCATAAAATCAAGAACCATGTATTCCAATTCATCAATGAGTAGCCCAAAGAGGGTTGGGGAAAGTGGGCATCCTTGTTTGACACCAATAGTGCTTGCAAAAAATTCTGAAATTCCATCTCCCATACGTAATCGACATATCACTTTTTGGTAGATGCGAAAGACTGCATGCATAAATTCTCTCGGCACTTGAAGGCTTTGCATACGTCTCCAAAGATTTCCTCGCGGTACCATGTCAAAAGCTTTCTTGAAATCCACAAAGCAACAATACAACTTTTTTCCTTTCAATCGAGACGCTTCCATAAGAACTCGAAGAGTGACAAGGTGATCAATAGTGCTATGATGCTTTCGAAAACCTGCTTGGCCAAGCGCACATTTGCCATTCTTTTCAGCCCATTCACTTATCTTCATCTCCATGATACATCCAAATAACTTTGCCATCAAAGAACCAACCATTATAGTGCGATAGTTGTTCACATTGTTTACATCTCCTCCTTTGTGCAAAGGTTTGATCCAATTTGCACTCCAATCATGAGGCATGCCATACTGAAGTGCAAGGTTAAACATATCGCATATCCAATATTGTGTTTTCTTGCTTGTCCATTTAATCATTTCAGCCTTGACACCTTGAAGGTCACCTGCCTTGCGAGTAGCAAGTTTCTCAAGCGCGCGGCATACATCTTCAATGGTAAAGAAGGGAGACATAAATGGAAGGGAGCTACAACCCTCCATCTTATCAACATTGGGTTGCTCATAGAGGTTCTTACAATGCATATACATATCCTCAAGAGTCAAGTCACCAAAGCTCTCAACGCGCTTGCCTTTTAGGTTTTGCCAAAACTTGCCACATGCATGTGCTTTCTCTTGTGCTAAAAAAAGTTGTTTTTCGACTTCCCACCTTCTCCTCTTCTTTTGAACAAGTGCTTTGTATGTGTGTGAACATTCCAAGTAAACTTCCTTGTCTTTGATTGCATCCAATCTTAGCAAGTGTTTTCGGGCTTGACTACATTCCATGTCAAACCATTTCTTCTTGGTGCTACCCTTCTTAGACCTTTTGCAAGACATGTGTTTCGCCGAAAAGCATTCCTTCGCACAAGAGAAAATTACTTCTTTGAAAACTTTCCACTTGCATTCTAATGTTGGGCTCCCTTGATGCTCTATCATGCTTAACATTTGGTCCACCATATCAGCATATATAAGTGCTCGTTTGAAGTCTAGATGTAGGTACAAATGATTCACATCATGATTGGAGGCTACATGCTCGGGCCGTTTACCACACTTGAGGTCAATACATAACATCCTATGATCCGATTCCGGATTCCATTCACCAAGTGTAAAGCTTTGTATGCATTCTAGAGTGGCTTCTGAGAACAACATATAGTCAATCACGCTAGCACCATTGTGCTTTCTACATGTAAAGTCATTGGTGCCTTGCCATAGAGATACACCATTTGCAATGAGCATTCCGGTACTATTGCACATATGTAGAAGTGACTTTCCATAGTGATCCACTTCTTTTGCATCATTAGAACTTCGATTATACATGTATGAGTCATCCACTCTTCTTGATACATGCGGCATGTCGACTTGTTGTGTGTCGTGTTGTAACATATTTGTGCGAGCATTCATGTCTCCAAAAACAATGACTTCACCTTGATCCTTGTAATAAGCAATGTCTTCCTCTAGTTCAACAAAGGGCTGATCTCTATCCATATTCAAGCGAGCATAAAAGTTGGAGTCATAGTGAGGAATGTAGCAGCCGGCCACAAACATGACTTGACCATTTGGTGGGCTGATTTTCAACCATAAGTAGCGTTTATACTTATCTTCTTTGACAATGGAAACATCTTTCAAACCCTTTTTGGTCATACATGCTATGCCTCCTTGGCCTCTTCGTTGCTTTGCATTTTTGGCCCACATCAAAGAATGTACATCGTATTTGTCAAATCCAAGAATTCGTTGCGCATCATGCTCCCATGTTTCGACAAGAAGTATCACATCGGAGTCATTGGTAAGCTCATCAATGCCAATTCCCGCATTCCATGGATACCCGTTACAATTCCAAAAGCTTATTCGCAAGCGTGAGTTGGTCTCATAGATCACGTGTCCCTATTTGTTGGGTGGACTTGCATCCTCCTCAAGTGCCTTTTCTTCTTGAGATGATACCTTAACCTTCTTGCTTCTTTCCTCGTATGCTTTGCGACGTACATTTTGTTGCATAAGAGTGCGATCCTCATATACATTACAACCCGTTCCTTTGAGGTAGATCCAACCATTGTCAAGGATGATCTTTCTCTTTACCTCATCAGCCATGGTACATACAATAGGTCTTTCTCCCGAGCGAGGGACTCCTTGTTTTCCAACTCGATGTGCACCATAAGCCATGATTCCTGACATGCCAAAGTGTGTAGCAAAAAACTCTTCAATAGCAACCGCAAGAGATTGGGGTGTTTCCATGCTTTCCTCCTTGATTCCACGAATGACGATGTTCTTTGAGCGTTTTTGTCGTTCTTGCAATTCTTGAGTGTCCACATTCTCTACATTCTTTGCTTGGACAACGGCTTGCGTGATAAGAGATGTAGAAACCACATTATCCTTACATATATCAGCCCATGATTTGGATGCATTTCTCATCTCACATACATCATGTCGTATTGTATCTATCGTTTCCTCTTTCAATACATGATCACTCTCAACTTTGCTCAAGCGCTCTTTCACTACATTCATGTCCACAAGAGAGCGTTTACATTCTTGAACTTCATTCTCAAGATGCATCAAGCGCGTTGTTTGCATTTCAAGAACCTTCTTGAGGTGTTCATTCTCCACAACGAGAACTCTTAAAGTACCATTCTCCATTGCAAGTGCGCGCAACTCTTCACCTTGCTTGTTGACGGTTTCTTGTAACGAGATCAAGTAAGCCATGATCATTGCTTCCGTTGTTGTAGACGATGTGGTTGGATTAGCATCCAAATTCCTTGGAGATTTTGCATCATTCTCCATGGCGAGTGTGGCTTTTCCACCCTTGCGAGTTTTGTCTGACATTGCCTTCAAGTCGGCAACAAAAACGCAAAGTTTTGATAGTTTTTTCAGTTCTGAGATGCTGTTACAGCAAAGCCTTCCATTACACAGAAAAATTCTGTCTTTACATCAATGCGTAGAGGGCTTCGTGCTCTTCGATTGAGGCTATAGATCACCTAAATCGGAGTTCGGATGAGCAAGTTATGGTCAAAAGAGTGAACTGCTGTCTACTAGGTCAAAAAACGGCTGTGTGTGTAAGAGAGAGAGAGAGAGAGAGAGAGAGAGAGAGAGAGAGAGAGAGAGAGAGAGAGAGAGAGAGAGAGAGAGAGAGACATAACTATACTATAGGCGCGCGGAGAGAGATGCAGTCAGTGTTTGGTTGGCTCTACGCGCCGTTAGTAATGGGGAGAGAGAGGGGAGGGAGAGAGAGAGTGTGTATGTCTCTGTGTGTGTGTCTGTGTGTATGTGTGTGTGTGTGTGTCTGTCTATGGAAGTATGTGTTGAGGTGTGTGTGTGTTGAACAACAGTATGGGTGTGTGTGTGTGTGCTTTTTGTCTGTCAAACTGACTCTGTCTCTCTCGCTCTCTCTCTCTGAGAGTAAGGAGTCCCTCTCTCTATCTCTCTCTCAATCTGTCTCTCTCTCTCTCCTTCTCTCTTTCTATGGTTCTCTCTCTCTCTCTCTATCTGTCTCTCTATCACTCTCTCTCTATCACTCTCTGGCAGTAATGAGTCTCTCTCTCTCTCTCTCTCTCTCTCTCGCTCTCTCTCTCTCTCTCTCTCTCTCTCTCTCTCTTTCTATTGTTCTCTCTCTTTCTCTCTCTCAAAATCACACTTATAACGGATACACACGGCGGCGCCTCACGTGTTACTATAAAATAGAGTATAATTACATGTTGTCGCACGTGCGGTCATTATTGAGACCGTATACTTTTGTACGTCATATGTAGAGGTCATGAGAGAGAAAAACCACACCTCGTGAAAGAGAGTGACTGAAAGAGAGAGAGAGAGAGAGAGAGAGAGAGAGAGAGAGAGAGAGAGAGAGAGAGAGAGAGAGAGAGAGCCGTCGTCTGCGTCTCCGACAGCAAGCCGACCCATCTTAGAAATAACGAAGGTCTGCGTCCTCAGGAGGTTTGGCCCTCTCTCTCTCTCCCTCTGCTTCTGAAATTTCCCTCTGCCTTTGCCTCTCTCTCTCTCTGTGTGTGTGTGTTTCTGTCACAGTATATTGCATATCTAGCTCTGTCTTAACAAACAACACACACATACAGTCACAAACACAACACACACACACACACACACACACACACACACAGACACACACACACACACACTCACAAACACACAGACACACAAATAAAACATACACACACACACACACACACACACAGACACACACACACACACACACACACACACACACACACACATAAACAGACAAATATAATAACACACACAAACACACAGAGACACAAATATAACATACACACCAAAGACACACACACTCACAAACCCAGAGACACACAAATCTAACATACACACACAAACACAAACACACACAGATACAAACAAATATAACATACACACAAACACACAGAGACACAAATATAACACACACACAGAGACACACACAGACACACACACACACACACACATACAAAGACACACACACACACACTCACAAACACACACACACACAAATATAACTTACACACACACACACAAATACACACACACACACAGTCTCTCTCTCTCTCTCTCTCTCTCTCTCTCTCTCTCTCTCTCTCTCTCTCTCTCTCTATACTAAAGGCGCGCGTAGAGAGGCATAACCGGTGTGCATGTCTCTATGCGCGCCGTTAGTACTGTGCATCGACCAATGTATGTGTGAGTGTTATAGAGAGAGAGGATGTAAGGCGGGGGAAAGAGAGAGAGAGAGAGTGAGTCCTTCTTTTACCTTATACTAATGGCGCGTGGAGGTGTTTTTTGAGGTCAAAACATGCTCCACGTGCACCTTTAGTAATGGGAGTCTCTCACACTCTCTCTATTTAAATATGCTAAGCTATAGAAAGGAGAGGGAGAGGGAGAAAGAGAGAGAGAGAGAGAGAGAGAGAGAGAGAGAGAGAGAGAGACTCCTCTTTTTGTATACAGTGAAATGGCTAGAACAAAAGCCACTGCAAGGAAGGCAGGCAAGGGACCAGGATTAGTAGCTAAGGCAAGTAGCAGATCTGCAACCCCAAAGAAAAGACCTGGAAAACCCAATAAAATTCTGAAAGGTCCAAGGGTGAAGAAGTTACAAACCTGCATGGGACTTTTCAGAGAAATCAGAAAGGCACAGAAATGTGTAGATTTATGCATACCAAAGCTGCCCTTTCAGAGGATGGTGAGGTCCATATGTGAAGAAGCTACCTGGGGCACCAAAAGGTGGAAGGTGGTGGCATTAATGGCTCTACAAGAAGCAGCAGAGGACTTCCTACTGGAGTACTTCAGTGACATCACCATTGTTGCAGCCCATGCCCACAGGGTTACTATAATGGACAAAGATAGTGAGACACTGAAAAGAATAAGGTGGAGGTATGACAAACTACTGGTCCCCAATGTCTGCAGGGATAAGAAAATGAGGGAAATTTTGTTATACCCCCCTGAGCTAGTGCCACAACTCATAGTTGTAGATGTCACACATGATGTGAATACAAGGGCAAGGGCAGAGACTATTGCTCGCCAAACACAGGACATGAGGGAAGTAGAGCTTAAGGAGAAAGAAAAAGTAGCAGTGGAGTCCCAGAGGCAAACAGAATGCAATGTGACCCTGTCCATAGAGGCAAGCAATCAAGAAACTCTACTTTCAATGAAGGATGGTTTGCTTGCAGAGATACCATTTGTAGATGGAGCCAGAAAGCTAGCTCTGGAAAAAGTGGACATTAATTTATTGCAGAATCCAGATGCTCAGATTTCAGACACAATTATCTATGCTTGTCTTAAGTAAGTGTTACTATCTTGCTAGCTTTGAAAACTCAGATAATAGGTTTGCTAACTCAGGTAAACTCTCTGCAGCCTGATCAAAAGTCAACTCCCACTGCACACCCACACAGAGGTGTTTCTTCTTGATCCACAAATGTCAGTGATTATTAGACAAAAGAACAGTCCATCTGGGACCTTTGAGAGTTGGTTTCTCCAATGTGCTATGCTGGAAGTTACTGTCATCATCTTTCCATATGAGAACAACCATCAATGGAGTCTCATATGCCTTGATGTTGACCAACCAGCAGTGTGGGTGTTCAATTCAATAAAAGGAACCCACCCTGAAATTAGGCTGTATAAGTGTTTTGTATCAGAAAGTTTTTCTTATAGATATCCATGTAAATTTGAAGCCTCATGCTAACATCTTGACGCTGCTTTGTGCAGTTGTATAAAGAGGTTGTTGCTTGCCTATGGCAAGCTATGTGGAAGGTATGAACTATACAAGGCCCCAATCAAAGATGTAACTGTCCCAAATCAAACCGATGGAAATTCTTGCGGCTGGAGATGTCTTCTCCATGCAGAATATGTCCTGCAAAGCTACTTTGCATTAAAACCTTTCATGACTAAGGTAACCATTTGGCAATGCATTCAGTCAGTTTTGGTTTAGTTTATAAAAGAATTCTCACCATGTGGTATTTCAATTTTGCAGAGTGCTTTAAAAAACTACACATATGATTATTTGCAAAGATACCGGGTAAGTTTAATACAACACCTGCTTACTATGTCTAGCCCCAGAGAGCTTGAAGATAGCGGCTTGGATGACCGCACTATTGATCTAACAATACATGACGTGCCACCACGCAAATCCCTGCATCCGATACAGTGGAATCACAACGGGCCGAGGGGGTCATATCAGCAGAAGATGAAAGAGCCGAGGATGAGGAAAGGTCAAATGAGCATATGGAAGGTGCTAGTGTACAACCAGAGGAGACAATGAAAGAGCCAAGTCAGCCAGTGGAGGAGCCAAAAGAGCCTATGGATGAAACCCAAGATGAGGAAAGCAGGCCTATAGATGAGCAAAAGGATATGGATGAGGAAAGCAGGTCTAGAGATGAGCAAACTGATATGGATCAGGCAAGGATGTATGAGGCAAGCCGGTCAACCGAGGGAGAGGAAAAGACCTTGGAGGAAACCTTGAATGAGGCAGAAAGAGCCATGGGAGAGACCCCTGATGAAGATGTGAATGATGACTATGAAGATGTGAATGATGAAGCTAAAGCAGAGGAGAGCAACAACGACATCAACACTACAGAGACCCAGTATGGACCCTTGCTACCTATAGATATGGTTGTTCTGCTAATGTCTATTCAAGTATGGCAAAATATGTTCAGCTTCTAACTACTTATATGTACTTGTCAACTTTTACAGAGGTTGATTATCTTGGACGTCAATGGATTGCTGCTGATGCGCGTGCCTCTCAGTGACAGAGAACCCTTTGAGGATTTGCAAACGTTTCGGATGGGAACTTGTCGAGTCGTGGTTTGTCCAGGAACCAAGGAATTTATTCGGTTTCTTCTTCCGCGCTTCAGAGTTGCCATATGGTCTTCAATGCAAAGGCAAAACTTGTCGCCACTAGTTACAATAGTTTGCAGTGTATGCGGCACTCACATGTCAGATTTTGCCTTTTTGTATGATCAAAGAAAATGAGTTACCGTTGAGGGCCACTACCACCCTAGAAAACCACACTTACCTCTTTTGTACAAACGGTTTAGCCAAATCGGTGTACCCTTTGATGCAACTAATACACTACTGATTGATGATACTCCTGAAAATGGAGAATTAAATCCGCCGGGAACAACTATCTCACCACCTTCTTTCGAGGGGCATTCCTTCGATTTTTACCTTGAAGAAATTTTGACTCCATACTTACAGAAATTGTATCTCAGTCCATTGTTCACGGACGAGTTTGTACTTTCTAATGAATTAAGATGACTCTTCTATCATGTCTTTGTCTTGTCTAACATTGAGAGAGAGAGAGAGAGAGAGAGAGAGAGAGAGAGAGAGAGAGAGATTTGACATGGTAAAGAAATGTATTTCAAGCACACTTTTTCACAGGGCACAATTGAAAAATGAGCTCAATAAACTTCATGTATTGAAAGTCATTTGTATACACTTGGGTTCACAAGAATATCTGTTACATTGACACTACTTCAACCCGACTATCCAACTCTTTGCACAAAATATCTTTTTTCCTTCGCCGCATCACCTTACGGCCAGCTAGGAAAAAGGAAAAATCTGATAGGTCCCTGTCCATTGACTCTTCAATTATGTCATGCCGCAAATGCTGAAGACTGCATAGCTCCCTTATTGTAACCACCAACAGTAGGCCATGCTCTTTATCAATCACTTCCACATCCACAACAGGATTATCTTCCAAACCTGCAGAAACCTGGTCCATAGGAATGTACTTACCATTGAGCATTTGTGATCGCATATACCAAAACGAGAGTAACAGTGATTGGCTTGCAATCATGTACTTGACAACTAGAGTATCAAGCGCAACCTTGCACCGTAAACCAATCTCTTCCTTTACATACCATCCTCTGTCAAGAAGTTTGTCACAGGATGACTGCTTAAATGACTTGCACATGAACATAGTTTTCGTAACACGGATGTTGTAGCTATGAAAAAACTCTATGAAGAGTGCAACAGGACAAAAGTTTGCAATTCTAACCAGTTTGGTGGGAATAGAGCTATGTAGAGACCTCTGTATATCCTTGTAGAGCTTACTTTGCATTGCCTCCACCATTGTTTCCTCGAGAACTGGCCAGTCCACAGTGTTCCAATCGGTTGGTAGAGGCACTTTCACCAACATGCCATTCTTATTCCCCGAGGTGAGTTGGTAGAAGTGGTCATAAAAAAATATTCCCTCATCAGCCAGGCTTTTGCTGCTCCTCCCTGAATACTGTAGAGAACCAATGTGGGCATGAACAACATGGAAGAGTCTTATTATGCACTCCACAGGCTCCCATTGCTCATAAGAAGAGGGATAAACATCTGCAATATATATAAGAAGAGTTAAACTAAGAGTATCAATAAGTAAAAATGACAAATCTAATGTAATTGAGCTGTGAAGAATGGAGACATTGCTCATAAGAAGCGGGAGAAACATTGCAAAATATTTAAGAAAAGTTATAATGAGAGTATCAATAAGTTCACATGTCAAGAGTACTTACAATTGCAACGTGGTTGATGTATATCTGATACATTTCCACCGTTTGCTATCACCTCTGGATGGGTAAACACATGCTGAACAAGAACTTCCTTTACAGATCTTTTGCTGATTTCAACTTTGAAATCCAACACTCTGGCCTTCCATGCTGAGCGGTAAACGTTGATACCACTAGACCTCTTGGGTCTTCTTGGTTGCATGAGGACCCATGAACCTTTGTTTATCCTTTGTCCAACCCATTGGTTCTCTGCACTTATTTAAGTTGATATTGTAATTGAGAATATGCTACTACTTGGCCTTCTATGCAAAGTGCAGTTGTTGGTTGTTGGTGTGAGAGACAATAAACACCTGGAGCTTCTTGGGCGAGAAGACGTGGAAGCCATAGCTCTCAGAGAAAAGCTTTAGTGGAGGGAGATTCACTTTGAAAGCATTCTAATGGAGGGAAAGTGTTTTAGAATTCCAATATCTTGTGCGGGCTTAATGGTCACCCTCCAGTACGTTAATGACCATAAGAGAATATCAGAAGTGGGACCACATGCAAGCACCTAAAAGCTCGGTAAAAGGAAGGAAATTACGATGCTACAATCCTAGAGTCGTGAAAGTTTTATGCTATTTTCCTATTTTTTGAGTCTTTCCACGTACTTTCCTACGTAACGTAGCCTTCGTGCTCATTGGACGCGCTCTATTTCTCTCTCTCTTCATATGGCCCTCCAAATGACCTCTGAAATTTCCTAATGCCACCCTGTTTGTCTAAACTCAGAACTGTGAGTTAAATCTATAAAGAGGTACAAAGACAACAAATATGAAAAACTCATTCACAATGCCTTGGAGCACTATCCTATATAGAAAATTTGAAAGTATGACATTAATATCTATTAACATAAGCGGAAGGGCTTCCCTTTACACGTGTTGCAATCTGCGACCTGAAGGCTAAAATCCAAAATGAAAAAAAGCTGTTGCACGCGATAAAGAGGGAGAGAGGGGAAGAGAGAGAGGCCGCCGAAGGCGGTCGGCCGTACTAGTATACTATTTGCTAACATACTATGGCGGAAGCCTTCCTATGCCACGTGTCGACTTCTGCGACGTGAAGGCGTACGACAAAAAAAAATGAAGGGGCGAATGAAGGCTGCGAATATAGCAAAAAATATACCTACTGCAATATTAACCCGCTTTTCATCATAGCGCTGGTGGTGGCTCTGGGTAGCTTTCAAGTACGCATTGAAGTACAATCGCTGGCGGATTGCAGGGAACCTCAGTACCCATATTCTGTGCTCAGTGAAGTACACACTACCTCATTAGCACCTCATGAACATAGTCGTTCCCTGCTCTCCGTGAAGTACGAATGAGAGAGAGAGAGAGAGAGAGAGAGAGAGAGAGAGAGAGAGAGAGAGAGAGAGAGAGAGAGAGAGAGAGAGAGAGAGAGAGAGAGAGAGAGAGAGAGAGAGAGAGAGAGAGAAGAAGAAGAAGAAGAAGAAGAAGAAGAAGAAGAAGAACACGCATGAGGCTCGAAGCCAGCTTGGTACGTTGCTCTTTGTCATGCTTTAACTTGCTTTTCATGTTCATGCTTGCTTTTCATGTCCAGCGCTCTCTCTCTCTCTCTCTCTCTCTCTCTCTCTCTCTCTCTCTCTCTCTCTCTCTCTCTCTCTCTCTCTCTCTCTCTCTCTCTCTCTCTCTCTCTCTCTCTCTCCCTCTCTCTCCCCCCCCCCCCCCCCCCCCCCCCGCAGCGGCTATGCATGGACTGAGGGTTCTAACAAGCAGTCGGTAGCCAAGGGTGAGGACGAGGAGGGGCCGTAACAGATTCGAGGATGCAGGACTGAGGGTACTAACAAGCAGTCGGTAGCCAAGGGTGAGGACGAGGAGGGGCCGTAACAGATTCGAGGACGCATATGCATGGACTGTGAAGGGGATCGGGGAGCACCACAGACGGAGAGTGAGAGAGAGAGAAGGGGAGACACACACGATGTGGGTGGGGACACTCTGAAGTGGCAGCTCCCCCTATACAGTATACTCACTATAAGTATAGGGTAACAGTGGGCGGGCGCCCATGACCTGGGCGACCGGTCAAGGCACATAGGCCTTAACCCCAACAACCTCCCACTTAAAGGCCAATGTGGCTTTAAGCAAGATCTACTAGTGTACAACTAATAGAAGGTGAGAGATTCTCTCAACCTATGCCCACTGACTCTCGATGAGCTAGTGCATCCGGCTCTACTGATAGACAAACATCCCGCTGCGGAAGCCACACAGAGCTAGCTCCAAGCTCTGCAAAGAGTCTACAAGAGCTCATGCACTCCTGCAAGTATCAGTCCAATACCTGCAAACCTCCCCTATGCTCTATGCCGAGATCAGTCATTGAACAACTAATCAACCCTGCTGCAAATGCTCCCACTGCAGCTGCTATGTCGGGCCTCGAGATCAGCATCTCGTACATGAGGACACCGAATGTTGATGCAACCCTGGCAACCTCTGCCACCTCCAACTCAAAACTCAACTCATGGCAATCCTGTCCCCTATCATAGAGACCATGGCACTCTGACTCCGAGCTCCGGAGTGACTCCTCGTGCCCACCACATATCACATGTGTACCAAGAGTATCCATCTGTCCTGAATCTGCATCAAGCTCTGGCATAAGCATATCAAGAAATGACTCCACAATAGCCGACATCTCAGCATCCATGTGAGTCATCTCTGTCATCACCTCTGATGACTCATCCTGCTGTGACTCACTAGAGCTGTCCCGCTCTACCTGTGCATCCGTAGACGCAACCTGCACAACAAGGTCACTGCTCTGCACTCCATGCAAAGCATCCTGCAACCCACAAGCAAAAGAGACTCGCCTGCTCTCTCGCTCTCTACCTGGCTGTGTGATCACAGAGACAACACCGTCTCTCGCGTGATCCACATGCAATGGGTAACCTGTACCACTCCTGGCACCTCTCGCAATCACTAGCGAACCCAAATGCATCACAAAATCTTGCTTTCGTAGCGAAATTTGACATCCACAATCTCTAAGCTGACCAATTGAGATCAAACTCACTGTCAAATCTGGTACATAGGGCACATGTCGTAACAAGTAAGATGCACCACTCGGTAATGACTGTCTCACATCTCCTGCACCTGCTATCGCATGCACCGATCCATCGGTCAAACGTACACTGCCAAGCATCCCGCTAGAATAGCTACAAAACCATTCATGATGCGGCGTGACATGAAACATAGCATCTGCGTCTAGCAACCACTGCGAAGGGAGTGCACTATCCACATGTATAGCATCTCGTGCATAGCTCGAGGTAGAAGTGACATCCCCGTCACTAGTATACTCCGACACTGCATCTGCCTCAACTGTCAAAGCAACTGAGTCCATGGCATCACTACATACATCTCTGAGATTGCCGTGTCTGCTACGATGTCGCATACGATGAACATAGCGCCGTCTAACGTGTCCACAATGACCACAATACCACCATGTCACCTGTCGGCGTGCTCGTGAATGTACATGTCTCACACGAGTCCGTGATGACTCAGATCTATCATACATATCATGTTATCTGCGCCAAAGTGCTCTCGAAGTAGATAACAAGAGCATATACAGATTCCACAAGGTGCAAAGAGAGTGTAGATAGTGCCATCTCCTCTAGCTCCTGCCACTGATCGTCAGACATGTTTGAAGGTCTACCTACATCACCACTCAATGGTCGATGCAACCCTTGCTGTGTCAATGCATCAAGCATACACTCTCTCCATGCCGCAAAGTCTGACCCATCAAACACGCGCATCTGTGAGAGATCACAATCTGATCGATCACCTGTCTCTGCCATGAGCACAAGTAGCAAGCTAGATAGCAAAACCACCTCACCAACAACACCTGAAAACTGTCTACCAATATGGCCAGAAACACAATGTAAAACCTGTGAGACACACTCCAAAGTAGAGCGCCCGCAATGTCAATACAAGCCTCGCCTACTCTAGTATCACACTGCAATCTGTGAGCTAATCACCAAGCCCACACTGTGCGGTATCGATGCATACATATGCAAAAATCTCCCACCTGTAGAGAATACCGCATGCAAATGTTGAGTGCAACCCGCAATCTCTACCTAGATCGCATAAATGATACGCATAAAACTCCTGGGAAAATTTCGCCAGAGTTTCGTCAGTAAAACGGCCACAAAACCAGTAACCAAACTGACTGTACACTCAAAACCATGAGCAACCAAAGCGCATCAAACCGCACTCCAAATGCATGCACCAATCTCCACACTTTGCATACATCATTGCAAACACCTGCAAATCTAGTACACAAATATCTTCTCTACCTGTGACTGCCAAAAAACATGCTCGAGGCATACATTGCCGAGCTCAAAATGCAATCCCATTAGTCTCCCTGAGCATCAAACCACATAAGGCATACATCGTATCCTCCCACCTGTGAGGAAACTTGCAGCAAATATCACTCTCACATCTCAGAGCAAACCATGTGTGGCATCCTCAACACACAATAAACAACTGCTGCTACAGAAAATTCAGCGTTCAGAATTTAAAAATTCTGATATGACGAGCGCGTCCGGAGCGTGCCAAAACCCCAAGGTAGACTCCTGGATCACATGTATCCGAGCCCGGGTGTGAAAGCTATGCCAAAAACCTCCGTTTCGACCCAAAAACGCAGCATAAACTGCCAAAAGAGGGCTGAAAAATGCAGCTCCTCAACCGTAGCTCGAATGAGGTTTTTGATGGCTCGAATGGCTTCGAAAGGGGGGTAAATCTCTAGGACGCCTGATGGAAACGCTCTCGAAAAGCTGAATTTGCCGATGCCGAAGTCGAAACCCTGTTTGCACTCTTGAAAGTGCGCGCGCGCGGACGCGATTTCGAGAATGAAACTGGCTCTCCGCTGTCGTCGTGACTGTGCACACACGCGCTCCCTCTGCACCTACGATCTGATACCAATTGAAGGGGATCGGGGAGCACCACAGGCGGAGAGTGAGAGAGAGAGAGAAGGAGAGACACACACGATGTGGGTGGGGAGACTCTGAAGTGGCAGCTCCCCCTATACAGTATACTCACTATAAGTATAGGGTAACAGTGGGCGCCCGGGCGCCCATGACCTGGGCGACCGGTCAAGGCACATTGGCCTTAACCCCAACAGACTGAGCTAACAAGCCCAACTGCAGCCAAGGGTGAGGACGAGGAGGGGCCGACAGAACTTTAAGAGATATTATGCAGCGAGATACTTTGTTTGGTGGAAAAGTCATTTTGCTTGGAGGTAACTTTCGACAAATACTACCTGCTGTACCAAAAGGTAGTCGTACAGACATTGTAAATGCTTCGTTGTGTCATTCTCACATATGGAAATACACGAAGATACTGAGGCTTTCCAAAAATATGCGTATAGTTGATTGCGGTTCAAATTCGCTTCAACAAAGTTTTTTCCGTTGGGTGCTTGATATTGGCAATGGGGTTATGGATGATGGACGAGACTTAGATAGAGTCAAAATACCTTCACACATGATGCTTCCACGAAATAGTTTGGCAGATCTTCTAAGCTTTATATATAGAGATTTGTGTCATTTGCAAGATCATGCAACTTTTTTCAGAGATCGAGCAATACTTGCTCCACGGAATAAAGAGGTGGATTTAATTAATGACTATGCATTGCAAAGAATGCATGGAGATTGCAAAGAGTATTTCAGTGCAGATTCAATTTGTATGACAGAGGAAAACACACATTTGTACACAATTGAATATCTGAATAGCCTTACTCTTGGTGGTGGTTTTCCACCTCATGCTTTAGTCTTGAAAGAAAATGCTTCTATCATGTTGCTGCGGGATTTGGATCCAAGACGTGGATTATGCAACGGAACTAGATTGATATGCAAACAATTTCATCATAAGGTAATTGAGGCAGAGATAGTTACATGATCAAATATTGGAGAGAGAGTTTTTCTTCCAAGGATTGACTTTATTATTGGAAGCCATCAGGGGCTTCCATTTCAAATGAAGCGTCGTCAATCTCCAATCAGGCTTGCTTTTGGGATGACTATTAACAAAGCACAAGGGCAAACACTTGGAATTCTTGGTCTATATCTTGAGTCATTGATCTTCTCTCATGGACAGTTGTATGTTGCAATGTCACGTGTACGAAGTGCAGCTTCTATGAGGATTATTGTCAATACTGAAAACACTCAAGCGGAGTGTTACTACACTCCAAACATTGTATTCAAGGAAGTATTACAACTAGCGAGCTCATAATAATAAGTTCAAATTGACATTGTGGATCTCACTTAAAGTCAGACACACTTGATGTTAAATCTTATTCATATCTCTTAGATCAAAGTATTTCCCACAGATGGCTCCTCGACGCAGTGCCTCCTATGTAGTGGGTCACATCACTGAATTCATTCGAGGTATTTATCTTCTTTTTTAAATTGGTTTATTATTAACTTGACCTATTATTTTCTTGAGAAGATTGGCTTATACATTGACTTACTCTGTTGAAGATCCACCGCAATGGAGGGGAGGAGTTCCTGCTATGTTTTTGGTGATTTTATTTGATCAAACTCATATTATATTGTAAGAGTTTTTATATATGA
Organism: Adiantum capillus-veneris; assembly: GCF_014529385.1. Lineage (NCBI taxonomy): Eukaryota > Viridiplantae > Streptophyta > Polypodiopsida > Polypodiales > Pteridaceae > Adiantum > Adiantum capillus-veneris. The sequence goes on from NC_140952.1 coordinate 68,952,551, forward strand.
TATATTTGTAGTTTTAAGCTTTTATTGCTCTACATAATTCATGGATTCCTTTGCAGAGATCACTCCCATCGAGGTTTTATCATCGTAAGTGTTTATGAAATGCTATACTTAGGTAGAGATATGTCCATGGAAGTTCTTGGATACTACCATGTTGCCTTTTCTTCGAACCACGAGCATCGTCAAATTCAAGTTAATATTTGTTTTGTGAATGACGAGAGGCCCGTCAATGCACAACAGGTGGGGGTTGCTGGAGACCACACTACACCATATCGATTGAGGATATTTACTCAAGTTGAAACACCACCCTGTATCTTGCAAAATGTATACAACATAGGTGTATCTTGCAAAATGTATACAACATAGGTCCTTGGACTTATAGAATCCCTAACGTGGTCTCTCGAAGGCTACACTTTGAATAACTATTTTGTATTGTTTCTTTGTGAAGTTGTAAAATTTCAAAGTCTTTTGAATTGCTTTCAATCCCCCCCCCCCCCCCCCCCCCCCCCCCTCTCTCTCTCTCTCTCTCTCTCTCTCTTAAATCCTTCACTAAAACAAAAGAAAGAAGGACATGATTCTCTACGGCATGATCGTCAAAGTCCTTTTTATTCTATTTCATATTTGTTCCTCTTAAACTTCCAAATCTGTGCTGTTAGAGCAGATAAAGAATGGCACGATACATCATGGTTTCGTACACCCTCAATGATGTACCTACTTATATTAGAGGTATGTAAATGTAAAATCTTATCTTTGTTACTTACTCTTACCATGACTGAGAACTTATTGGCCTTTATTTGTATGTTTATACGTGTAACATTTTTTCTAGATTCTCCATTGTGGAGGGGTCCTGCATATGCTGAGGAT